>NC_056744.1:515916922-515999422 GCF_019279795.1 Protopterus annectens
ATCCCTCACTCCTCAGAAAATAATGCTACCTCATGCAACACACACTTCACCCAAACCATACTATCACTAGCTAAACAACACAACCCCCCCTCCCCTCCAGCCCACACCTTCAACTAGTAATCTCCCCACTGCCTTCTCTTTTTCTCCTGTACCTACCTCCAACATAAAAAAACTCTTAACTAAACTTAAACCCACCAAATTAGCAGCAGACAACCTCCCAAGTGAATACCTACAAATCGCAGCTGATGCTCTGGCCTACCCAGTATCCATCTTGATTAACCGATCTCTGTCAGAAAGTTAAATTCCCACACTGTGGAAAGTATCACATATAATTCCCCTCCACAAAGGTGGACCCTTCACAGAACTAACCAATTACTGCCCCATAGCTATTCTCTCTCCACTCTCCAAAATACTAGAGAGATGCATACACTCTCAGGTCTCAGACTACCTCCTTACTAACAACCTCTTTCCAGTACTCAGCATGGTTTCCAACCAAACCATAGCACCACCACTGCCTTACTCTCCTTTACTAACACTATCCTTCAGCATAAAAACAATGGCTATCTCTCCTCTGCTACTTTCCTAGACCTATCTAAAGCATTTGACATGGTCCCACACAAACAACTTATCTCTGTCCTCAATAACCTATCCTTCTCACAATCAGTCACCAACTGGTTTCAGAGTTACCTGTCTGACCGCCAACAATCCGCTGTATGGCAGAATGACATATCTCCCCAACTACCTGTCTCCATAGGGGTTCCCCAAGGATCCATCCTTGGACCCCTACTCTTCTCTGTTTACACCAATAATCTAGCCTCTGCCACCAAACATGGCACACTCATACAATATGCAGATGACTCGACCATCATCTGCTCAGCCCAGTCCCTACCCAAACTGCAAAAGTCACACAGGAAGCCTTTTCCTCTGTTGAAACATGGTTATCCGATGCCCAATTAATACTCAACCCAAACAAAACTAAACTACTCATCTTCCAACCCACCAAACATACTCAAAACAACTCTCACTTTAACATCACAACAAAAGACAACACCACTATATACCCAACTGAACACACCAAATTGCTAGGAGTGGAAATAGACAATAAACTAAAATTTGACATTCACATATCCATGACCATAAAAGTCCACAAAAAACTAGGAGCGTTATACAGAAATAAGCAATTTCTCACCAAAGCAGCAAAGATTTCAATAGCAAATTCCCACCTTATCTCCACCCTACTTTATGCCTCTCCAATATATACCAACCTAAGGCAATGTGATCTAAACAAGCTAGAGACCTGCTACAACAAAATCACCAAATTCGCCACAGGGGCATCATACCGTAGTCACCACTTTCTCTCACTTGCTGAACTGGGCTGGCTTGAACTCCCTCACCTCCTTCAGTGGTATCAACTCTCACTCACCCACAAACTAGTAAACCATCCACTAAATGTCCCATCCCTCCAGAATCTACTCCAACCCTATCGCACCACCAGACCACTAAGATCCAGCAACAAAAATCACTTGCAGATCACTAAAGCCAATAACTCTGCTGGTGAAGCACTATTCTCTTGTGCCATAGCCAAATTATGGAACTCACTCCCACCCACAATTACCTCCGTACCATCATGCACCCACTTCAAAACTTTACTAAAAGCGCACCTAAAAATATGCTGACTATGCCCTTGCAACTCCCAGTCTAATATCATCCACCCCATCCAACCACTACCTTTCTTTCCACTCCACTAACTACCTTGATTATAGCAAGCTCAGATGCTCATAAGCCTAGTACTTATTACACAGCAGGAACTTCTCATTGTAACATTTGTTAATGTCTGTTATGTACTTCACAGATAAAGATTATAGTTGTCTACTGATGTACTATGTTCTTCATCTGTAAATATGTTGTAAGTAATTGCTATGTTAAATTGTTAATTGCTATGTAATCCAATGTAACTACTGTCAGTTTATTTTACTGTGGAGCTTTTCTCCCTGGGCCTCCGCTGAAAATGGACCTACGTCCAGTCGGACACTCCCGGTCAACAAATTTAAATAAATAAATAAATAAACATACCACTAAACCAAACAACAAGGCTGGTGACTCCCTCTTTTCTAATATTGTTGGAAAAGCCTGGAATCTCCTCCCCAGTGAACTCTCCTCACTTCCCTCAGTATCATACTTCAAAAACAAATTGAAAGTGTTCCTCAGAACACACTGGTTATGCCCCTGTACTAAGCCTGACTAGTTATGTATCTCAATACTTTGCTCTTCCTACCCCTTCTACTCATTAACTGTAATTCATTCCTTATTAACCATAATACTATCTCCCTCTAGAACATCTTGATTGTACTAGCATGCTATGTTATGCATGTATTCTGCACTGCTGAATTTACTGTGATAACCTGTAATATGCATTGTAAATATGATTTTTTTTGTTTAATGTTTCCTTATTTGCTATCTTGTTAATTTCATTGTTCTATCTTGGAGCTTACCTCCCAGGGCCTCTACTGAAAATGGACATGTATCCAGTTAGACTAGCCCGGTCAACAAATGTAAAATAAAAAAATAAAAATAAATAAATAAAATAAAATATATACATATATATATATATATATATATATATATATCTATCTATATATATATATATATATATATATATATATATATATATATATATGCACACATGCACAAACACACACACACACACACACACACACACACACACACACACACACACACACACACACACACACACACACACACATATATTTGTGTGTATGTTTGTGATATTTTTATAGGGTATTTGGGTATGTTTCCAGTGTTTCTGAGAAAAAAACAATTCTTGTATTTATAAGAATTTTTACTAATACATGTTTTATTTTTTACTGCGAGTATAACCTTCTACATTTAGTATGCTGAAAGTTAGTTTTGTAATTTATTTTTATTTCTGTCTATTTTGGGTTATTTTTTCATTGTAGTATTCCTTTAAGTGATCAGGTGTACCTTTAAATGATGATCTACACATTTTGGCTTTAAGCTTTTGATATACTTGTTTTAGTGAGAAACAGAAATTGCATTATGTTTATACATTCTGATATTGATATAGTTAAGCAAGAAGAAAACAGACTGATTTATTATAATTCAGTATGAAAAATAATCTGTTCTGCATAAATTGGGCTGCTTGGTAGAGCAGCATGTGTCAGTGTAGCACAGAGCTAACAGGCCAGAGGCACCATTTTATATATAAGGAAGGAAGGGAAGAGGGGAAGTGTGAACCAAACAATGACGTGGAAAGGAAAATAAGCACAAGCAGCAGGGGCAAAACGACACTGGGCACCATATTTAAACATGGGCAGATTTGGATTCACAAGGTGGTAGACATGAGAGACATACACAAGGAACAAATGATAGAAGCATAAACGAGGGCAAGATGGGGTAAAGCCAGCCAGCTAACTGCTGAATGGCCCAGAAGCATTTTACTGATACCAACAAGGTGAGGGCACTGAGTTCTGGCAGCTGGTAGCAAAACCCACATACATCCCTGAAAGGCTGAAAATCTGCAACTCACTGCATTATGGGTTGCTGAATGGTAACCCAGAAGGTCATTGCCTAGTTGGCCTTAACCACTACATGCTTCCCATCTGATGCAGCCAGGGCAAGCAAATGGGGATGGGTTAGAACCCTCTCCATATGAGGCACTCCTAAACTACTCACCAGCCTTAACCTCTGCCTCAGATGGGGCAGTGATAGGCTGTATCTGATACACTTGTAGCACTGTTCAACCATGGTGATTATCAGAAGCAAGACAAAATTAGGAATCCTGACTTTAGTGATGAAAACCCAGAGATAATATAGCAGATATGATTCAGGAGATGACAAAGATGCCAATAACCATACCGAGCCTGTAAGCTCTACTGCCTCAAGCAGCATCTGGCAGTATTCCAAGCATGCTTTGCTTGTGCTAAAAATGAAATAACTAAGTAAGCAATCACATAGCACATACAGATGTGAGGAAACTCAAATGTGATTGCAAAGATACAGCTTCATATATGTGTGCCAGTAAGCAGAAGAATGAAGGGACTCTCACAGTTCAACACATAACTATAGTTATATCTGCATGTATAAAGAAGCAAAAAGCATTCAGTTCCCATGTTGCATGGCAGTAATGTGCACTTGTGCAGACCCACAATTAATTACAATGGATTAGTGACAGCTACTCTCATGTGGCTCAGTGCACTGAAGCAGATGCAGCCACACTAAAGCACCTATGTGCAATGATGCACAAACAAGATACAATGCCAAATGCTCCAGGGTCAGACCTGTGCCTTGCCCAGAATAACACAGTGTTACAATACAATAGCTACTGCCGAAAGTATACATAACATACTATCCTTACTCATGATTTTTTGCTCTGTATTATATATTTTTTGTAATTGTTATATATTTTATTACATTATAATATCTGAGACATATACATTCAATAAAATTAACTTTAATTGCTGGGTACTGAGTCTGTATGTAAATGAAAATGATGATTTTTTTTCAAGTTAAGCAGTCATTATTCTGGCTATACAGCAGTAGTGTGCATTTGTGTGAAGCGAGCTAGAATACTTTGTTGAATTAATTTTTAACACAATCAAATATCTGAGGTGTGCACAGTCAACAAAATAGCTATAATTGAAGTATATGGTGACTGTCTATAATAAAAAATGACTTTGTGTGTGTGTGTGTGTGTGTGTGTGTGTGTGTGTGTGTGTGTGCATATGGGGGAGGGGGTGCAGTGTATTTAAAATCAGCAAGTTGGCCATAATGTTTTTCACTTTCCATAACCATTGCAGTGCATATAAAACTGCAAAGCTTGGCCATTTTATTCAGTTTCCATGCAAACTGATCATTGGCAGAGTGTCTCATTGAGTACTAACATCTAATAGTGTCTGGTTCTCTGGATGAGTTTTTACTTATGATTTCTTCTGAATGAATTCTGCCTGTAAACCCTGTCTCTGTGAGGGCTTCATCCATGTGCTTGGCTTCTTCACCTAGGGCATCAGCTATATAATATATGTATGTGCCTATTTGTGGTTTTACCTTCATCCCAATCTAACACCAGAGGGGTACAGAAAAGTCAACTGCCCTTTACTGAAGGGGGAGGAAGGATGTATATATAATTGCAAGTATTTGTCTTTTCAGTTTACTGGGGCACTACCATTTTGTTTGCTTTGAACATTAAGCTTTAGACACAACATATTTTCCTTGAAAGAAGAAATAAAATAAAATTTCTTTCCTTGTTCATGATTTTTGTTCCAATCATCATTAGATTAAATGATTATAAAAAAGCTCTAAAATGTATCTCACATATTGAACCCCATGACTTCTGGATGCCTAGTGACACCAAGACCCCAGCTTAATACTAATTACTTCCTCTAAACTTAATACAGTGGTGTATTGACCAGTTAGGGTGTGCTAAATACATGGGGTAGGATGAAGCTGAAAAGTAGGACTGTGTACAGCCAAGATGAAGGGATACAGGATTGCCACTAGGGAGATACAGAGAGGGGACTGGTGTGGAACATGAGGCTCCATGGAGTTCTTTTTCTAAGTTTCCATTTTACCTAAGAGTGGATTTTCTGATTGCAGACAGACATCTGAGGTGTATATACTTAGTAATTTAGCTACAATGAGTGGTACATACTGAGGAATTCTGTGGATGAAAGTAAATAAAGTCATCTATCATTTGATCATAGGTAATGGTCATTGACTTGTTATAATAGTGACCCATCACATTCCAGTTAGCCCCACCCATTCAATTGTTTCTTGCTGCATCCATTGTTTTGAAGTCACCTGTTCATAGGTGACAGCACTGTAATCTTCACAACACCCACCATATGAACTGCACAGAATGTTTATTGCCTACCTAGTCTAGGGGTGCTCCACATTGGTTGATGTAATATATGTGCCTAATGGTGGGCCTTTAAGAAGTAGATGAGCAGAATGCATCTGACAAACACATACGCGGTGTACAGCAGGCTAGCAGTGTCATTGCAGTGTCCACTGTCATAACTGGCCCCTTGCTTGCAGGTGACTCTAAATCTCAACCAACAGATGCCCAGATATTTAACCCGGACACAATCTACAGCTGCCCACATGGAAATGGATCTGGGTTGGAATTGCATATGGCCTTTGGGAGACAGCAAAGTTCAAAGATGAATATGTCACTGAACTTCTGTACTTCATGGTGGAACACATTAATCTATGGCCACTTCCATGCAAATGTTGCCTAGTACAACCATCGGTACCCTCCGCCCCAGTGTTGCCCATGACTGTAGGATGTCCATAAGTTCATAAGAGATTACTAGGCTAATGGCTTAACAGTCCTTTTTACCCAAATTTTACCCAATCTTTGATCCCTAAGGGCTACAGGATGGCTTAGGTTTGTATGCCTTTGAATATTTTGCAGACTGTCCCTATCCATAAGGGATATGGGTGCCACCCCAGGAGAGAATTTATGATTTCCCCATCCATTGATCCAAACTGTGTTTAAAAAAACTCAAGTAAGGGCTCTGCTTTACATGAATAGGAAGTTTATTAAAGAGAAAGGGTAATCTCTGAGTCACAAATCTGTTTCTCCAGCATGTTTTATTTTTGTGTCACAGACCAGATTTAGATCCCTAGAGCAAGTGACCTTCATGCAGTTTGTCTTGCAAATATGTTACAGTTCAATCAGGGCTGGATGTGAGGGTGCCTTGTAGGTTAGGCATAGGTCACGCCTTAATAGTCTGTAGGACACAGAGTAAAGGGATAGGGTTTTTAGGCTATCCACATAGATGTGTTATTTACACTCTGTATTTTTTTGTAAAGAACCTCTGAGGCCACTCTAACTGTTGCAAGTACCTGGTCAAGGAGATGCCAAAATGTGCATTGTACTCAATTATTGGTCTAATAAGGGCAGAGTACAGTGGGACGATAACTTCCTTGAATCTGGATACCATGCCTTTACTTATAAAGTATGCCACATAGAAGGACTGCCTCACCACTGTGGAAACATGGCGGTCAAAGTTCAGGAGACTATCTATATGTGTACCTAGATCTTTCACCTCTGAGTCCATTGTTAGGGGTGAGCTATTAATATTGTAATTTTCAGGGGTATTTGATTTCCTAAAGGGTATGATTATGCATTTTTTGCATATAGTTGTAGGCCATTGCTCTACCAACAATCATTTGTCTGATTCAAACCCTTCTGAAGGATATCTACATCATTGAGCAAGTCAATGATTGCCCCCAATTTGCAGTTGTCAGCAAACTTAATCAGCCACAGGCCTACTACATTAGCCTTGACTTTAAATAAGTATATTCTGAACAGGAAATATCCCAGCACTGAACCCTATGGCACATCACTAGTAACTGGCCTCTTGCTGGATCTAAATTCACCTACTCTAGCAACATGTGTTCTGACTATGACCCATTTTACCAGGATTGACCACAGTTGGCTAGCATTTATGCACAGTTTTATAAGTTTATCTGTAAAACCTGGGTGGGAAATTGTGTCAAATGCCTTAGCCAGATGGAGGTAGACAGTATACACTGTTTTACCCTCATACAAGGCTCTAGTGACTATCTTAAAGAAGTCTACCAGATTAAGCCATTATGGCCTGCCCTTGACAAAGCCAAACTAAACTGGATCCAGTCTTTAGAGGTTTCTTATGGCATTATTTATGAGGTCAATGACTATTCTTTCCATGGCCTTGCATACAAGGCTAGTCAAACTTAGAGTCTGTAATTTTCATGATCTGTTGATGATCCCCCTTTATGCAGAGGGATGACTGTTGCTGTCCTGCACTCCACAGGACAAAGCCAGTCTGGTGGCTGTGGTTAAATAGAGATCCTAGTGGGCCTGATAGGTCCTGTTTCAAGTTATTTTAACAGGCATCCCAAGCTATTGTCAGGACCCATCAAAGCCATGTTTTTAGCTTTGGAGAATGCAGTGGTTATCTGTTCTTTGGTGATAACTGGTAGGGGAATGGTGGATGGTGGCAGTAACCTGAGGAGATGGCAAGGTGAAATTTGAGCTGAATTTATTGGCCAGCAGACTTGTTACATATTCTGAATAAGTATAGGTGATGCTGTCTACAACTAATTCCATACATTGTTGGGTGTTGCCCTTAAGATTGTAGACATAACTGAAAAATGCCTTATGGTTATCTTCAGCTTGGGAGGCTAATTTTGTCTCAAAAATTGCTTTTGAAGCTTTGACTAATCCTCACTTTGTTTGTTTAGAATAATGAGGGAGATTTTGCTCTGTCGTGCACATTCTCTCTTACTTCTAGACAGGATTTCCTTTCTATTGCTGTATAATCTTTTTATAGTAGGGATTTACCAGGATGGCATGTTTTTGCAGTTTGTCCTAGGCTTATTTTTGTCTGGTACTTCCTGTGAGACCATGGAAATACTGCCAGTCCAGCTATCTGGAATTTTGTAAATAATCATATGTCATTTGTGAATAGTAATATGGTTCATATGCTTGTCTAACAAATGTAAGAGAATTATATGTTATATGTATTAAACTACTGGTGCAGAAGTGTGTGTTGAAGTGTATGTTATGTACTGAGCTTCAAGAATGCATCCACAGTCTACCCTACTGGAAAGGAACAGAAATGTATATAAACTATATACCTGTGCAATGTATGTTTTAATAGTAGAAGCTGGAACATACAGTATTAACTTGCAAAACTCTAAAAAAATAAGTTGGAATCAAAGTGTTTTATGATTGAGTGTTTACTTCTCAGTTTCAGTGAATGAGACAGGATGTCTAGAGCTAGAAGTTTCTTTTGTCTTGAAACAGAAATAATTACTAGGTTTAAAAATGTAAATTGTTTTTATTGCTCTGTGACTTCCTAGCAGCTGTACATCTGAGAGATAAGTATTTGTAATACAGAGATATTAGTGTCTGGTTAGCATGGGAACTGAAGGCAGGTGACAAAAGGTGATGTAATCCAGGCTAACCCAGCAGTAATATGTGATATTAATTTAAGAACTCTCTCAGAGAGGAAGAGTGTGCATTTTGTATCTTGTCTTGGACCTAGAAACACTCATCATCAGCACTATATTTGCCTTGCTCTGTAAGTAAGTTATTTAGGGCTGATTATGTTTTAGATATAGATAAGAATATAGTAAAGATTAGTTTAGGTGTTTTCTGTATTTATTTGAGACTGTCCTGCAATGTTGTTTTCAAATATTTCCCGTGATTCTGAACTCTGTAGTCACTGTGCTGCTTGAGTATTGACTTGTTCTTTTATTATTTATTATTAAATATATTTAAACCTTTTAATTGTGGTTGGTTTGTTTAGAGATATTTAATCTCTTAGTGTACTTCCATATGTATTTGGTGACACTGTACAGGCCACTCTTAAATAGCCTTGCAAGTCTTGGTCACACTTACCATTTGGATAATAGTAACATTACATAGTAAGATTGGGCACCCTTTGGTAAGGGCCTTAGTAGTAGCTGATAAGTAGGAGTGGCTGGTGGCAGGTGATACTACCTTATAGTCTGGGCAGAAGGGGACATAGCTAATAAACATGTGCCAGCCTTTCCCAGGTGTGTTTTTGTGTTTGCATGTACGAAGCACTGGTTGGACAGTGAGGGTGCTGGAGGTCTTAGCTTGGCTACTTGGCTGAGATCTTAACCCTATAGCTGTGCAAGTGGGGAGTCTTAATGGGGATCTGGAGAAAGATGCAGAAACCAGCCCCAGACTGACTGTGATTTCTGTGTGCTCTTAATGGAAATTGTGCTTTATTGTGTGCATATTTGTCATCCTCCCAATGTGCACGTCCCTCACTGGTGCTAGTAGTGAGGATTGTGGCTCCTTGATTACTGGGCCAGTGCAGGGGTGTCACATATTAATTGTTTGGCAGTGGTGGGATACCCACATCATATATTAATTGGATGATAGTGGCGAGTTAGCTACATCACATATTAATTGGTTTATAGTGGAGTAGGTATGGAATTCCTGTAGCCTGTGTACAGTGCTTACTGAAGGTGTTTGTACTCTCAATCAGCCATGCAGTGAACATTTAGAGTTCATATCATAACTGTATCATTTTTTTTGTTGTTAGCTTAGTTAGTCAGGGAGAGCAGGCAAGCATGTCAGCAGAGAAGTGTGGCAAGCTGACAAGGAGCCAGTTGGCTGCGATGTGCCAGGCTAAAGGACTGGTGCATGCCAACCTGACTAAAGCAGACATGATTGCAGCTTTAGTCACAGCTGCATCACAGAATGGCAACCAGGAGGACAATCAAACTGGCCGTGGAGAAGTACAACTCTCAGAAAATGGACAGCTCAACCTTTCCACAGAGGACTTAAAATCCATCTGGAGTTAAAGACACTTGAGTTGGAGGTCAACCATTTAAAAATAGAAGCAGCAGAGAGACTGAGACATCTGAAGACTGAGGAGAATGAGAGGCAGAGGTAACATGAAAAGGAGATGCTGACTGTTTGCCAGAGTCATGGAGGTAATGAGGAAGGGAGAAACTTAACCCCAGAAGCAACAAAGGTCAGTACATTTCTTCCACAATTTACAGAGGGGGATAATTTTGATAGTTTCATTCATATGTTTGAGAGGACATGTAAACAGTATAATGCTGACCAAGGGCTCTGGGTATGGTTCCTGACTCCCTTACTCCATGGTAAAGCTGTAACTGTTATCTCCAAATTGTCTGATACTGATTGTTTAAATTATAACATTGTAAATAACTGTTTGCTAGAATGTTTTAAGTTAACACCTGAAGCTTATAGAAAAAAGATTTGTGAGCGTAGACACAAGGCAGATGAAAGTGTGTGTGAATATGTTGCTGAACTAAGCACTTATTTTCATAGGTGGATGAGTGGATGTCAGGTCACCACTTTTGAAGGGCTGGCAGACCTTTTGGTGAGGGAACAAACCCTTAGCACTTTGCCTGAGGACATGAGAATCTGGTTAGTTGATGCACTACTGCAGATGAGTTGTGGGGGAACGGAGTCCTATACCTAGCAAGCAGGACATGGAGAAGTATGTGTTGAACTGTATGCTATGTACTGAGCTTCAAGAATGTGCCCACAGTGTACCCTACTGGAAAGGAACAGAAATGTATATAAACTATATACATGTGCAAATGTATGTTTTAATAGTAGAAGCTGCACTACATTTTCCTTGCTCTGTAAGTAAGTTATTTAGGGCAGAATACCTTTTAGATATAGATAGGAATATAGTAAAGATTAGTTTATATGTTGTCTGTATTTATTTGAGACTGTCCTGCAATGTTATTTTCAAATATTTCCTGTGATTCTGAACTCTGTAGTTACTGTGTTGTTTGAGTATTGTCTTGTTCTTTTATTATTTATTATTAAATATATTTAAACCTTTTAAGTTTGACTGGTTTGTTTAGAGATATTTAAGGTCTTAGATTACTTGCATATGTATTTGCTGACACTGTACAGGCCACTCCTAAATAGCCTTGCAAGTCTTGGTCATACTTACCATTTGGGTAATAGCAACATTACACAGTAAGACTGGGCACCCTTTGGTAAGGGGCTTAGTAGTAGCCAATAAGCAATGGTGGCTGGTGGCAGCTGGCACTTCCTTATCGTCTGAGCAGAAGGGGACATAGCTAGTAAACCTGTTCCAGGCTTTCCCAGGTGTGTTGTGTTGTGCAAATGTACATCAAATGTCAGCTGTGTGTGCAAGTGTCAGCTACACTGGTTGGACAGATAAAACACTGGTTGGACAGATGCTGTGCTGGAGATCCGAGATCTCAGCCGAGATCTTAACCCAGGGAGTGTTAATGGGGTCTGTGGGAGAGATAGGCAGATCTGGAGAAAGAGGCAGGCCCCCAGCCCTGACTGTGGTGTGGTCTCTGTCTGAATTCACCACTTAATTAATAAATAATTATTTATTATTTATTTATTATTGGTTATTAAGTCCCATAGCAATACATAGTTCTGTGAATGGCTGCATAGTTGCACATTGTTTTTATTACAAAAATATGCTGTACACTTTGCTAATCGTCTATGACTACTTTTTCAGAGTTTAAAACTGTTAGTCCATGCAAAATGGCATGTGATCTTTATGTGGCTACTTATTGGCTGACATATAATGAATTTACAATAAATTTCTCCTGTTTGAATTATGTGTTTAGAATTAGTCCATAATGATTATCACAGAACATAGAATAACATATGCATAGGTGAAAAGTGGATGTTTTTGATGTGAACTCAATCTTTGATATTAATAGTAAATAATAAGCATTATTACAAATAAAAAAGTACATAAGAAGTACAAAGCTCTGAAAACATTTCAGAGAAAACAGACAAAAATAATGAGTGACAGAATTTATTATGCGGTTAAATGAATTTTGATGCTACAGACATCCTCAGTAAATCTAACAAGGCAACTAGACTTGAAAGTTTAAACTGCAAACCATCACTGGTTCTTTAGCTTTTATTGGGATGATTTGTCTCTTTCTAACTAGAAACAGATGTATTGCTAGAATTGGCAGTACTACATTCTGAAAGAGTTCAGAAGTCAAGAGCTAAGCGAGTACAGCTGGTAACTAAATCTATGCAAATCAGTACAATTTAGGAAGAGATACAAACAGATGAGAGGACGATATCTGCAGTAGCTGTTTCTCTTGCACATTAAACATGTAATAATTGTACCGACAGATCTATTGCTTTAAGGAGAATGGATAAGTTTTCAAGGCATCTGCTAGATACTGTTTTCCGGTCAGAATAATTTTGTTAATAGATGCCTAAGCTTAATTTATAAAGATGTTAAGGCTTAAGGCACATTTACAATCTAGACTGTTACCTGAATGCATATTTAAGTGAAGTTAGAGCATATAAAATGTGTCAGTGGCACAGAAGATAGCATACCTGCCTTGGGTGCAGAAGGCTGTGGGCTGTATTCCTGCACCAGGTAGATGGACAGCTGATGCTGTAGCTCCTGAGTGCGCCTTCCTTTAGATGGGATATTAAACTACAGTCCTGTCTGCTTCAGTTAGTTGCAGCTCAGGTGCATGCCAAAGATACTATGGCCCCTATTGAAAAGAGTAGGGAAGTCCCTTGATGCCCCTGTCAAATTTCCCCCTAATCGTATAAATACTGCCTCAGGTCTCTCCTGAAATGACTCTACTAGCCTAATAGGCTAACCCAGTCACGAAAGTGTAAATGAAAAATAAATAAATAAAATGAACAAACAGAGGTGGACATATACTTGAAGGATAATATCTTTATTGGTACAATTTTAACGATGCAGTAATTTCAGTGAAGTAGAGGTTGGTTTTCATTGTGGCATTTATACTGTAGATGAATTATATGATTCTACTAGAAAAATTTTACAAGATTTTGTTTCAAATATTTGAAAAGAAAGCAGTTGCTGCAAATTGTTATTTATTGCTATTCTTTATTCAAGTTTGCTGAGGACACTGTACAAGGTATCCTCCCACCTTTCATTGTCTTTAGCTTCAGAAAAGAAAATTCAGCACAAATACACACACACACACACACACACACACACACACACACACACATATATGTGTATATATATATATATATATATATATATATAATTTTGTCAAATGTAGCTTCGACTGAACCATAAATTGTAGAACAAAGTTACTGAAAATACATTTAGCTGAAATCCCATTTTATAGAAAAGTGTAGAAGTCTATAGATTGCATTTCTGGTATCATTTTTTGCTCATGGAAGCTGTTAGGGAGCATAATTTAGAAGATTTTGTGTGGATTGCCAATGCCCATTGTCATGCACCCCAGATTATTTGTGTGCTGACACTCATTCACTGTGTGTGGAGTTTTTTTTTTTCTTTTCTCCACTGGGGTGCAATCATGGAGTTAGAATATGCAGTGGGGGGTGAGGGGCAGAGTCCCCCACTCAGAGGGTGCAGAGGTGCTTTTCCAGCTGAAAAAAGAAAAGCTTTTTGTAGTACATGTGTAGTTTAGAATGTTTTAAATGAAATAGCTTTTCAGTTGAATGTGCTTTGTTATTATTTTCAGTCATTTGTATTTCAGTCAAAGCTGCCCTTGAGAAAATGTTACACAATTGTGTACATATATATATATATATATATATATATATATATATATATACTTAGAAGATAGCTTGACAAGAAAGCATGTCATTGCATGATACCAGTATACCAGTTATTTAATAGATTTTGCTGCCAGTATTTTTTCCTACTGTGCATATGTAGTTTTATTGGACCACTGTTCTGTAGTGTTAAGCCAATGAGGCTTTTGCAGTTCATGTATCCATTTCATAATTTTTATTTTATTTCACTGTTTGACACAATCAGTATGCAAAACAATAGTTAACGTAATGTAGTAAGGCAAGAATCAAGATTAAATAGGGTGCAAAGTAGTCTTACTGGTTGACCAGGGTATCCACTTTTCCCTTGTGCTCCTATAAGTCCTGGATATCCTTGAGGTCCTCTTCTACCTTTAAATCCTCTTCTTCCACTTGAACCTTGTTCTCCCTTAAATAAAAACATAATAATAATTAATGGAATTGTCATTTAAAACTACAGTACTATTTTAAGGTTACTGGAAATTGATACAAGTCTATAGATTAATTCCAGAACTCCTGACCATTCATTGATCTACATAAAGCAAATACACCATTATGACATAAATTAATTTGATAATGGACTACTGAAAAAACCCATAACTACTCACAAAAACGTATCAATTATGAAAAAGCCTTACGTGTAATATGCCTTGAGAATATCCTGTCATATTGTTTTTCTTGAAATCTGTCTGGGGGTCATACCTGCTCCCAATACTCTTCTGCACCCACCCATATATCATTTCCTTTATAACTCAACAGATCCTGTCACCTAACAAACGGACTTACTATAATCTGACACACATCCACCCCCACTTAACATTCCCTCAATCACATCTTATAGCGTTTTCAAGACAACCTCATATTAGCTTCCCTATAATTACAATACATGATAGCCAGTACCTTCCTTCTCTTCCCAATCTGCCAGTTTTATATTGGGTTGAAATACACAGACCAGTATCTACCTCCCAAATACTTCTGCTGTAATCAATGGCTGCTGGGTTCCTAGAAGGTTACGTGTTCATCTTGTTAAGCAGTGAGAGAAAAAAGTAAACAAAAATGATGCTAGCTCATTGTATCATACTTGTTTCTCTACTAGCCCTGGAGCAACTTAAAAATGACTGCTGTACCTTGTTAGTAAATCAACCATAATCAGCCCACGCTCTCATTCCACACTATAATAAAAGATAGATATCTGTAAATTTAATCCCTCTGAATTCTTAAAACGTAAACACTTTCAACCCAAAGTTATTCACCAAAAATCAATAAATAAATAAATAAATAAAATAAAACTATATCAGCCCAAAACATAATATCAGAATTGAATGCACATTACTCAGAATCCAGGCTCAGGATCTAGCAAATTCTTAACAACCTATGGATCACATCCGTGAATTAAATATCCTAAAAATATGTCACATCAGTGCTTGAAGCATTTGGTAAAACTTTCAGAACTGCAGTTTTAGATAGTTACTTATGTTCTTGACATACTTACAAAAGTGAAATAGGTTAAATTTCTAGAAAAAAGACAAAAACAATTTTTTCTTTTAGGCTTTCACATAATTTATCAGGCCATGCAGTATAGGGGGCTGGGTGGTACATGTTACACCGTTATATTGAAAAATGCTAAAAACATTCTAGGATGATGCTAAAACACAAAATTTTCCTATAGCAACTCCTGCTAACCTCCCTTAAAGTGAGTTCCCACAAAATGCTTTGTATAGGTATTGTCTGTACCCTCAACCCAAATACTCTAACTAAAGCCTCTGTCATGGATAACTGCCAGCATCAAACTGTACAGTTTTATTCTCCTGACTTAAATACAGACTGGCTTAATTATTAAACGATTCTAGCTAAAAAAAAAAAAAAAAACACCACATTTTTTGAGTCTGAGATGTTTACTCCCCCCATTTTTTTTTGGTAGACGAGTATTTGTGCCATTGCTAAAAAGGGTCAATAGACCAAACCATCCACCCAGTAAAGAAATAAAAAATAAAAACTTTTGAGACAAATTTGAGGACATTTAAGCACAATGCTATTTTTCTCCTTCATGAAACAGCTGGTCAGAATGGATAAACCCCAACTAACTTTATTTTATTCGTAACTGTCCAACAACTCAATTTTATCATTTTTTCAGATCTTAAGGGATACCATTTTCAGCAAATTTCATCCCGTCTTCCATCACATACATGATCAGTGGAGGTCTTTCTGTCAGGAACAAAACCCAGAAACCTGGTAGTTTATAGTTCTGTTAAACTTCTGTTGCAGAAGATGAGGAAATCCTTCTTAAGCAATGTGTCTTTTGTACTCACACCCAGCAACATTGATATGCTTCAGGATCCATTTGATTTGAATACCACTCTAATTCTATCCTTCAGTCATGTCTGTTCAGTTTTTTCCATCATAACCTGCTTTACAGTGTTCCAGTAAAACAACAGAGTCACTAGGTGGTATATTAGCAAACATTACTTTATGCATGTTCATCAAGAAATGTAATTACTCTGAACAACTTTCAGATGCATATACAAAAACAACAGTTTTTGCTATTCAATAACTTGCATTATCTCATCAAACTACAATTGTACATCACCCAAATGGGTTCATGTACATTTTTCCAAACCTGGTAATAACTTTTCCTGAGCGGCAGCTCCAGAAAAAGGTGGAGCACACAAACTTGAAGAAGTCTCATACCAGAAATGGTGCTATGAGTTAAGATCAACTATAGATTAAACTTTATCCTCATGCCGAAGTTCTCATTTCTTCCCTAACACTGAAAAGTCACTTTAGAACTCAGCTGATGTCCATTATCAGAATGTGGTGTGGTGAAATCTGTTTCACTCCTGCCTATTGCTTGAATGGCATCACCACCCTGCCCTCCAGCATTTGTTTTGAGAATGGTACCCCAAATTCTGACAGCTTTGCAGTTTTTTTATTGCTGATCCCATCAGAGCTATGTTGGTCACTCAGACATTAGGTGCTTGCTGGGGGAAACCACCCATCTCTCATCCATTACCACTTTTTTTATGGCCTCAGTATTCCTCACTTTGAAACCTTAAATTTATTCATTTCTACAGTCATCTCTTCGATTTGCAAATTTATTTTTCATTCTACAGACTCTGATTATTTTTATTGTTCAGATTCAGGTTATTTCTAAATAAGAACATAGGTAAAATATCAAATGCAATTTTTAATATTTATTTTCTGTTTGAATTGTTTGAATTGTGCATAAATTAATTCGCCCTGGTTTTATCTTTCATGCTGTTTTAAGGGCAAACATGAGGTGAAAAGTCTTCAAAAGTCAGGCATTTCTGGTGCATTCAGGAAATAGTCATGAAGAAGCTTTCTTGTGTATGAAGAAAAAAAATCAGCTTAGTGGAAAATTTTAAACCTTAGTTAGCTCTAACTAAAGGTTTGAGACAATGCATTGGAAGTCATTTCTTTACAACATATTAATATATTACCAATTTTTACATCCTGACAAATGACTTGATTTACTATAAAGTTTAAGGAGTGTCTTTTACCACCCACATTATCCATTCCTTTTTCATGAGGGCTGGGAAAGGTAGGTCGCAGATTAAAAACAAAGCAGCAAATTTGCTTGGCTGGTTTTTTAACTTTGGAAAACCTGAGGCAGCTGCCTTACACTCCAAATCTATCTAAAGCTGCAAGAGCTACTACCTCTCAACCTCTAAGTGCAGGAAATCTGGACAAAGCCTGACAAAATGGAGAGACAAAGGCCCCAAAATAAGGACATATATTAAATATTGCTCTTAACAACTTTGAAAGGTGCTACAGTAACAGGGTTTGTTTTAACATACATTTTCTGAAGGATTTGAAGTCTGAAACTCAAACAAATGTCATTATTTAGTGACTTCAAGCCTCAGATCATCCAATAATTTGCCAGAAAATCACAAATTTTATGAAGAACAGATGAAAAATATGAGCAATAAATCTGGATATTCTGCAAAAATCTGGACAGTTGAGTAGTATAAGAAATGCAGCTATATATTATAAAAATCTTGACATGCCAACAGTATTTTAAAGAATTCCCACAGTTTCAAAGTATTATTTGATGACTGAAAAATTGCAGAGATATATCTTTTTAGCAGAACTTGCTATATATTTTTCAGACACATTGAGTCACTGTACTGCAACTGCATGGTTTCATTGAACAGTAGTTATAATTAAATCTTGAGGAAGCTAACATTTTTGTAGCGCATGGAGCATGCTAATTACTCTCCGATATTCAGAAAAATACAAACCAGTTAATTAATTAATTTGACATTTGTTTACTGGGAAAGTCCAACTGGGCCAGAAAGTGTCCATTTTCAAAGGAGGCCTGGAAAGAAAACCTCTACAATCACAATCTTTCAAAAATCAAGTACAGATATTTTAAATCACAGAGTATCATATTACACAACAAAACATAAGAGTGAAAAAATGTTGTAATAAGAAAAACATAGAACGCGTTTCATAGTAGAGTGCAATGAAAAACAATAACATGATCTGAAGAAAATATGTGAGGGAAAACTCAATAGCCATATTATATTGTTACATAGATTAGTATGTGATAAATGAGACCTGAGACAATTCTAACAAGATAATTAAATAGATATTAGAGATTACACGATTAGAAACAGTGAGGTGAGTGATGCAAGAACCATCCTTAAGAAATGTTAAGTACCCCCTGCTAAAGTTGTTAAGGTCAGGTCTAGCACTTGGCAGTAAAATCTGCCTGTACTGACCAGCAAAAAACAGCAGCAGAATAAAATACTTGGTTTTCCTTGTTGTCCATTGGTAATGTGTCCTGACTTCCTGTAATATACTTAAAAAGTTACCAGAATGTCAGGATGTATGCTTATCTGCATTTTTTGATGGACACAAAGTCTGAAACCTAAATATTCATCATTATTTAGTGTCTTCAGTCCTCAGTAATTTGCCTAAAAAAACATGCACTTTATGAATAGAAGATCAAATATATGAAACAAAAATCTGAACATTCTATGAAAAACTGGACAGTTGAGAGGAATGGGAATGTGAGTGTAAATAGAAGGCAGTATGCATTAACACTGTCTTCTCGACCGTGCTTGCTATGTGCTTTGTGGTTTGAAAGTCAATGAAGCACTTAGTGTTTTTTTCTTTTCTTTTTTTTATTTAACTTGTAGTACATGGAGCAAATAAAACTATAACTATATGCACTATAAAGAATTATGATTGGGTCTCTGATCCTAACTTATTATTATGTGTTCTTGACATCGATGCTAAGAAATTCACATCTCAAGCGAATTTCTTGGCATCCATGTCTTGAACTCATAATAAGTGATAGGATCAGCGACCCATTCTTAACCATCTATATCTTTATCCTTTTTTCGACCATTGTTTGTCAACCATCATCCTTCCCATATTCTGCTCATTTGTTTCTCATAGGTGAGACTCAGCTGTATGAGTTGTCACATAGCAAGGCAAGGATTTTGTTTGTATGGCCATTACCCCACCCATGGGGTGGGGGGCAAGTATCCTACATTACGACAGGGACCACTGGGAACAACTGCACCTTCCCCACACCAGCAACCTCTGTCCTGTTGCTTTGCCCACAAGAAAAGCAAAGACCTTCATCCACATACATTCTCCAGCAGATATCCGAAATGGCATTTGAACCCAGACTGGCTAGGTAATAGTCATATTTATCACTTTGCACCAATGGAACTGACTAAGGAGTCTAACATTTTTTTAGTTTTGCACTTTACAGATAGTGTTACAAATGAATATTTCACACACAAGTACCTTTCATGTTTTGAAACAATAGGTGTCATTTAACATTAAAAAGAAACTACAGAAGTTTACAAGTCCATATCAAAAAGTGCTGCTTCTTTATACATAAATATTGTGCCACTGCATACTAACTGTCAAGAAAAGAAAACAAATATTCTTACAAAAGTTAAGATAGGTTTGAAACAGATTATGCTATACATATATGTAACAAACATGATCCAGAAAATATTTATTTTTGCAGAGGGTTGTAGTCTTCCCAAACTCATTGATGTTGAGGCTTTGTTCCTATACCTGTAGTAGCAAATTATACTAACTATAAACATAGTACGCAATTGCATGAATATGTTCAGTGCATTGTGTTTTTTATCACTGTTTATGTATACAGGCTATATATCTGGATGGTCATAATGAAGAACAGTTTAGAGAAGGCTCTCTGCTCTTGTGAATGGCATACAAAGGGATGTGTACTATGTACACACTGGTACTACAAATGGGTGAATTCTCTCTGAAGCATGAATGAATGAACTACACTGCACAATACGCTAGAGCTGCTTAGTAAAGTATAATATACCTTACTAACTAGCTGCTTATAAAATAATTAATGGGATATATTATACCTCACTAAGTTTCTGTTTCTTCTGCTCTGTTATTCACAGTCATGCATAATAATCCCTCATGATCTGATATTCATTAAGCATGACAGCATAGGGAGGGTCATTACCATATTATGGTCATGATATGCTCCTACTGGTGAGAGCTTGGCAGCATCATTATTTGGCACTGGTGTGGTCACAAGCACTTTATAATTTGTAGGTACACAGTTAAAGTACTATACAGTCATAAAATTGCCAAGATATGGAATGATATACCTCAACATATACTCTAAGGGTACACCTGAAACACACATGGCTCTGCTCCTGCTCTAGACCTGATTAAATATCGAGCTTAATCCCCACTAGCTCTACTCTACCACCTATGCTCTTCACTTTCCTACTGTTAATTTCTCTTCCCTCATTTCTCCTTTTTTGTCTCCCTCTAATTGCCAGTGTTTAGTTCTGTTGCCCCTTTTCTTCTCTTCTTACCCTTTGACCCTTTGCTCTTCCTGTTCTTTTTCTTTTTTGTCCCATTTTTCTACTATCCTTCACCTCACCTAGCTAAACTTATGCTTTCGTAATAATTGTTGTATTCACCCAAATGTAAATGTATGTACTTACAATTGTCAGTTTTTATATTTTTTACTATCTCTTATATCTCTGCAATTGTATCTGACTTCAGTATTGTTGATGTTTTTGTATTTATAGCTGCATATTTGCTAACTTCCTGAAACTCTTGTCTTATGTACTATTAGAACATAGCATCTGTGAAGCTTTTCTCTCCGGGCCTCCACTGAAAACAAGCCATCTTTGGCCCAGTTGGACTATCCTGGTAAACAGATGGAAATAAATTAAATAAATAAATAAATAAAGTCCTATAAGCTACTCGATGTATGCCAGTATGTACACAGTGAGTGTGGTATATGTGAACCACAAGCAATCCTGGGAATGTTTTTTCATTTTAATGTATACTCTGTTTATGGAGTACTATGACTACACAATGGGGTAAGACTGCATGTAGGATCCTTACCATGCTGTGCACCAGTTTCTATCAACGAAGTAAGGCTTTGGTATATTGATCCATGGCATGCCAACCTTACTCCACACAGCACAATGTTTATGAGCAGCACCCCAAGTCTATGGTTTTCTGCGTCAGACTAAAGGGATACTTTGTATTTCACAACCCTAGTATTCTCCTTACCCCAAGTCAGAGAGATCTTAGAGTCAGCATATTTATTTAAAAGGGCTGTGGTGGAACTGCCCACTCCCCAACACTGTTGGAATGCATGGGGCATAACTTCCCTGCAAAAAAAAAATATCTGTTGTTATTTTTAATTTTCTTTATCTGGTGATAAGTTTTGATTTTGTTATAGAAAGCCATGTTATATGCACATTTTTTCTTACCTATTTGCATTTTAGATTAACTCCATTAAACATAGTTTTGTCAGTTTGGATTTCTACTAGTACAAGAAGTATCCCTTGTACTAACTTCGTTCTATCTGTTATAAAACTTGCCTTCACTAGTCCTTCATGAAACAAATAAAACTTGTCCAGTTTTATCACTTACTGATCCAATTTGCTATTGTCCATACCACTGTAAAAATCTATGAGGCACTAGTGTTTACATGATAATTAACTTTTTGACCACAATAGGACCCTCCACCAAAACTAATGGGTTGTAGCAACACTTGTACATTTCTGTCTTCTATCTTATGCTGAGCCATGGATTTTGTTTTTATCTCTGAATCTTACTTTTCTACTCTGTCCAAGGTCATCAGTTCAGTCATAGTCATCATTGCTGGCAGTTCTTCTGCTTAACACATTAATTATTGGCTGACAGAAGTCTTGCGGCTTCAGTAAGATGAAGTATGGCAGGGTGTCGTCCATGATTACATAACATTTCTTGTATCTGATTTTGCTAACTCACTTAATCCTTCTGTTGTACCCTGGAGGTCAACTGGTGCCCACAGTAGGACTTAGCTGATTCATGAAATTAGTTGAAGCACATGATTCTTGGCTATTTTAAACAAAATCAAATCCATACTATCTGGGAGCTCAGCAAGAATTTAGAAAGCTTCTCACCAACTCAGCTGTCATGGGACTTATTCTCCCACTCATTCTGTTGTTTTGTGCAACATGTGGGATATTTCACTTGTTCCTGCTTTGTCTTTTTCTTCCCATCATTTGTAATCACCAATTCCTCAAATGGGGGTCATTTGTCAATGGAGCCATCTCATTAGCTCTGTTGTGCAATGGCCCTAGAGCTGATTTTGTTACTAATAGGATTTAGGACTACAGTAAGCAGAATGCTGGAGTTTATGTTCAAGGATGTAGACTTGACAAGCAAAGAAGTAAATCTGAGGTTCTTCTTGGTCCTGTTCAGGCCATACTTTTACTACTGTATAAAGTTCTGGAAGCTGCCCATGGAGAAGGTCACAGGCTGACAAAAACAGACCAGAGGAGAACAACCACAAAGCTGCATGGAACAACAGGAAGGGGAAGTGACTAGTAATCATAGAGGAATTAACTTTTCTCACTGAAAATCGAAAAGGAACGTTATAACATGAAATGGCTGTAGAAAATTATGGCATGGAGATGACTAAGGATTCCTTTTAAAAGCAGCGTTAAGGGGAAAAGATAGCACAGGAAACAGATTGCAATGGACTTCCCCCTGGATCTGTGAAAGTACTTCATGAAGAGGGTTTCAGACTCATGGAATGGATTATTAAAATGTGTGGTGGCGATTTTATGGAAGCATTGACATTGGCATGGGGCAGCTGGAAAAAAGGGTTAGGAGAAAATTGAATTAAGCTGAATTTGAGTGCTAATTCCACTTAAATTATAGACTGAGGATTTGTTAACTGCCCCTGCCAGAAAATGTAATATAATTGAACATGTGGCAAAATCCACACAAATACTAGCCTTAACATTTTGGTGGAATTCGTTTTTTTTTTCACTTGATTCTATCTGAACTCCATTTATTTTTTTGGGGATTTTAATAAACACATACAGACCCTTCTCAGGAAAAATAAAACAAAGAAAAAGAAAACAAAACAAAGAAACTGAGGGTATCGAAAAATATGTAGGCTTCTCTGTCCTGGTAAAAATGCACTTTAAGTAAGGGTGTCTTGGTCTTTAAACTAGGGTATCAACTTCTTTTATTTGCATTATACCACATTATAACTAGTTTTACATCATTTAACAAGCTTATGAGGTGTTTTTTCTGTCAAAATTGAATAGCTTACTGCCTGGTTTATAGAACATTAATGATGTTTTTTTAGTGTGTGTGTACTGATGGATCTACTTCTAAATTTCAAAGTTTCAAAACTTCAAATGTCTTATGGTCAAGATCATAAGATCGAAGTTTTAAAACTTCAAAATGTAAATGAAGAAAAAATAAAAACTATTTTTTTTTACATTTTTGCGGGATGGGTGGGGGGCAAGCCTACCAGCAACCCCACACCACCTGCTAATTAAATATACCAACTCTGAGATTTCACTACAATG
The DNA here is from genome assembly GCF_019279795.1 of Protopterus annectens. Taxonomy (NCBI): domain Eukaryota; kingdom Metazoa; phylum Chordata; order Ceratodontiformes; family Protopteridae; genus Protopterus; species Protopterus annectens. Next base: position 515,940,902 of record NC_056744.1, read on the forward strand.
AGGAAAACTGTAAATATAATGTTCAACACTGTATGGTGATCTCAATTTAAATGGTTCAAAGTTTCAAAACTTCGATTTTATGGTCTCAACCATAAGAAATTCGAAGTTTTGAAACTGAAATTTAGAAGTAGACCTGTTCTGTATTCAAAAAACATGGCTAGCACTTACAAATATTGAAACATATTTGGATCATGCCATTGATAACTACATCTTCTTTGCAAATCTACAGACTGAAAATAATATCTCCTAGTGTCATATAACATAGCCACGAACGACACTGATTTCATATCATCCACTAGCTATGAAACTCACACATAATATTTGCACTAAACACTGCTTACTTACTTTGTCACCCTTTGGACCAGTGTCACCCTTTTCTCCTTTACTTGAATTTATTCCCTAAAAGGAAAAAAACAATCCACATGAAGACTAAGCAATAAAATGAATCATGTAATAACATAAAAATATAAAGAGCATTCACCATATCAATTAAATTAATAATTCATGTGAGTCTTACTCATATGCTTTCGATTTCTTATTTGAATTTCTAATAGTTTGTTTTCTTGACACATTTAAATGTAGCCTTTTAATCAGTATGCAGAACATTTACACAGAATATAATCCCCCTGGACTTGCGGATCCATACTGCAAAACAGTAACCAAAGCTAAATGCAGCCAAGCTTTTGTAATATACTGCCATATAAATATCATACTGACAAATAGGTTCAAATGTTCATAGGCGGTTACAAGACTAACAACTCCAGAGGGCCTTTTTAAGCCTAGCCATGCTTCCCAAATGCACCTCACAAGTTTTGATACCCTAGGGTTACTTTAAGGGTTATATTTAGGCTTGGGCATGGCTGATCAAGCATTTATAGGCTGCCTCTGTCTACTAGACACATAGGTGCCTAACCAGGGTTACATTTTTGATTCCCCATTCAGTTGTCTGAGTTTTGCTTGAATTGGGTTAAAGAAGAACTCTGCTTTACTTGGAATGAAAGCCTGTTCCAGAGAAGAGGTAGTCTCTGAGACCAATGCCTGTCATTCCAGTGTGTCCTATTTATGTTGCAGGTGAGGTTTACATACCTAGATCAGGTAATTATGATGCTATTTCTTTTGCAGATGTGCAGCAGATCACTCAGAGCTGGATCAAAGGATGCTTTGTAGGAAAGCCATAGATCACCTGTTTGCAATCTGTATGAGACTGGGTACTGGGATATGGCTTTGAGGTGGTCTGAGTAAGACATGTTGGTTAGGCCATGTACTGTTTTTGTGAAGAACCTCTGCAGATGCTCCAGTTATCGGATATGCCTAGTCAGGTGCATACTAAAGTGAGTGTTATACTCAGTGGTGAGTCTGATACCAGCCAAGTACAGCAAACAATTACATCCTTGAACCTAAATGCCATATCCTTGTTTACAAGCTGTGCAATGTAGAATGATTTCCTCACTACTGTAAACACATGATGGTCAAAGCCCAGGTTACTGCTACATGTGTTCCCAAATCTCTAACTACTCGGTCTATACTTAGGGGTACAATATAACTGTGGTAGTGTCAAGGGATAGCCATCTTCCCAAAGGATGCTATCATGCATTTCTTAGCACTGAGTTTTCGACCACAGCTGCAGAGCCAGTTATTAGTTTGTATTAGGCCTTCTTGGAAAGCATGGGTGTCACTGGGGGGATTCTATGACTGTGCCTAGTTTGCAATTGTTTTCAGACTTTGTCAAACAGAGGCCCTTGACATTGATCTTGACTTCATAGAAGTAAATGACAAAAAGGAGCAGCCCCAGCATTGAGCCTTGAGAGGCTTTAGTAGTGACCATCCTCTTTGTGGAAGCAAATTTGCCTATCATAACTTCTTGGGTTCTGTCTGTGGTCTTACCACATGTTAAATGCACAAATATGCTTTAGGTAGCTGTCCACAATTTTTTACCATATTTTGTTTCACACATAACTGCCAAATATCATGACAGTCACTACTGCCAGAAATCCATTTGTCCAATTTTAGGATAAAAAACAATCATGGATCACCCATTGGACAGGCAGCCCTCACTCCATTTCTTGTTTGCACATCTAATGTCCCCTTATGTGCAACACAAGCTCATACATGATGGGTGTACAATGAGTACAAGATGGTGCACTGTCCCAGTTCCTCTAGTGACATAGCTCTGTCAGAATCCCTATGGTCTCATTCCAAGTGGACGGCTCACACTAAGTCTCTGGATATGCATTAGTAGGACATACACCCTGTGACATACTCCTCCAGCTTCCTCCTTGAGGGGGCAAGCAGGCAACACCTTTATTACTTCTAGGGGTCATCCTCATTACTCATACTGGGACAATTGGGTTGTAGTCAGGGTTCTACTGCATTATGAGAAGCAGTCAGTACCATATGCATGTAAACACTGCTATTGCTGTAAGGTACACCTATGTCACTGGAAGAAATGAAGCAGACTGCCGTCTTGGCCAGCAGCCAGTACTTTGTATCTTCTTAAGAGCAGAGTTCTATGTGCAGGCCAGTACTTTGTATCTTCTTAAGAGCAGAGTTCTATGTGCAGGCCAGTACTTTGTATCTTCTTAAGAGCAGAGTTCTATGTGCAGGCCAGTACTTTGTATCTTCTTAAGAGCAGAGTTCTATGTGCAGGCCAGTACTTTGTATCTTCTTAAGAGCAGAGGTCTATGTGCAGGCTTAGTTCATTTCCATGGAACAGGGCCCTCCTCTTACTTATGATATTTGTGTGTAGATTTCTGTCAGTCATGTCCCACATTTGACGCAAATTTGTATTGGGTGTTGCAGACTGCTTATAAATAAAAGAAACTTCACTGCAGCAGATCACGTAATGTATAAATGAATTACACTGGCAAGATCTCTTTTACACTGTGTCCTTTACAAGATAAATCAGTAGTTACATATTTGTTGACGTCTAAGTGGCTACTCAGAACAAACATAATAAAAAATGCATTTGTCAGTCCTGGATCCTAGCATGACGTGGTGATTGATAGCAATAAATGGTAGAAGGGGAATGGGTAGAGAGAGAATTATGAGACCGCATGCACAATACAAATCATAATACTAAAACTGTGAGGGGCAGAACCTCTTCTCAAATTAAGAGTTGTACGAATTTCATTTATGCTTCATTTTCCTCATGCATATTGCTGGAATACATTCAGTGTACTCAGAGTTAGCAGGTACTACAGAGGTGGTGTAGGCGTCCATGTAAGATGGAATGTGGGAGGTAGTTCACATTCCATAAAAAAGAAACAGATTATACAGAGGATACAGAGAGAAACTGCCACGGTAGTATGTATGTTGGATATTAAATTTAAAGTTAGTGATATAAATAAGGTTAGAAACAAATAGTGTATCACAAACCAGGGGGCAGTAAAAAGGGAGGTGGTAACTTTATTCTATAGGTCAGTATGAATACATACAAAGGTAGCAAACAAAAACAATGCAGGAAGTGGTTGCTCTGGAAAGTGGTCTTACGTGCAGAGATATGCAAAGCCATGGAAAAACTATCATGGAATTCATCAGTCAGGACATATGGAACCTCCAAACACTGGACCCATCTCATTTTGGATTTGTCAAGGGCAGGTCATTCTTACTCAATGTGGTGGATTTTTTTTGAAAAGGTCATCAAAGCACTGGATGAAGGCAAAATGGTACATGCTGCATACTTCAACCTGGCCATAGCTTATGACACAATTCCCCACTCAGGCATGGCATAAAAGCTAAATAAACTGTGAATAAATATCTGTATCACCCATTGGATTGCCAACTGGCTCACAGATAGGGTGTAGATAATCAAAATAGGGGAAGTTACCTCCACAAAGAGACCAGTCACCGGTGGAGTTCTCCAGGGTTCTGGGCTGGGAGCTCTCCTGCTTTACATCTAATTTTCTGAAGTAAAAGCAAATACCAAAGAGTTCTGGCTGACTAAGTTTGCAGATGACTGCAAGCTAGGAGCAGTCACTGAATCCCCAAATGACTTGGCCATCCTGCAGGAAGGCTTGTCTCAAGTAAATAACTGATGCCAAAATCATGGACTGTAACTAAATGCCAAAAATGCATTACTGCATCCTATGGGAAGTCATCTACCCTAGGGAACTACTATATTCACACTACACCCCTAAGAGTTGACTCAGTTGCTTGGGATTTGGGAACTTATGTGGACAGTGGTCATACTTTTAAACATGTGACTATTGTTGTAAGAAAGTCCTTCTGTATTGTGCAGCTTATCAACAAAGGGATTGTGTCTAGATCTAAGAATGGCATTGTCCCCCTTTACTCAGCCCTCATTAGACCAATCATTGAATATAATGCCCTATTTGGCATGCATCTGTCCATATACATGCAAGAACTTGAATGCCTACAGAAATACTTTACTAAAAGGATATAAGGCCTAAACATACTGTCCTCCATGAACCAACTCAGAGCCTTGCCACTATACTCAGTATCCTACAGACTGTTAAGATTTGACCTATGTCTGTCATGCAAGGCTATGGTATTACTGATGGATTTACTGCACATCAGCAAGTCCAGCAACATCAGAACTTGGTTTAAGGATCTAAACCTCTTTTTTAATATCAACAGAATGGTTTGGATGAACAGGGACATGTCACACAGGATACCACTGCTATGGAACAGACTCCTCATCCACATAAAACAAAGTTCATCCCATCCATATTCAAGCACAACTTGAGTCTATCTAAGAGAAACTGAAAATTTACCCCTGTACTATTACTGGGCACAGGCAGCTCTTAAATGCTTTATCCCATGCATGGGTCCCCTCTAATTATCTATGGTATGATCCCAATTATTCTCATTAGGGGTAATATATAATTATCGACCCTGGTGTGGGTAAAGACAATCTATAAGCAAATAGAATATGTCATTTTGAGCCCCAAAAGGGAAATTGGCTGGCTTATAATGGCCTGCAAGGGCAGCTAGCCTAGTACTTACCTATGAACATATGAATCTATGAGAGCTGGCAATAGGAATTAAGACAACCTTGTGTTTTTCAGGGCATTTTTGCAAGAATAGGAATGTACATCCAAGAATGCAGAGTTTGTGGTGCTAAAGGGAAGGATACATTGTACAGTAGGAAATAAAGCCATAAAAGAATCTGGAGCTATCTTCAGCCCTGGATGATTTACTACACCTGGGTAAATAGTTGATGATACCTTCACGTGGATCAACTCTGTGTCAGTCATTCAAAGCTATAGAAAAGCAAAGGAACAGACTTGATATGATTTTTATGTCTCTGTCAATAACAGGAATTGTAAGGGCAGTAAAAATTCAGGAGATTAAACTTTTCAAATACATGATGGTAGTAGGACAGATTTTCATACCAGCTTTTACTGAGAAAGTGATAAGATGGAGGTGGACATATTATAAGTGAAGTGGGAATGAGGTAAGACTCAGTTTGGAGAATATTATAAGTGATGCAATCCACAGAAATGAGGATGTCTGAGGAAATCTTTCCTTAATTTGGTAGGAAGGCTACAAGTTGTAATGGGGGGATAGATGATTTTTAGTGAGAATACAAGGAAGAGGGGGAGACAGAGAAGGAATTAAAATCTCTCCCAAGGGTAATATGTAGGGCAGCTGACGATATTAGAGAAAAAAAATCTTGAAGTGATGATAAAGTTAGAAATTAACTATTTACACTTATCAGAAACAGTAGTTGAATTGATGTGGAAATGAGATTTTTTGGTAGCCCCAACCAGAGAAGATGCAAAATATATTGTTTGGGTTTTCAAAAAGTGGCAAGGAAGGAAGACTACATTAGCAGGCAAAGCTGTAAAAGGAGCTATAGTCAAAGGAGAGACTGACATACCTGATATTTTTAAACAGTATTATGACATGCTGTATAAGAAGGAGGTGGACCAGCAGTATCCGAAAGGAGAGGCCCTAACATGGGGCTATGAGGCAGCCAGAAAGAAAAAATTACCAGATGTGAAAAGAGGAAGGTTAGAGAAGGAAAAAAGCAGAAGGAAGTGATGTACACACGTTTGATGCAGCTAAATAAGACACCAGGCTTATCTGGCTTCCTGGGAAAACTGCATGAATGGGGCAGGAATGCTTTGGTCCCTGTGCTGACAGGAATTTGCAGTGACATAAGTACAAGGAGACAGGCTCTGGGAAAGGCTACCTAATAAATAATCGCAGTCATACTAAAAACAGAAGTGGAGATAGTTGAAGTGAATAATTTGTGTCATTTCTTTCTTTAATCTTAACATCAAGGTATCTGATGGCCGAAAAGCTAAAGGCCATTAACATCATTTATAGTAGAACAGGACAAAATAACTTCATGCTTGGGTGGACCTTGCCTTCCAAATGGTATAACCAGACAGCCTTTATAGGTTTGTGGCTTCATAGGTACTTACTACACTATTGATCCATAAGGATCTTTAGAATCCTAGCCATACATTCCCATGAAGTTTTTAGGTTCAAATAACCCAGAGATGAGCTGCACATCTACTTATTGTCCATATCTATGAGAGACAATGGTGCTAAACCAGAGGTGAATTTGTGGTGACACATCCAGTAGTCCAGATTATGCATGAATAGCTTGAGACACTTTGCTTTATGTAGAGAGGAAGGTGATTTCAAAAAAGAGGTATTCCATGTGATACATATCTATCCCTCCAACATGTTCTACTTCTTTCGTCTTTTCCTGGTTAGGGGTTGCCACAGCAGATCACCTTGTCTGCTCATGATTGGCAGTGGAGTTTTACAGTGTCGAGTTGCCAGCGTGGTGCACAACCTTCCACAGAAGGCACACATATGCACACACTCACACCTAGGGACAATTTAGAGTGTCCAATCAACCTACAGCATGTCTTTGGGATGTGGGAGGAAACTGGAGCACCTGGAGGAAACCCACGTGATCACAGGGAAGACATGCAGACTCTGCACAGAAGGCACCCCAGCCGAGGATCGAACTGGAGAACCTCTTGCTGTGAAGCGGCAACACTAACCACTGCACCACCATGGCCGCCCTCCAACATATTCTACTAATGTTGCAAAAGAGACTTAGATATGTTGAACAGGTGTATTTGCCCCATTGGACTTGTAAATGTGTAGTACGACTGACAGGATAGGGTCGGTTGAGGTACTGTACGTGAAGCAGAGATCACCTGTCAATAACCTGTAAGACACTGAGTAGAGGGACAAGTTTTGAGATGATCCATATAGGTTTTATGATTTAGTCCCTTGATTTTCCTATTAAGAAAGCATTGTGGGCATTCAAGTTATGTTTGGACATATACATACTGAAGAGGGGCATTATATTCAATGATGAGTGCAGAATACAGTGTAGTGAGCACATCCCTGGATCTCAATGCCTTACCATTAGTAACTTGTTGTGCAATAAAAAAAGGATTTCTTACGATGCAGGATACATTGTGATAGAAGGACAGTTTTTTTTGTCTGCATAGGTTCCTACTTCCATAACTGTTAGATCAATTTTCAGTGATGTGTTGTCAATGTGATAGGGCAACGGACTTCTTGCTTGCTGAAGGACACTATTATACATCTTCTTGACATTACATTTTAGTCCATGGCTTTGACACCAGCTGTAGGTTTGGGAAAAGCCTCATTGGAGGATCTTTGTGTCCAATACAGAGTTTATGATGGCACTAAGTTTGCAGTAATCTGAAAACCTGGTCAGCCATAAACTCTTAACTGTAGCTTTGACCTAGGAGAAGTAAATACCAAAGAGGGTTGGCCCAAGGACTGAACCTTGGGGTACACTGCTAGTGGCACATCTTTTGGAGGAGGTAGAGCAGCCCACCCTAATTTTATGAATTCTATTCTAATTCTATGAGTTCTATTTGGAGCCAATTTCCAAGGAATTACACAGGGATTAACATTTAGCTGGGATAGTTTATCTATGATACCCAATGTGTTATCCAGCCCCATAGAAGCAGTGTCTTTGGCCTGAGATAGTGCCTAGAGGACTTGTGCATGAGAGATTTGAGAGAAGGGGATAGATGCAGGTATAAGATATGGAAATGTAGGAGGCAAGAAGGGTGTAAAATTAGAGCTAAATTTATCTGATAATAGAAGACTATGTCCTCTAGATCTGAGTATGTGATTTCATTTGCTATTAATTCTGAGCAGTGCTGGGTATTCTTTCTAAGGTTTCTAACATAGATAAAGAAAGGTTTGAAGTTGTTCTTTGCCTGGGTGGCTAGTTTTACCTTACATCTGGCTCTGGTTGATTTGAGCAGGGTCTGAAGATCCCTACTAAGTTTAGCAAGAGCTTTTCTTGCATCTTGAGAGTTTCCTTTATTGATAAATGTAATGAGGGTTTTCTTCTCTTATACAGCCTGTTTATATTTGGGTTCCACCATAGGGGTTTATTTTTCAATATGACATTGTATTTACTTTGGAGGGGGACAGGTGCATCTCTGCAGCTATTCACATCTACACAGAATTTGGAGGTAAAGGATTCCATATATGCAGTGAGTTATCGAGCTGGAAGGGGAAGTTGAATTTATCTAGGTCATTATCCAGCTGCAGTAGATTAGCCTTGGTATAATTTCTGAATACCGTGTTATTTGAAGATGCTTCTGGTTTCAGTCTTAAGGTGAATGTGACTTACTTTTGGTCTGATTTGACCAGGGAGAGAGTTACACTTGGTAAGGAGCAGAGTTGTCCCATATTGGTGGGGAGCAAATCCAGGATTTTTTCACCCTGGTTAATGAGCAGGCTAACTTGTCCAGAGAGTTTGTATTAATGAAGTCCAGAAATATATGGGCATACATGTTAGAGGATGTATATAATTTCCAGATAATGTAGGGGTTGTTGAATTCCTATAGGAGAATGGACTTTGGGCTTATGCTTATAGACACCATACTAGTTAGATAGGAGTTACAGGTTTGGGAGGCATAGAATGCATTCTTTGGGTGCTGTAGAATGGTGCTATAATTAGCCATGATGTGATAAAGGTTCTTGTTAATGGCAAGATAGACATGCATGAGTTCCATACTGCTATTTTGTCTAATTAGTCTGGAATTGAAGTTTTTTAAACAAATATAGAGACACTGTCTCCTTTATTCCCCTCATCTAGTGTGGTGAACCTGAAGTGTCGAAGGCATTGAAACCTGGCACTGATAGGGTGCTGTCAACGGTCTTGAACAAGGTCTCTGTGACTATACATATATCAATATTTTCCAGAGAAAGGATTACTTGTAGGCAGTGGAGTTTTTTTTTTTTGTAAAGGTTCCTATAACAGTAATACCTTTATGTTATCCGGATTCTGTTTTGAAATTTTGGAAACTTTTGAGGACTGATGTTGCCTAAAAAGGTACTAAGCAGGTGGAGAAGGCTTTAGCCAATATACAAAAGCCTTCAGGGGGCATAGGTGCAGGCATCCCAGGTAAAAACAGTTAGGGCTGTCTACAGTATCTCACAGACTAAAATATATTTGTCCCCATTGGAATGACAACAAAAGCTAAGTCAGTTGTTGAAGTCAATAATCTTTTGTTTGTAATGTGGCATCATTCTTGGTGATGGTAGAATTTAGCTCAAGCCTAGGCTGAAACATGCCTTGAACACATCTTCTGACAGCTCCATCATATTTCTCTTCATATAGTCTAGAGAGGTTCATCTCAAGTCAGTTATACCCACAGGTACTATGATAGCATCAAATTAGTACTTGTGCAAGGGCAGGAGTGCCTGCATGATGCTGTGTACCCAGTAGAATAAGCAGATGAGATAATGCTGGGAGAAGCTTCCAAAGTTAAACTGACAGTGGGGGCAGGCAGCTAAAAGGTACTCGCTGCTAAATAACAAAGCAACTTAATATAATCTTATTTCACATCTCCTATCACTAATTAGCTAGATTTAATTCCATTTCAATTATGGAAATGGAAATAAATATTTTCTAACTGTCCATAGCCAATAACTTTTAAAACTCCAAGAAAAAAGTAAGATAAAACATAATTTAAAAGAAAAACAAACTGAAAGATAATAATAAGAAAAATCAGATATATTGGTAGTATCCAAATCTTAAAATAATAACTCAAACCTAAAATCCAATGCAGTTTTCTAAATGACTTCAGACTGTAACGTTTAACCTCCACTGAAAAGTTAAAGTAAAACAGAATTTTAAAACAAAACAAGCTGTAATATAGCAAGAACAAAATTAATGAATAAATAAATAAATAATAATAATAATTAAAAAAATAAAGTATCCAAACTTTATAAAAATAAATCAAATCCAAAACCCAGTCCATTCACAATCCAGCAGTAGTCTTACAGCATTTGCACTTAAATAAAAGAGGGTGACACTGTGGCACAGTGGAAAGCATTGTCATCTTACAGCAAGAGGTTTCCCAGTTCAATTTTCAGCTGTGGTGCCTTCTGTGCAGAGTCTGCATGTTGTCCTTCTGTTCACGAGGGTTTCCTCCAGGTGCTCCAGTTCCTCCAATATTCCAAAGACATGCAAGTAGGTGGATTGGACACCCTAAATTGACCATAGAAATGTGTGTAGTTTGGGAGAACCACTGCAGCAAGGTTATCCACCTAGCAGTGTAAACTTTAGTTTTAGATGATTGTCATTGTCAAAGCAACACCCCGACCCCATATGCAAAAGTGGAAAAAAGGGGTTATGGATGGATTGAAGAATGTAGCTTAATAGCAATGCAGCTAAATAAGAAATCCTATTTATCAGTTCCTTTTACTAATTCCCTAGATGTAATATATTTTCTTTTAGTGAAATGGAAAGGGATTTTTTTTAACTGACCTTAACTGATAACTTTTAAAATTCCAAGAGAAAAACTTTAAGAAGAAACCAGATTTAAAATAAAACGAGCCTAAATATAATAAGAACAAAATTTAAAAATAATATAAGTATCCAAACCTTAAAAGAAGTAATTTATTTTATTTTATTTTACATTTGTTTACCGGGAAAGTCCGACTGGACACAGGTCCATTTTCAGCGGAGGACCGGGGAGAGAAGCTCCACAATACAATACAGTACATGAGAGAAGAAAAAAAAAATAGAGCATACTTATAGCAAACATACACAGTATATTAGAGATTAACAATTCTTATGTAGACCAGTAATCAAATCCAAACTCTAATGAAATCACATGACAAGAGTTCTCTCACAATTCTTACAATTACATAAGCTAAAGAAGAAATCCTTTTTCTCAGTTCCTACCAGTAATTAGCTTGATTTATTGGGAACAAAATGTTTCTGACCGTTTTCAATATCTTTTAAAAGTAAAAAAATATTTTAAGGTAAAACAGAATTTTAAATGAAACAAGCTATAATATAATAATAATAATAAAATCAAATATAATGGTAGTAACCAACCTTAAAAGAGTAAATAAAACCAAAAATCTGATTCAATTTTTAACTGACCCTAGCCAATAACTTTTAAAACTCAAAATAAATAACTAAATAATGAATAAGTAAAAAATTAGGTGAAACAGAATTTAAAATAAAAAAGCTACAATATAATAAGAGCACCAATTTTAAACAAATGGAAAATTCCAAACCTTAGAAGAAGAATAATTAAATCAAAAATATAATACAGTCAGATATCAACTGTAGTCATACAGCACTAGCAGTTCAATAAGAAATTCTATTTCTCAGCTTCTCCCATTAATTATATAGATTTAATTTCTTTTCAGTCAATGAAACGGAAAGGGAATGCTTTCTAACTGACCCCAACAAATAATTTTTAGAACTCCAAGAAAAAAAAACTTTAAGATAAAATGGAATTTAAAATAAAATAAACTGTACTATAATAAGAGCAAAACTCAAAAACAATGGTAATATCTTAGCATTAAAAGAATAAACAAAATCCATTAAGTTTTTTCGAACTAACCTTAGTTGATAACTTTTACAACTCCACGAAAAAAAACTTTAAGGTAAACCAGAATTTAAAATAAAATAAGCTGTAATCAGTAAAAATAAATAAATAAATAAATTAATAAATAAATAAAATCATGGAATTATTCAAACATTAAAAGAATAAAATCATCACTATGACTTTATCGTGAGGGAAGATGTGGGGTAGGCATACATTGTCCCCCAGATTTACTATTCTTCCTTGCAGGACTAGCTAAGTATTGCATGGAAGTGGCTGTTTAGGAGCAGGATGGCAGCGTGCCATGCATATTAATGAAGGTGCGCTGCCTGAGCTCCTAATCTTACACGAAGCGTATAAGAGTGCAGGGGGCGTGTTTGAGAGCAGAGCTCTCAGGATATACACGCCCCTGCAATGAAGAACAGCAAAAAGCCCTAAAAGAATGAATGAGACTGCTCATAGGTGTACGCATACCCCCAGCAACATCCTCCACATGTTAAAGAGCACTAGTTAACACAAAAAATATAAAGATACTTTTTTTGTGAAAAAGATTAAATTTAACCATAGGTGCGTGGGTTTGCCCATCACTTAGCTACAGTTAATGCAGCTTAAATGGCAGAAGAGGATAAAAAGCAAGGTATATGCAAATGAAGCAGTATAGCAATAGTGTAGTGGACAGAGCATTCACCTTACGAGCAGTCATTCCCGCTTCGAGTCCCACTGCAGCACTTTCCATTTTCCATGTCAAATCACGTTATGACCAATATTTTTAGTTGCATAACCTACTAAATAACATATATTTCTGAACTAGAGTACTGCATTAAATGCGGATGTGAGGTGTCAGTGTCATAATGTTGCAAAGTCCACAGATAATCACATGTGCCCCATACAGTACATGTACACAGGAATCAGGGATACAAATGGAAGGTAAAATGTGTAGTAATGAATGATAACCCATACAGCTTCCAAATCCCCCACCTTCCCAAGAACCATTAGACATCACTGTCTAAATTAGTGCAGTGGTAAGCGGAAGTAAGCACTAGTAAGTAAGTGTAAGCACTATTAAGCAGTAATAAGTGGGAGTAAACATATGTAAGCACTAGTAAGTGGGTTTAAGCCCATTTGCATGGGGGTAAGCAATGTGCATGCAGGTTAAGCAATTTTAAAGCTAACTCTCTGTAAGCATATTTAACCAGAGCTTAGCATTGCTTACCCTCGCGCAAACCCACGGAAACCCACTTACAAGTGCTTAAAAGTGCCTTAATCACTCTGTATCCAACAGCCGCTATTCTGCCCAGCAAGAAAATAAACAGCCTTGCGGGTCTTGAACCCAAGACCCTATACACTATAGTCACAGTAGTTAACCACCAAACCATCACAGCAGTACATAAGACTGAGGTATCACCAAACAAATCCTCACTATAGTAAAATCAAACTGAACATGTGAAAGGAATCAGTATACAGTCATATGTTCTATAACCTACTACATAACATAAATATATGAACTGGAGTACTGAAGTAAGCCCAGATGTAAGGTGTAATTGTAATAGAGTGTTGAAGTCCCCTATTAAACACAAGGACCCCATTCAGTGTACGTACACATGAATCATGGACACCAGACATATATATAACATGTAATGAATAATAAATCAATGCCAAAAAGCAAATATAATGTAAAGTAAATATTAAGCAATGCTAAGCATTGCACAGGCCAGCTTAGTAGGTGTAAGCAATGTGTATGCCAATTTGCCCAGTGGTATACCCCTTTAAACAATGCCAACCTTAGGTAAGCAGGTTTGCCCATAGCTTAGCCTTTTCAAAACTGTCCAATCACATCACAGTGCGGGAAATCAGCCTTACTTAAACTCAACAGGTGGGAATGCATCTCATAACTGGTTGTAGCGTTCCCGTGCAGGCACCATGTCAGGAATGGGAGAGGGAGTGCACTTTTGGGCACAACACTGGGGCATCCAGAAATCCAGAGTCATGGCAGGACTCCTTGTCAAAGACCATGAGCAGAGACTGCTGCAGGGATGGTAACAGGATTCCCAGTATAAAGCGGAAGCCTGCGACCATCTTGCCTGTGACCTCACCAGTGCCACTGGCATACCCCGAACTGGTGAGCAGGCCAGGCATCACTATGCTGATCTGAAGCGGTGAAAGGGGGATCTCTTGGATCAGTGGATCCAAGAGGCTAGGAGGACAGGGAAGGTCCCAGTAGTGTGTAAGTATCACTCCACAACCTGTTTAACAGTTGCCAGCTCATGTATATTATGGATAGGTATGGCTAAATATTCCTCTTATGTCCTTCACAGCAGCAAGTGAGCGGGCTGTGAACCAGGAGGCCCATGGCTACCACTTGGAGAGGTTGCGATGCGAGGCAAGTTAGTAATACTCTTGCATGTACTGTCATAGGAAATAAATCTAACTGTATTAGTAAGTCAATTGCCTGTATAAAACCTGTATTGTATAATGCAAGTACTGCATACACCAGACAATATGACAGGAAGAGTTTCATATAGGACGTATGTAAATGAAAGCATAATAGCCTGACAATGAAGGTCTAACTGGTGGACTGCATGTATTTACTCTGGTATCATATGGTAATGTAGATTTGCAATTACTTAATAGTACTGTTGTAGTAAGCACTGTTACCCACACTGTGCAACACAAATTAAAAATGTGCAGGAATGTCTGTATATGACTGGTGTAATCCCCAGAGGTCAGCTAGTACAACTAGAAGAGACATAGACAGAAAACAGTGAAAAGATGGCCAACAAAATCCAAACAGCCCACAAAACTGAGACGTGAGCTGTTGTATTTTTAGCACACATAGCCATTGTTCAAAACATAGGAGTGGTAGTAGTTTGCATACAGAATCATACCCACAACTGTACAGATATGTCCAGAATGTCCAGTAAATTGGCCCATAACTGCTGCCTGTCACTGTGTCCCCCTGGGAAATCAGTGGTATGATCCCAGACGTATAGGCTGCAAACAAGAACTACTACTGATTGTCATACATTTATAAGAACAAACCAGTCACTCTAGCAACTCCCCAAACTGTTATGAGAGTAATAAGCAAAGTATGTCCCATCTACATCCCCATGTTATCAAGCTGTGACCAGAGTGTGTCCAGTAACAGAGTGAGATGTAAGTGCATAATACTAATGTAAAACTGGTACTTTGTGTGGCAACAGTCAGGTAGTGCTAACAAACATTTCTCCAACAGGTACATCAGATACAAACACTGCCCCCCCAAAAAAGAAAGATACCCTGTACTGGTACTGTTTACTTTGGTATTGTAAGACATTGTGAGTGTTGCAGTTGCTCTGAATAATAAGGGATTACTCATCACTGTCACCCACACTCTGCTACATAATATAACTGTCTAGGAAATCTTGTATAAGAGTGATGTAATACAAGGTCAGAATGTAAAACCACAAGAGAATTATACACAGAAATCAGATAAGAGATATACAGCAATAACCATATAGCACACACAACTGTGATGGGCAGTTTTTAGTATTAGCAGACACAGCCATGGTCTGAATCCTGGGAGTGGACGTAGTCTGCATACAGAATCATACCCCATAACTGTACAGATATGTCCATAATGTCCAGTATATTGCCCCATATCTGCTGCCTGTCACCCTGTCCCATGGGAAATCAGTGGGATGATCCCAGATGTACAGGCTGCAAACAAGACATACAACTGATTGTCACACATCTATAAGAACAAACCTGTTACCGTAGCAACTCCCCAAACTGTAATGAGATTAATAAGCCAAGTATGTCCCATCTACACCCCTATGATGTCAAGCTGTGACCAGAGTGTGTACAGTAACAGAGTGAGATGTACGTGCATACTACTAATGTGAAATCTGGTACTTTGTGTGGCAACATTCAAGTAGTGGAAACAAACATTGCTCCCACAGGTTCGTCAGATACGAACACTGTGCCGAGAAATAAAAGCTTGATACCCTGTACTGGTACTCTTTACTCTGGTATTGTATGGCATTGTGAGTGTTGCAGTTGCTCTGAATAATAAGGTATCACTGATTACTGTCACCCACACTGTGCTACATAATTTAACTGTCTAGAAAATCCTGTATAAGAGTGTTGTAGGACACTAAAGTTTGAAGAGGGCAATAGTCTACATATGTCCCGGTTCACCTGCATGGTCAAGACATGGCCAGAGTCTGTGCAAAAAGAGATGGGCAGGTATGTGCATAACATCAACCTGGAATCTGGGAGTATGTGTAGAAACAGTTAGTGTTAACAAACATTCCTCCACAGGTATACCAGGTAAGAGGTGTATACTGCAGGTAAAACCAGTTCATGTATATAGATGTCGACAGTCTTATCACTGTCCAAACTAAGGCAATAGGGTAGTGTAGTAATACTTGTAAGGTACAGATAACAGCACCGACTAGGAAAGTAATGCGAACTACACGAATATACTAGTTGTTAATTGATACCCCCCCACCATATCTCCAACAACGCACTAACCACAATTGGTACTTGATGACTTCACTGTCATGTTGGGACATATGTCCTATTGTTTGATAATTATTTAAATATGTTTCTAGGCATGTGCTATGTTGAAATACTCCAACATTGGTAGCATGGTGCCATCAATGTACCTGCATGCTGGTGTTATTATCACTGTGGTCCCATATATGCATGTGTTCCATTTGCTATGCAACTGTTCCACATCTGGTGTCTGAGTTAATGGGAATATCTATGCATGCTGTTATACCTAATCCTGGAATTTGCTGCTCTTACTAACCCACATATGTTGATAAACCATAAACACCATAGCACGTATGGGAATGCTGGTCCCAGCAGACCCACCTGTCCCACCTCAGCTGGCCATGGCACATGGCACCAGCACATCTGGAGCCCAACTCGGGACCTCCTCGTCTGTTGGTCCTGCACCACCTTCAGGTGGAACCACCTCAGGGGATGGGGCTTGCCCCCCCTGGGAGCGGGCATGGACAGGAACCTGTCACCCATCGCCAGGTCCGGGTTGTGGTGCGTAGCTCAATCAGCAGTTTGGAGATCTGTTACTCCAGCTCGAAGGCCATGTGTCGCTACTAGAAGGTCGGCCTGGCTCTCTGACTCAGCCCCCAGCACAGCCACGTTCGGGGCTGTTAAGGTGCAGTGGTGACTGCCCATGGGTGGGGACCTCAGTCCCACTGTTTCCACTAGGGGGCTCATGGGCTTCTGATTTCCCAACACCCCTCCCCATCAAGGTGTTTACCCCCCACATGTGTCATATACTGCCTCTGTATGCACATGTAATCTAGTCTAATTGGCATCACAACATATTATTTTTTCCCTCACCCCTCTCTCAGGGGTTTGGGTGCCTAAATCTACTTCCAAATTCAGTGTATATGCACAACTGTTGCTGTAGAAGAAATGGGCAGCTGTGGACCTTCCCTACACGCTCCTGCACAACCCTAGTTATTTTCTCTACTGTCTTTCCCTCTTTGTGCCCCTTTTTCACCACTTTCCTATCAACCCTTTTTTCTTTTCTTTTAAAGAAATTAGCACAGAGGTAAGTGGGAGTAAGCACTTTTAAGAGGCAGTAAGCGGGTTTAAGCTTGTATGCATGGGGGTAAGCAATGCCTACACAGGATAAGCAATTTAGAAGCTAACTGAGTATAAGAAACTGTAGCTGAAAGTTAGTTGGGCTTACCTCCATGCAAACCCATGGAAAAGGGCTTACCTCCATGCAAACCCATGGAAACCCGCTTACAACGGTTTAAAAGTGCCTTAACCACTCTGTATCCAACGGCGCTTGTAGTGCCCAGCAACAAAATAAACAGCATCTGCAAAGGCTCGAACCCAGGACCCTGCACACCATAGCCAAAGTGATTTGCCACTAAGCCATGCCAGACGATGATGTTTTCACAAACATATCATCCAGCACAGTCATTCAACAGTACAGGAAATGTATTTAAACATGTAGATGTATGTGTGTGTGTATGTATATTTATAACAAAATAGATATAACATGTCTATATATGTATATATATATATATATATATATATATATATATATATATATATATATATATATATACATATATACATACATATGTATACATCTATAGATATATATGTCCACATCTATATGTATATATGGGTCTACTTCTTTTGGCCTAACTCCCATTTGCCCGACACCCATTTGCCCAAGACCAAATCACTGAAATTTCATTTGCCCGACACTTCATTTGCCCGACAAGTATTATTAGTAAGAAAATGGAATATTCCCACTTCCCCACTGTAGTGCGACCCTTGAGTTAGAATATATAGGTAGGGGGGTGTGGGGGGCACAGCCCCCCACAAGGGGGGTGTGGGGGACAAAGCCCCCCCACTCACTTTTCTTTTACTAAGCAATATTACATCAAAAGTTAACAATATCATATGAAATGAAGTGGGGGGCTTCGCCCCCCACACCCTCCCAACTATATATTCTAACTCCAGGGTCTCACTACAGTGGGGAAGGGGGCATATTCCATTTTCTTGCTAATAATACTTGTGGGTCAAATGAAGTGTCTGGCAAATGAAGTGTCGGGCAAATGAACTTTCAGTCAAATGGGGTCGGGAAAATGAGTGTCGGGCAAATGAAAGTTAGGTCAAAAGAAGTAGACCCGTCTATATATATATATATATATATATATATATATATATATATATATATATATATATTGATATATATACAGCAGTATATATGTAAGAAGATATATATATCTATATAGGTATATACAGACATATATCTATAGATATAAAAGAGAACATAACAAAAACATATATGTCCACATGCACCGTTAATGGGGGTGAGGGGGCCCAAACAAAATACATCTTGTACATATAGATACCCCCCCACAGCCAAACACATCTGCCCTGCAATACAATACCAACTGTTGCAAATCCCATAATCAGGACCTGACACAACATGAGCACAAGATTTTAACAGTACTCCATCCCACTTGTATGATGTCAGGCTGGTATCAGTAACATATCATACAGTACAGTCTGGCTATCATAGGGAATGTACAATGTGGAAGCAATCAACATTCCTAAGATACATATATACAGATACATATATGCTGATACACACATATATATATATATATATATATATATATATATATATATATATATATATATATATACATACATATATATGTAAGTACACATACACACACAGAGATATTTATAGGGAGATACATATGTAGAAGGTGCACACAATACGGAACAGCCACTATGCCTACAGTTGCCACCTTATCAACTGGACACTGTATGAGCCACCAATACAAATGACAATTGTTGCCTGCAACATATACCCACAGAGAGGTCAAAGGATATAACACCACACACAGGTTGGTGGGAAAGCTTTATTTGTGTACTATTACAGTTGTATATGCCATGTCATATAGCTGTTTAGACACTGACATGCATATAAACAGAGTAATGCAACTGAGAAACAATTATATTAATACAGTAGTCTGGAAAGGTTTACATATGTTGCTGCCCAGGCTGAGGCCTTCACGTAGTACAATAGTAAAGACAGACTGGGCCACAGGATAACATTCATTCAACAGTAAGTAATGCAGATGTATAGTCCAGCAGCCTCTAACTATACTCTGTACACAATCCCTAGTGGGTAAAGACCTCAGCTGATACAATGGGATGTATATGTTACATAACAAGGCATAACTGACACCATCACAATCACACTGACAAACAGAACAGTCTGTATGGCAAGAAGCAGTAGGCCTGCATTTACCCTAGGTGAATTGTATGGTAATGTACATCCAGATGCCTTAAGGCAGCTTACCCGTGATACCCCCACATGTTGTAACAACCTAGATTAGTTATGGTGCATCCCCCCATAGACTGAATAATACAGGGCCATATACCACTGTTACATACACTGGCCTCTGGAGTGCATAAGGGCACACGTGAATTTGTAGATGAAACCTGCACATATATGGACCCAACCCCACAATATGTGTGGGGGCCACAACAGCAGTGGACTGATGGCAGGAATGGCAGCATGACATACTCACAGCAAACTACATAACAACCCCTGACAGCATGTCATATGTACAAAGCTTGGTATGTAGGTGGAGGACAGAGGCTGAAACACAGGCCCATATGTGAAATACTGTTGTCATTCACTAAGCAAGTCACTGGTGTTACAGGATAGTCTGCAACATACCCTTAGTAAGGAATATGAAGTTAGAAACAGACATGGATGTAGCCATGTACTGATAGCACTCAACACACATACTGTCAGTGATATATCTGACACAAGACCTGTGTGGTGGACAGACAAAACATAATAGGCACACCTCTGGCCATCAAGTGGATAGGCTCACAGTTGAGAGCTATGCAGACAGACTGCATTCCAAGTTAAACTAGTATGTACACACAAACCCTGTAACAATGGTGCTATACAATGCATACAACAACAGTACTCACACTCTGTCTGTAGTTCTGGAGTGTGCAGGTTCTCTTGTAGGAGGTATAGCTACCTGCTGTCTGAAACATTGCTGCCCACACACAGGAAGGATGTCCACCATACAGAAAAGGTAAAGGGACCATGCCCACATGATGTAGGGATTTATAGTAGTTGGTTGCCATGGCAGTGGTAATTGGAAGTACTACACAGCATGCTACATGCAGGTAGCAAGTGGAGGACACTGACTGATGCAGAGGCCATCACCTGATCATGTGCATCACCTACAAAATTCATGCTGCAATCTATTTAAAACAGCTCAATCCATTTACTGGAGGGAGACCGAGAGAGAGAAGAGAGAGAGAGAGAGAGAGAGAGAGAGAGAGAGAGAGAGCGAGAGTGAGTGATTGAAAGGCAAAAACAAACACAAGAAAAAAAAA
Source organism: Protopterus annectens (assembly GCF_019279795.1). NCBI lineage: Eukaryota > Metazoa > Chordata > Ceratodontiformes > Protopteridae > Protopterus > Protopterus annectens. The sequence continues at coordinate 515,961,652 of NC_056744.1, forward strand.
CATCCAGCAAACTATCCAGAAGAGACATCATTCCCAGAACAGGTATGTGAAGTATATATGCATGTAATTGACTGTAGTACTTGGACCATAATAATGGGACAGATGATGTGGAATGATTTATATGTGCCATCAGGTGCTGTTGTTGTAATGATGTTCAGCTATTTTAAAAGATTCCTGGGATTCTTTAAAGGGAATTAAAACTGACCAGTGTTTTGACAATATTATTTTTGTCACGACTGACCTCAATGACTTGTTCACTGTTATTCCCCAGGACTTAGGATTAGCCTGGTTGGAAGAAGCCTTACTAGATAAGGGCTGTCCATCTACGGATCAGTTGTTAGTTATTTTACACCTGATGGAAATGGTATTAAAAAATAATTTCATTTTTTATGGAGGGGAATTTTTTCATCAAATCAAGGGCGTAGCTATAGGGTTCAAATTGTGCCCCCACATACGCCAATATATTTTTTGCTTGGTGGGAGAAAAATATGTTTTAAAATCTGTATATAACAACTGTTGGTCCCACTATCAAAGATTTTTAGATGATATAGCTATTTTTGGAGTGACACCGAGGAGAAGTTACATGAATTTTTGGACTATTTGGATACTACTACCACCTTTTTGGAATTTACCAGAATTATAAATATGGATAGACTGGATTTTTTGGATGTGAGTCTAATTAAGACTGGGGAGGGCATTACGTCTAAAATATTTCGTAAAGACATGTTTTCAAATTCTTATCTCCATTTTTCAAGTGCCCATCCTTTTATACAGAAAAAAAAAAACATTTACAAAGGTCAGTTAATTTGAGCATCCAGAATGACTTCCCTGGATGTTGTTTTTTCATTGGAGTGTGACTTTATTGAAAGCTTATTTATTCAAAGGGGTTACCCAAAGGACTTATTGGTGGACAGTCGTACCTATGTAAGTAATTTATGCCACATCAGGTACTACCCATTGTTGGGCAAAGGACTGGACAGTAATCAACATGTGTTAAGTGAAGTTAATCCCTTGGCTTACTCCAAAGCTCTTACCTTAAATTTTAATTTGGACTCTAAAATGGTAGTGGACACAATAACAAAGGAATGGAATAGATTCACTTCATTGACTGATCTCAAAGGTAGTGACAAGTGACTCCTGAAGATCAGGTATAAGAGGGGAAAATTTATGAAAGACCTCTTGGAGGGTGGGGGTAAACAGAAGCCTGCACATACCACTGAGAGAAAAGGTACTTTTAAATGTGGAGCATGCACACAATGCAATTTTATTTCTAACACTGACTGGGTATTTTTAAAAAGTAGGAATAAATGGGCGTATGGTAAAAGTTTTAGTAACTGTAATACTAGTGGGCTAGTATATTTAGTTGTGTGCAAGACCTGTGAAGCCTTTTACATGGGCAAGACTGAAAGAAAGTTGAAAAGATACATTTATTAGCATATGTATGATGTCAGGAAATGTAATGTCAATGTACAAACATTCTTTGGACTGCCCAGAGGCAAGGTTTGAGTTTTTTGTTTTAGCGGTTGCTATTCAGGTTGTGGGGGGGGTGCATGGGAGACTATCCTTGAGTATAGGGAATTATTGTGGCAGATTACCCTAGATGCAAGCCGGACCCCTGGGCTAAATGAGAACATCTCAATAGCACCTCTACTAAAACTCAGGTCTGCCAAGTTATAATTAACTTTTGAAACAAACACATTTACTTACATTTTTTCTACAAATGTACATTTCATTCACTAGTATAAATATGTATTTTATTAATTTTATCAATTTTATTATAATACACTATTGAGACATTTTATTGACATTATATATATACATGTATGTACAGTTTTCACATATATAGTTTTACTATTGTTTTTAGGATGTAATTAGTATGTTCTGACACCAGGTGGCAACACTTGGAATTTTAAATGTCTTTTTAAATTGCATTCTGTTATTTTATTGATCATTTTTTGGTTGAGGGAACTAATGGGCCTTTGTTATGCAATTTATTATTCTGATGAAGTTCTTGTGAACAAAAACATATTTGGAGTGTTGTCAGCATTTTGGTGTTTTGCTCAACTATCATTTGGTGCTATTAAACCTTGAAGAAACTGTGAACCCAAGTGCTTTCTTCCAGCCTGTTTTTTTTTTCTGTTAATGATGTTCAGCTGGACAACTGCTAAGGACAATAGGGTGTGTCCCTGTGGGTAGTGGTCCATACCCGTCAACTGTGGAGAGCAGCACTGACTGATAAGATGTAAGCCACCATAGTGTATGTTGTGTAATGGGAAGTATGTATATTACTGTAGCCAATAGCTGGTGGTGGAAGTAATGCCATAATGATGGACACATGGGTTCCACAGCCCACCTCTTGCAGGATATCCAGGGTTCCTGTATTGTAGCATGCAGGAATGCCATAGATGTGCAATAGGGTTACCTGCAATCTGGCCCTACATATACCCCCCTAATGTCAGGCTGTGTCCATATGTGGCACCTGTCTGTGTTGTAGCAAGGCAAAACAGTGCAGCTGTGCAGGAAGATGTTGTGAGATTGTGGACCTGATGTCTGAATGTACCCCATATATAGGTATGCATATGTATACACACACACACACACACACACACACACACACATATATATATATATATATATATATATATATATATATATATATATATATACATGTATGTCTACAAATATATATATACCCATGTGTGGACATATATATAAACACATATATACAACATCATATATATCTACACATATATAGATATATACCTATATGCAGATGTCTACATATATACAAACACACACACAAACATATATGCATGTAAATACATGTCCCCTCTACTACCACCACCACAGTTCTGCATGCTGTGTGTGAGGGAACAGCACACATAGCAATACACACAGGTATCTACAGCTGTCAGTGTGTGCAACATGGACGTGTATGTCACATGTAAACCCCTTGTTGGGACCACATTGCCCTTGTCTGTGAAGTATGTAATGGGGATATGGGGAATTTGGCAGGTATAGTTGTGGAGGTGGTCAGGGTTGTTAGATATAGAGGACAGCCTACAGGGGTGGTATGTGACACTTGGTGGGTAAACACCCTGGATGGTGTGTGTAGTCTGTGATGTGGATGCCCTATGGGCCCCAATATGGATACAATGGGAACAAGCCTCCCACCCACTGCTACTCACAACAGCAGTCCACGTCCTGAAGGTGCCTGGCCTGGTTGCTGAACAGGAGGAGGATGTGGACCCTATGAATGTGTAATGGGTGCCTCAAGGTGATATAGCACATCCTATATGTGTCTGTGGAGCCCATTATGGAACAGAACCAGGATGTGACCTCAGGAGACAAGATCATAATTATGTGTGCCCCCCGGGGGGGGCAACATCCCCTGAGTTGGTGCCACCTAAAGGTATTGCTGGACCAGTACTTAAGGAGGCCCCAGGGTGGGCCCCGCATGTGATGTGGCCTGGTAACATGGGCAGATGAGTTTGGAGAGGTGGTTCCGCTGGCCAATAGTATATAAATATGATATTGTGTCACTGTTATAGAACATATGTGGGTAGTAATAGTCTACACAATCCTGGAACATGTCCAACAGCATGCATAGATATCCCCAATAACACAAAATGTCAGATGTGTAGCAACCACATAGCAAGCATGCCACAGGCATATATGGAACCACAGTGGTCCTGACAATGGCATGCAGGTGAATAGTCTGTAACAGGCCAGCAATGATAGTGTCCACACAGGGAACATGGCTACAAACATATTGCACACAGTGTGGTACAATATAATATCTGCCCCACTGGTAGGTAAGCTGTAGCCATACGTATTGAGTTGTGTGTACAGTTTGTTGTCGCTGATATGGTGGGGGGGGTGACAGTGATGTGTATTAAGAACTGTGGTATCCTTGCTGCATGACTTGCTCACACCTGTGTCCACCTTTATGTCTTTTAGGCAAGATGTCACATGGAAGGCTTCCAACTTACTCAGCTGCTGAGAACAACATTGTGGTAAACCACCTAATCCAGCACTACCCTGTTTTGTTTTGACAGGCCGCCCATGATCAGCAGGAACAGACCGCCCTGTGGAAGAACCTAGTCCACAGGGTCAATGATGTTGGACTGCACAACTGCAGTTATGAGCAGGTCAGGCATAATTGTTCTGACCTGCTTCGCAATGCCCATCGGCATGCTGCTGCAGTCAGGGGGATCACCTTGCAATGGGGGGCCATACCATCCATCCCCCATACACATGTGGAGGAGCTCCTAGCCAGCTTCATGACACCTGCTCGTCCACATAGTCAACAACTGCCGGACACCATTGTGGAGGTGGGTGCTACCCACATGTCGGCTGAGGAGCATGCAGGTAAGGCCACAGGGCACATCAGTAGACCACTGTTGCATATACATCCGCATCTGTACAGGTAGATCATAATTATCTGACATGTCATAGATATAGTTTGTTGCTGCATACTAGTGATAAACAGATGTGCATATGTGGTAGTATTGTCGACATGTACTGTAGATGTATTGTAATGCTGCACCCACCCTGTAGCAATGCCACAGGTGTGGCTACTGACTTTGCATCTCTCATCCTCTTATGTAGGTCCCTCCAGTATACCACCAAGGCAGCAGCCTGTAGCTGGTGAGTATGGTTTATGCTGATGTTTACCAATACACTGGGCATATAATGGCTATGGTATATTCCATGCACACATCTAACACACATACACAGAATGCATGCTGTACATGTGCACATATTGTTGCTGTTAAATGCACGGCATCACAGTGGTGACCATGATGGGGTATTGGAAGGGTATGTCAGACACCTGAAAGATAACTAACATCCTGTCATTGTGGAATGTGTCCACAGGGAGTAACAAAATGATGGGAGACATGGTCTACAGTAGGGACATGTTTGAAACATCACCTGTATACAGTGCAACACCAGTGTATATACCTATAGGACAATGGAAACTGTTGCAGAGTTGCACTATGGCATAATGCATTACTGTGGTCCACATTATCAGCTGGGACTAGGCTGTGACATGTGGTGTTCAGTGTATGGGACACTACAAACTGACACATGTGTAGGCCTTACTTGTCAAGCTTCTGCAAAAAGACTGAAGGTGGGGGGGTGTCAGCATGACACACCAGTGCACTACAGCAGGGATCCTAAGGATGCTACAAATAACTGTATCTGCACATAGTCAGGCTCAGGAACCATGGCAGATGTAACACTACCCCCACAGCAATAGTGACAGCAGTGTGTGAACACCAAGGGATGTTCACATGAGTAGACCTTGCAGTCATGCAGATTAGTGGGACATGTATTGGGAAGACTGAACATACACTGGCAAATGCAGATGGCCCATGCTAGTATACCCCTGCCAGGAGTAGTGACTGCTGTAGTACACATAACAATAGGTGCAACAAACTGTCATGATAAGGGTGTGCACACATATGCCCACACGGAGTTTATGCACTGCGGTCAGCTTCCGCACACCTAACACTAACTGTAGACACTGCATTTGAAAGTACAGGACATATGTCACATATCGGGCTCATGTACTGTTAATATATGCGGTGATGTGGTCCCATGGCAGATCAAGGAAGGGTGCTTCATATCAATAAGGGGGTGTACACTCCCCATAACCATGGTATGCTCTGATGGTTGTCAGTGTAATAGTATTGGATTGGTCATACATGGTCCAGTGATGTTGAGAGCTGTAAATCAGACAGCAGGCATTCACAAATGACATCTGTCCACATATCATCCCAGGTATGTGTTGCTGAAAAACATAGGGGCTGTGAGCATTAAAGCCGACATAAATGACACAGTACTGCACATTCAGCAATGAGTTGTACATCTGTGAGGTGTGGTGCACAGTACATGGTAGGGTGCAGAACAGGTGAACAGCAATACTGTGTACATAGGTGCAGTGGTATCCAGGGGAAGGGGCATCACCTAGTAACACAGCACATGCATCACACCCATGTATACTGTTGCTAGCATGGATTGACTATAGCTGCACTGCATGCTGTTGTGTACTATATGTTATGCATTTTGACAGATGGGTAATGGGAGGACTGTGTGTACTATCATTGTGCAACCTCGCCTGTATGTGTGTGTGTGTGCATCCTGGTGGGTGGTTAGTTTGTCTGTAGGGTCACTCTGGTGAAGTGGAGGGAGGTTGATGCATGTAAGATGTGTGTGTGCATGTGTGTGTGTTTGTATGGGTGTCTATGTATGCACATGTGTGATTGTCAGGTTGTTCATACAGCAGTACCTTCCTTTGGGATCGTGCAATACATGGACATGGAATGACACATGACACACTAGGAATACTTGTCATGTATGTAATCACAGCTGATAGTATAATAAGTTCTGTAGCATGGAACAGGCATTGAGAGGGAAGGTAGAAATCAGGTATACCCTTAATATCGCATTCAGCACAGAAGTGACTGACAACCCACAAATGCAGAACTACAGATACATTGGGGAATTACTAGTCAACACCAGGGAGTGTATCCATATATTACAGTTGTCACATGATAGGCTGATTGAGCAGCATATCTGGCATGTACTGAGCAATACATATATATGACACTCCAGTGCGTGATATGGAGTGGACATAGTAGACCCCACATATAGGGGCCATGCTCATGATGTCCAGACATACACAGGGTAAACACTGAATGACAGCAGTGAGGCCATGTAAAACTACTCCACTCAGGTCAGGCAGGTAATGGAGTAACAGGTCTTGTGTTGTAATCACTTGTCTAGGCATTTAGAGGACTGATACATTAATGAGTGGTATCAATGAATGTATGTTACCAAGTGTGATGCAGGATGGGAAAGACATGGGAATATATGTGGGACTGTCTGTAAAGGCACGGACAGGTAGGTATTCAGGTGGTGTGTGTGTGTGTGTGTGTGTGTGTGTGTGTTTGTATGTGTGTCCTGTTATGCAATGCTGTACAGGTCTTAAAGTGCATTTATTGTTTCCCCCCCACAGGTGGCGAGGTGGGTCAGGGTCCCTCCTGCATGCAATCTGATGTTGGTGTCCATACAGACACCAAAGATGATGATAGTACTGTTGAGGCACAGGTGGGGTTGTCAGGGGCTGACACAACACCATCATTTGGTATTCCCCTTTTAGCCACCCCAACCCCGCACACAGTTTAGTGCCTATACATACCCCATTACCAGTGGCCATAGTGGAGGGACTGCTGGCATTTGGTGGTAGTGCACAGGAAAGTGTGGTAACCATGCCTACTGGTCAAAGCAGGCTTAGTCAGATGTCCTACAGGGCACCACATAGGCAGATGTCTCAGGGTGCTTGTGGTAGAGCCACTGGTCATCATGCCCCTGGCAGATGCGATATAGGTGGTACCAGCAGGCACATGTTTCAGGCTGTCATGGCGGTGCAGGCACATATGAAATGTTACAGCAGACAGGGCATGAGGCTGTAGACAGCTGCTCTCACATCTGCAAGTGACAACTCCCATGAACTGTCTGGTGCCATCCGTGCATTAACTGAGCTTATGGATAGACAGTCTGGTGAGATGATGGCCCTCATCGACCATCATCTGTCAGTGCTTGAAAGTGTGGTGGGATTGTGGCGACGGCCGCATGGACGTAGTTCAGCAATGCCTACAGCTGGCAGTCAACATGGACATGCTAGGACACCAAGGGGCTCCCATAGTGGCAGTATCAGCCCTGGCACTGTGGTGGGGGGGTGCTGTCCTCACCACACCACAGCAGGCCATAAGCATGTGATCCTGGCCAGTCCCAAGAGGGACCTGGTTCCAGCAGACATTTGTCATCATCAGGTGAGAGTAGCACATCGAAGCCTGTACCTGGACGTGCCCATGGATACCCTGGCAGGCACAGTCCACATGTCCATGGCCGGAGGTAGTTAACTGCACACCCTGTCAGGTATGGACTGCAGCTGTCCATAAACACCTGTGTAGGGCAGCCACATGGCAGAACTGTGTGCATGCATACCCACACACTTTACAAACACAGCCAGGGCAACCCATACCTACACAGACCACATCACCACACCCAGTTTCACCTCATTACACCCCTCACCCACACACATGGTGTCAAATATATGGCCCACTCTCGGCCTCTGGCAAACCAACAACACACCCTGTGCATATGATGATACCTGTGCCACATCCCTGTCATCCATACCATCGATGCAGGGACAGGATAATATGGTTGTGATGCAAACGATGACTGTACTACTGTGTACCACAGTACTGCAGTGTAACATGTTGTCAGGAGTAATGTGTAATGCATATATGTCAGGTAGTGTAGCCGTCCAGTAATGATGCATTATAACTGTTAGTAACACTGGTTGATTGTGGTCTCTATAGTGTTATCCATTTGTGTTGTAGGTGTACATGAGTCAGCATGAGGATGGTTTGCAGTCATATTCCAAAACATGGTATGGCACTGTGGTGACACCATGGCTGTGACATATCTGGGGTACAGTTGAACACATGACAGGTTTGTATAACAGTTATTGCCTGTGCCACATGGACAGATGACCTGCTGGGACGTATATAATCTGCAACCTGATGTAGACCCATCCGCATGCACACTCTTACTTGGCAACACTGGTACTAGACCCCAACCTAGGTATGTAGTGATACTGAAGTGTGTGGCTTTCATTGCACACGCCACACAGCATTAAGGGTGAGGTGTGTTCCAGGTTACATGTTACATGCAGAAAATCCCCATACATGTACAGTATGCTAATGGGGGATGTAATGGGTGTATATGGACTATACATAGTGTGACATACCTTCATATACACATTAACAGACACATAACAGGCAGATACACATCCGAGAGACCTGGGCCTAACACTGCTAACTAACTTGATTGTGTGTCCAATGTGTTACAGGTAGGCTGCACACAGCACATGCCTAACTGGCCTGGATTGTGGTATCAGTTACCTGTATGGTGGATGGTGATGGTAACTATAACGTGGTACATGGGACATATACCAGGTGTACCTTGGTGTAATGACAGTGTAGACAGCACCCACATCCCCCAGTGGATATTGCATTCCCTGAAACTCATGATGACACTCTGACATACCTACCATCACACATTGGCCACAACTGCAATACAACCCATTGTATAGCCCAACAGTGGTACTGCTGGGATATGCATCTAATCCACATGCCACACACATAGTAGGGTGTTGCATTGTCATGCCTCACCTATGGGCAGCAACAACACTAACTGTACTACTGTGTGGCAATGGATATTGTAATAGGAGTATGTGACCTCGGAATGCTGTACCCTACAGATATACAGAAAGCACACATACACACACTTGCCAGAACACAATGGATATCCCATGCCTATCAACCCATTTGCAGAACACTATTGTGCTGGTACTGCAAGGCTCGTGTAGCCAGTATGGAGAGGAGCATAAAAGGGTAAATGTAAACAGCAGCAGCCACAACTGACTATGGCAATGGGTGTTGCGGTGGTTGTGAAGGCCCTCATGGAATTCCCAAGTACAGGTGTGATAACACACAGACACTGCTATACTCAGTCATGCACACATCCACATGTGTCAGTACTGGGGTGCATCGCTGATGATGGTCATAGCTGTGTATCTAGCTATTGTCCAAGGACAGATGTTTTGTATAGGGGGTTGTGTGTACAGTGGTATCCTGCCACCTGCCATGTGGCAGCAGGCAATCTATTGACAGACACTACTGTGGCGACCCTCAGGGTGAGAGTGACATGCATCAGTTAATCCTCCAGGTGCCTCCTGCACATGGCCACTGAGGTAATCAAGTTGACATGTATGCAACATGCATTACAACACATGGTTAGTGTCTGTGATGGAGACCTGCACCCAAGCATGTTCTGCTGACTGCAGTAGTGTAGTGGAGGTACCTGTGGCATGTGGTACATACAGGGTGTTATGTCCTATATATGCCAGTTCTTACACAGCTGGGCAAACATGTCAGTGTCAATCAAGCTTAGGTTGCCTGTACATATCCCAGCTGGATACCTGCCATCTGCACATCTGTACAGGGACTGACAGTCATCAGCTTGCACGTAGCTATGCAGTAGGATGAATGTGTTGACAGATAGATGTTTGACAACAATATGTATGCCATAACTACATGTCAGAAGCCCTCACTAACATGTGCTGTACAGACAGTAGTATACAGTTACATTCCACATGTCAGATCATTAGCCAGTAGGGTTTATATACTGTGGCACAGCTCACACACCAGGGATACAACAGGGAGGTCTCAGAGTCCAACTATGCCTGCAGGTGTGCCTGTTTTCAATACTAGATTTAGCACTCTACTCTTGCCTGGGTAAGCACTGTCAACAGTAGTACCGCCTTGATACATTACATGCCAGTGTGACAGCATGTACCCTGGACTACTACCCCTGTGTGTAACAAATTTACATGGATAACAGTGCTGTACAGGCCTCATATACATCTGTGTCCCAGACATGACACTCACACCCCTTGCTACTGTAATGACAGCACATAGGCGCATGTATTGTACATGGCATTACATACAATTATTACAGACATCATTACCCTGCTATGTTATCATACTGGGTGGTGTGAACTAGTTACCAGGGCTAAGCCATGCTTAGCAGGTATCAACATTGCTGCAATATAACAGCTAAGCTGATTTGCACATTGGTAAGTGAAGCCTACACTGTGTAAGCACCTGTAGTTTGCCTGCAGCTTAGCACCGCTTAGCTTCGCGCAAACATGCTTAAAGCTGCTCAAAACTGCCTTAACCACTCTGTATCTGATAGCCCTTTTTCTGCCCAGCAACAAAATGAACAGCTCTTGCAGGTCTTTAACCCAGGACCCTGTACACTATAGTCACAACACTTAACCACTACGCCATGCCCACTCTGAAGACAGCTGTTGTTTTTCCAATATATCTGTCAATACACATATTGATTAGTATTGAACAATTACCTTTACTTCCACAATTGTGTAGTACTTGTTATTAATATGACTGTTGCATCACATATGTTGTTTTGTCGTAATGTACACATAGCAGATACATACGGTGAGATACATCTGAGAGGGTATACACAACTGTGAGACTTACACATAACAGGAATTTGGATATATACATATAATAGGTTGATATATGTCTACATGTACATACACATGTATATTCATACATATGTCTGTATACACATCTGTATAGTGCAACATATATATGGCCATGTGTACATCTCTTTGTATGGACATATATATATATATATATATATATATATATATATATATATATATATATATATATATATATATATATATATATATATATATATATATCTTTTGACCTAACTCCCATTTGCCCGACACCCATTTGCCCGAGACCAAATGACTGAAATTTCATTTGCCCGACACTTCATTTGTCCGACACTTCATTAGACCGTCAAGTATTATTAGCAAGAAAATGGAATATGTCCCCTTCCCCACTGTAGTGCGACCCTGGAGTTAGAATATATAGTTGGGGGGTGTGGGGAAAGCCTCACTTCATTTCATATGATATTGTTAACTTTTGATGTAATATTGCGTAGTAAAAGAAAAGTGAGTGGGGGCTTTTCTTTTACTAAGCAATATTACATCAAAAGTTAACAATATCATATGAAATGAAGTGGGAGGCTTCGCCCCCCCCCCCCAACTATATATTCTAACTCCAGGGTCGCACTTCAGTGGGGAAGGGGGCATATTCCATTTTCTTGCTAATAATACTTGTCGGGCAAATTAAGTGTCAGGCAAATGAACTTTCAGTCAAATGGGGTCGGGAAAATGAGTGTCTGGCAAATGAAAGTTAGGTCAAAAGAAGTAGACACATATATATATATATATATATATATATATATATACATATGTGTGTGTATGTGTGTGTGTGTGTGTGTGTGTGTGTGTGTGTGTGTGTGTGTGTGTATATAGCTATATCTATATATAGTTATATATGTATGCACATCCTATGTGTACAGATATGCCTATTTATGTAGATATATATGTAGATATCTATAACTATGCATACATATCTATTCTGTTATACCTATTACTGTCAATATATATGTAGATATCCATAAGTATATGTGCATATGTATCTCTATCTGTGTATGTGTAGACATATATTGCTGTGTATATGTATATATCTGAGTGTTTATATGTATATATATGTACATATACGTATCCATCTATGTATGTCGATATGTATATGTGTATATATCTATATAGATATATGGATAATTATATATACATATAAGTTCACCATATGTTCAGAACATGGAGTGGAGCCCTACCTCAGCCCCAATAGTCCCAACCTCTTAGTGAAAGGGGATGTCAGCTATGTATAGCAGGTATATATGTAGACTATTGCTACTGTAATAGAAATTGTCTTCACAGATATGTTGTGTGTGGGAGGTCACATCTGCTTTTAACATGTGCGCCATTGGCTATTGACAGACATCCTAAGGACTTTATTGTACAGTACCACTGCTAGCACAGTAATGATCCTGTGGACTACAGCAGAGATATGGCCAATATATGGACAGTCTGACACACTCTGGTCAGTCCAGAGGTATACACAGAACCCTTTTGTGCAAAACATGTGGACAAAGTCTGACAATGTGGATGTTAACAGCAATGTAGATGGGTATATCACGTAAATATTAGTATATATTTGCCTCCATAGGTTATGCATTCACACACCCCTGTCTGTCCTGACACATAATTACCGCTGGTACAGAGGTGACATGGCCACATACTACCCACTAGTTAGTGACATACATCTGTACAGCATCCCACTGCTTTGTCTGACATACATGACTGTTATGGTGGCCTGGCAGCAGTACATCTGGTAAGTAGCTGGATAGAACATCACACTGAGTAAGTACACTAAGCTGCTAGGCATGTAACAAAGCACTGTGCAGGCTACAGGCAGACTGCCACAACACTGGCCTACATTTCTTATGGGGGAATACACATGTACCTGCATATATAGCAGGCTCTCCAGGCATGTCACAGCACATAGTACCAGACACCTGTGTGAAAGTGCATAACCACAACCAATGTGAACACAGCCACAGGCACATATGGTAAGCTAGTGTAATATTACAGTATATGGACTATCTGATCAACACCGTCCTCATATGTGCCACTCACCCACTAACTCTACATATACTGGGCCACTACACAGTGTGGTCTGATGCTTGTCTGTGGTATGGGACATATGTGTGTTTGGCCCTACAAACATGTAAGCCAATAGGCTAACATACACTGGAGCAGCATGTAACATCAGCTAGAACAGGACCAAGAACAATGACATGTACCACATTCTGTACACAGGCCAAGGTACATATTCACAATGCACACACTGTTGACAATCGCCATAAGTACACAGACCTCATTACTGTACACACAACCAAGGAATGCCCAGGTTATGTCCTCAAATATAACCTCTACTATACATAACATGTGTAGCAGTCTGATATCTTACTGGCTTGTTATCAGATATAATGTCACTAAATTATGGTGTACAGAACATATGCACCTCTTACTGCATGACATATGTACAAAGGTTGACAAAGTTGTGGCTGGAGGCACAAACACAGGGCCAATATTGACATGTTGCTGTGAAATCCTCATGCATTTACTGTTGTAACAGGGTTTGTTATGACATATGCCCTATGAGGGATATGAAGTCAGTAACTCTCATGGCTGTCACCATGTACTGACTGCAATCCTCACACTATGCTTCTGCAGTTCACAGATAGGTGCTCTGTGAGTAACACAAGAAGCAAAAGGCACCGCACACTACCCAGTCTGCAAATGACTCTATAGATGGGGGTTTCCTCAGAAACATAGCACTGTCATGACAGGTATTAAAACATGTAGACCAGTCATATCCACACACACCCTGCTAAACCGACATTACTCCAAATGCAGAATAGCAACACTTATGTTCTGTAGTCATGTCAGGCACATCCCCCTCCTGTGTGTTGGCCTGTTTCCACAGTGTATGTTGTTAGAGGTAAATTCCCAATCCATTTGTGATGCCGTTTGCCAAACACCAGATCTAGGTCCTGCTCACAGAGAATGAAAAGGCCCAACACCAACATAATGTTCCTAGATATTGGAGTGTGTCTCCATGCAATTGGCTATGGGAATGTTACCACAGCTGTTCCACATGCAATTAGCTAGAAGAGGGCTGCAATTCATGCAGAGGCCATCAGCTGATCATGAGCATCACTTACAAAACACATGCTGCTGCTTAAGCAAAGCAGGTGTAGTTCTCCACATCCACCAGAGAGGGAGTGAAAGAGGCAGACAGAGACAAAGTAAGTCAGGGAGGGGGTGGGAGAGTAAAAACTAAGCATGTCTGCGTCACACACCTGCCAATACAAGGTATCAAACCCCTGACTGACTATGTATTGCTATCACATGTCTATGCAGTTATTGGATGCGCCACATAGCTTACATGTTGAAGAGCTCTCCAAACGTATATGTGATAGTGAGTGACATCTGCAACAGTGCTATGGTAACGATACGGTAGGTGTAGTACATGTGCTTGTCCACATGAGCAGGTGTCATTGTCAACACAGCCACACTCTCTCAGGGACTCACACACACTGACAAACTTGGCAGGGTCAAGAATACACTTCCTCACTAGTTAGTTTGCCACTATACAGTGCTGTGCAGGTATCACATGCACAACACGGGTTATCCAGAGGTTATATGGGCAAATGATATGTGGAGGTGTCTGACATCAGACAGCATGCTACAGTATGCCATTGGGGATTGTAGTGAGTAAGAATGTGGTCAAAAGCATCATACACCACACATACAGACACAGGGTGCCAGTAGTGACATGCATGCATGCATATATTCACTGGTGTGTAGTGGTTGACTGTGACTATACAAGGCTAGATGAAGGGTATATCTTAGCATCAGGCCCATGACAATGGTCTGCAGTGTAGTTCAAGGATGTAGTGTCTGGATTGGCCCACACAAATGGGTATTGCATTCACCATCCAGTCACCTGGGTAACTATTGTATGTGGCCATTGCTGTTCAATGCTTGCCATGTATGTGTTCTTTAGTCCATGACATGGACACTGTCTGGGATGTGCACACATCCCACATGCATGTACAATGACATGTGGAGCTGTACCTAGGGTGTCTGGCCCATGTTGTGTACACAGATTGTTATAATCAGATGTGCCTGTCCTGGCCTCATGTGCTGAGAACAGGTAATGAACAGCAGGTTGACCCTGCACCTACATTGATAGCATGATACGGGTACCCCCTGGTGTCAGTGGCATCTGTCCATACAGGGAATGTGTATAAGGCATGGTATGTCCTTTGTGGGTCACATTTGATGGCAACATAGGTGTTGCAGGTGTCCAGTGGGAAGCATAGTGAAGGCACACTGTCTGCATGTGCGTGCATATTGTACTTATGGACAGGGTGCCATGCCCTATGTTGTCCACTGCAATCACACCATGGTTACTATCTGTGGGCAATATGCAGGGTACTACCAACATAGCAGTTGTTGCCTAGGCAAGTGTGTTTGTGTATGAGACATGGGTTGAGAGTGTTCTCTGTGTAATACAAGGGTAGCTAGCTTTGTTCACCAGGCCTTGATGTCACATGTAGGGGTATGGATTGCCACCATAGCCTCTTGGCTATTTTACATCTTTTATCCTTGTAAGGTGGACATTGTGACATATAATAGGGCCACCATGCAAGAAATTTGAAAAACCCGCTCCACAATGAGTCCAGTTGTTACACACTCACAGCCACCTCCACATAGAATACCATTGACAAACACAGACCTGCCATGTCTAGGATTAGAACTCCTACCTAAATAGTTTATTACACTACAGCATTATGCAGTTATAGGATGTGCCATGGAGATTACTGGAGTACTCCTTCCCCAAAGGTGTATTTCACAGTGAATGACATCAGCAGACTTGCTAAAGTAGGGCATTTGATTTGTAGTGAGTATGACTAGCCTAAAAAGCATTGTTCCATACACAGACAAAGAAACACACACACAAACATCCACACTTGCCATGCGTGTGACTAGAACCCCTACCAAAGTACTATATCACACTACAGCATTACGCTGTTATAGGACACACCACAGAGATTAGTGGGTTACACCTTTCCCAAAGGTGCCTTTCACAGTGAAAGACTTCAGCAGCCTTGCCACAGTAGGGCATTTGAATTGTAGTGAGTGTGACTAGCCTAAAAAGCATTGCTCCCTACACAAACATAGACACATACAGTTGCCATTTTTGGGATTAGAACTCTTACCTAACTAGTTATCATACTACAGCATTAAGCAGTTATAGGACGTGCCATGGAGATTACTGGGCTCTACCTTTCCCAAAGGTGTATTTCACAGTGAATGACATCAGCAGCTTTGCCAAAGTAGGGCATTTGAATTGTAGTGAGTGACTAGCCTAAAAAGCATTGCTCCCTACACAGACAGAGACACACAAAAACACACACAGTTGCATGTCCGGGAGTAGAACTCCTACCTAAATAGTTTATCACACTATAGCATTAAGCAGTTATAGGACACGCCACAGAGATTACTGGGTTGCACCTTTCCCAAAGGTGTATTTCAGTGAATGACATCTGCAGCCTTTCCAAAGTAGGACATTTGATTTGTAGTGAGCTTGACTAGCCTAAAAAGCATTGCTCCATACACAGACAAAGAAACACACACACAAACATCCACACTTGCCATGTGGGGGACTAAAACCCCTACCAAAGTACTATATCACACTACAGCATTACACTGTTATAGAACACACCACAGAAATTACTGGGCTGCACTTTTCCCAAAGGTGTATTTCTCAGTGAATGACATCAGCAGCCTTGCCAAAGTGAGGCATTTGAATTGTAGTGTGTGTAACTAGCCTAAAAAGCATTGCTCCCTACATAGACAGGGGCACACACTCACAAACATACACACACATTTGCCATGTATGGGATTAGAACTCCTACCTAACTAGTTTATCACACTACAGCATTATGCAATTATAGGACGTGCCATTGAGATTACTGGGCTACACCTTTCCTAAAGGTGTATTTCGCAGTGAATGACATTAGCAGCCTTGCCAAAGTGGGGCATTTGAACTGTAGTGTGTGTAACTAGCCTAAAAAGCATTGCTCCTTACTCAGGCAGTGACACACACAGTTGCCATATCTTGGATGAGAACTCCTACCTAACTAGTTTATCACACTTTGGCATTACCCAGTTATAGGACGCACCATGGGGATTACTGGGCCATACCTTTCGCAAAGGTATATTTCACAGTGAATGACATCAGCAACCTTGCCAAAGTGGGGCATTTGAATTGTAGTGTGTGTAACTAGCCTAAAAACATTGCTCCCTACACAGACAGAGAGACACACACAGTTGCTATGGTCTGGGATTAGAACACCTACCTAACTAGTTTGTCATATTACAGCATTTCACAGTTATAGGATGTGCCACAGAGATTACTGGGCTACACCTTTCCCAAAGGTGTATTTCAAAGTGAATGACATCAGCAGCCTTGCCAAAGTGGGGCATTTAAATTGTAGTGTGTGCAACTAGCCTAAAAAGCATTTCTCTCTACAGACACACACACACACACACACACACACACACACACACACACACACACACACACACACACACACACACACACACACACACACACACACAGTTGCTATGTCTGGGATTAGAATGCCTACCTAACTAGTTTATCACATCACAGCATTACACAGTTATAAGATGTGCCATGGAGATTATTGGGCTACACCTTTCCCAAAGGTGCATTTCATAGTGAATGACATCAACAGCCTTGCCAAAGTAGGGCATTTGAATTGTAGTGAGTGTGACTAGCCTAAAAAGCAATACCCCTTACACAGACAGACAGACAGACACACACACACGCACACACACGCACACACACACACACACACACACACACACACACACACACACACACACACACACACACACACACACACACACACACTTGCCATACCTGGGATTAGAACTTCTACCTAACTAGTTTATCACACTACAGCATTATACTGTTTTAGGGTGTGCCACAGAGTTAATGGGCTACTCCATTCCCAAAGGTGTATTTCAAAGTGGATTACCTCAGCAGGCTTGTCATAGTAGGGCTTTGGGGAGGGCAGTCTGTGTGCATGGGCCATAACCCATTCATCTAGGGGTTGACACACCACATGCAGGCACACGCAGGGTTATATTCTGCAGGTATGTGTATACAGCTGCTTGATGACTACTGCCTTGTGCAGTCATGTTGCACAGCTAGCACTTGCACCACATAGTCTGTAATGCTGATGAATACCAGGGGCTACTTTCTACAATGAGTGACATTTACACATCATGTGGTTGTAGCCATTTGGCTATGTGCTGGGTGGGACAGGCATCATGATGGATGGCTCTTTGTCACAGTCACTCTCTTCCACACATCTATGTATGTCTACTTTTGGCATATTACAGTGTGTTGTCCTTGGATATATGTCTGTATTCCTATCCAATGTGTGTGCAAAGCATGACTGATGTATACTGAGGAGTGTATGCACTAACATCTGGTCCACTGTTGTTTGCAGAAACAGGCTTCATTTGTTTAAGTGTGTGAGTATGCCAGTTATGACCTTCTGTATTGACTGTGTGGATCCATTCCATGTAGTTTGTAGTCCAGTTCAGACTTTTGTGTTGTACACCTACAGGTAGAAAACTGTTTCTGCACGGTATCTGTAGATCATTTGGTAATATGCGGTCAAACTGTGCAAGGGATAGTGTGTACTGTAGGTGATTGTGTCTATGCTGCTTCTGCTACATGGTACTGGTGTTATCACAGATATTCAGACATGTGCACTGTTATACACTGTGATGTTTTATGTCCTCAGGTACTGTCAGGTGGACATTCTTTCTCACAGTGATGTCCAGGGGAACAAGGGTGAATGCAGCTGTGTCTGGTATTGTGGGCAAACTCCTACATATTCATGGAAAGTTATACCATTCTGAAGGGGAAGCTGCAGACACTTGCTGCTGGGTCTGTGTATCCAGTTCAGCACATTGGTACAATGCCGGCAGAGGATCCCATACTTGTACATCCATCGACATGACAGTATGGCCTTATCTTGCTGTGGCAATACCTCACAGCTGTACAAATACACACAGGTTACCCAGAGGCAGGGGTCATAAGTCAGGACATTACCCATATTGTGGTGTATGGGCAGGTTTGTAGCCACTTATTTATGTGTTTGCAGCCAGGAATAGTATGTGCACACAGCCGTGTGTCGGACCTTGCACATTCCATGCTGCCCATGCTCCCACCCCCTCTATTATTCTATCCTCTTCCATACATTATGCATACATTTTCTGATAATTTCCCTAAGGTTATCATGTCATCACAGCTGTGTTTTAGTGTTGGTCCACAGTTCATGCAGTGGGACATGGTGGACATGTTACTGTGGTTTGTCTACATGGCCTTGCATATGGCTTATGTGGAGTGTGTTATGTTATTATTTGGGTGTCCATGACATTACATGCATTGGCAGTATGTGTGAGACACAGGCCTTTGGCAGAGGCCTGTAGGCCATTTGGTGGTGATGCAGGCCAGCTGTGGCAGGCCGTAGCTTTCTGTCAGTCCTACAGCCCCAGACCGCCATAGAGTATATTCCCCTGGGGTGACAAGGTAGGTGTGCTAGGTGTTCATGCCAATACTTTCTATCAGTATTGTTCAGGTGGTGTGGATGCTGGTAGGGTGCTACCTACAGCTAGGGACACACCTGCATGGGACACCTGCACTGCATGCTGCATTTTTTTGCTATTGCCATACACAGGTGGGGGTCATATTGTACCCATTCCCAACAGCAGGGATAAAACCAGAGAGGTACCTGTTTGTGGTGTTTGGGTGAGCTGGGTGCATGTGTGCTATGGACACTACTTGCATCTGACTCACAGATATGCATGGAGAACTCCAGTTATGCTGGCATGCGCAGGTACATCAGCTGTTCCCCAATACATCAGTCCTATCACCTTTGTGATCTGCAAGTTTTCGGCCAGATGACACCGGTATTACCTACTACACGCCCAGATAATGTGATGCATACCTGTATGTACAATTCCAAGGGTATGTCCATTTCACAGTTACACATTGTATACTGTATGTCTGGGGTACATTTCCCTGTGTACTGCTTGTATATCTAGGCCAACAGCCATGCCATGTCCATCTTTCAGATGATGACACATATTACCACCATACATTTACAATGGCTTACTCCTAGCATGTGCTATACTGGTGGGGATTGTTTTTGGCACTGCAGTTGTGAGGACTTAGCCTTGTCATTGGCAGTGGTGGACAATGGACACCAGGTCAAACCTCAACATGCATACATACTGACCACTCTCACACAATATGAAACACACACCAACCTAACACACAGATACCTGCATATTGTACAAATGCTACAATCTATCCTGCTACCTTGGCTACCTCTGGGTATCTGTGCTCCACTGGTATTATACCTACACATGCATGCTACTACATTTCTACATAGGATGGGGGGAGGCACACCTGACTGTTACTACATGTCTACATAGGATTGGGGGGGCACACCTGCTTGTTACTACTACATGTGTACATCGGATAGGGGGGCAGACCAGACCATTTTTACTTTTCTACATAGGATTGGGGGGGCACACCTGACTGTTACTACATGTTTACATAGGTTTTGGGGGGGCACCTAACTGTTTCTATATTGCTACACAGGATTGGTGGCACACCTGACTGTTACTACATTTCTACATAGGATTGGGGGGCACACCTGACTGTTACTACATGTCTACATAGGATAGGGGGGGCACACCTGCTTGTTACTACTACATGTGTACATCAGATTGGGGGGGGCACAACAGACCATTTCTACTTTTCTACATAGGATTGGGGGGGCAAACCTGACTGCTACTACATGTCTACATAGGTTTTGCAGGGCACACCTAACTGTTTCTACATTGCTACACAGGATTGGGGGGCACACCTGATTGTTACTACATTTCTACATAGGATTGGGGGGCACACCTGACTGTTTCTACATTGTTACACAGGATTGGGGGGCACACCTGACACTTGCACACATTTGCTATGACTGTACTGGTATGTCAGGTACTCCATTTCATTCTATTTTCTAACCTATCATGCTGACTAGAGGCATATCAGTGTACTACAGGTCTTAGGTTTGATTGACCTACATATTAGTTTCTGACTTCCTACCCCTCAGAACTAATATCCCACTGCCTGACATGATGTAGTCTGTCTGTGTAGGCCTGAGGGTGGGGGGTTACCCATAGGCATCATTCAGAGGCCTTAGCACAGCCTTTGATTGTGTTTGTCTACACCTATCCTGCTGGCTGAGACTGTTGTTGGGTATGTGAACCTCCCTGACTGGCATGTGTGTGTCATATGGACACACATGTGGCCCAGCACATTTCCTGCAGTGGGTTTTGCCACCATGTGTAATATTGGCTACTGTGGTGACACCAGTATTTGTTACAGATCTCATGCTGCCACTATAGGTGTCTACTATCTGCTGGCATCCCATTCAGCCACCCGATTCCCTTGCTTGCTCACATCCATACCATAGATACAGGTAACAACACATACTACTCCATTCGACAATTTGTAAGGTGAGTAGCTTACCTTGTGGGTGTGCCAGCATTGAGGATGGTGCTGGAAGGCTGCCTATGTCAGATGCGCATAGTACACTCCCTACACATGGTTGAGCACAGGTAGTGTCATGTTTGGCATCCCTTTTACTGTATGTGCAAGTCAGAGAGAGGTGTCATTTCCTGGGACCCTCCTGTATCAGTGCATGTGCTATGCGTTGCCTCTTTGCCAAGGCCAGGGCATACTGGGCACACCTCCTTCTGCCTACTGGGACAGGCTCAGGTTGTTCCTCCTCCGAGTCACTCTGTGCCTGTGCAGGCCTTGGCAATGGTGGGGGCTGTGTGGCCCTGCCCCATGCTATTCCTGCTGCAGTTGTTTCCACAGGATCATATTGTGTAGCATGGCACATACAATGACAATTTGAGTACATGTAGCTGGTGAGTACTGCAAGGCTCCACAGGATGTGTCCAGGCACCAGAATCGTGACTTGAGCATCCCAAACACACACTCTATTATAATTCCGGTCTGTGCGTGTACCTCATTATGGAGTTCTTGTTCTGGTATGTGTGCATTTCTGATGGGTGTCATCAGCCACGGCTCCAGTGCGTAACCAGCATCCCCCACTAGATGACCGTAAGGGATGTCCTCATTGGCAAATCTCTGGTACAGCTGCATCAGATGCCAGATGTGGGAATTGTGATAGCTTCCAGGACAGCCAGGACACACATTCATTGTTATGCCCTGGGCATCGCACAACCTGACAGTTGATGGAGGGGGAGCCCTTGCGGTTGATGTAGACCCTACCCTGCTCACAAGGTGGTGCTTTGATGCATATGTGCATGCAGTCTATAGCACCCACTACCTCAGGGTATTCTGCTATTTGATGGAAGAGATGCATATTGCTGGCCAATGCCTCACAGATGTTGGGTAAATATACGTGCTCACCGGCATGTGCTGACATGGTATCCAGGAACTGGTGGAGTACCCTGGATGCTGATGCCTATGAAATCCCCATGATATTCCCAGTTAGCCTTTGGATGGTACCTGTAGCTAGTATTCTTAGGCCTACACATACCTTGGTATCCACTGGGATGGGTTCCCCTTTGTTAGTTCTGCATGTGAGGCGTGGCCAGCACAGCTCAACAATTTGCTATAGGAGGTCCCTGTCCACCCTATAGCGCTCCACTATCTCCAGCTCATGTAGCCCCTGGTAGGTTACCCTGGGTCTGCACACTCTTCTCCATCACCTCACTGTGGGTTGGTCGACAGTATTCTCATCGTCACCACCCTCAACCTCTTCCACATGTTGTATGATAGCTGTTGCAGCCCCTATCATTTTGTTGTTTTTGTTTGTTAAAAATCCCCCACTTGTATACACCGGTGGTGTAGAGTGTGTGAGAAAACTAGAGGAAAAAGTGTTTGCATAGTTTATAGTAGTGTTCTGAGCTGGGTTGGGCTGCTGCCTGTGTAATTGGCTGATTCTGATACATTTCACCTGCCAGCTATGCACTGCAAGAAGTTTTGGTGCCAATTTTGGGTCAGATGATCTATTTAAACAATTGGAATATGTTGATGTAATGTCTCTGATTGAAGTGTCTCTCAGATGAAAGCGTATTAATTTTATTTTGTGTATAACATAACAAGTGTGTCGGCCGAGCTGCGGCTTTATCTGCTTATTTGTTATCCAAAACCTGACCTTTTGAATCATTTAAATTGTTGTTGTTATTGGGGAGACCTGCCAGCTATGCTTGTTCTCCCTGATTACCTTCCTAATGCTGTTTTCCCTTCCAATTCCCTTCCTGTTTAAACCTGGGGGCACACCGTGCAAACACAGTGCTCAAATGTGCACAGGGCTGCTATTTCCTGGTTTACTTTTTTTCCCCTTTAAACCGGGTGGGCAGCGCTTACAACCGCTTAGGCGATGTAAAGAGTGTTTGGCAGCCTCAGACACACCCCCTTGCTTAGCTCTGCTAAGCTAAGGGCAAACCCAAGCCACAGGGCTCCGATCCGCTTACAGTATGGTTGACACACACCCCTATGATGTCAGCTAACTCCTAGGCTTGCACTAAGCTATTCCTGCTCTTACACTGTTGGGTGCTGACTAGCATGCAGGGGAAATCTTGGATTCAGTATCATTCCCCTCATTTGCATAGGATTACAGGTCCCACACTGAGCCTCCCCCCTTAGAAACCACTATTCACTGGCCATGTTGTCTTCTGCTTGCCATTGAGTATAATGGCAAAATAGTGATTTTGGTTAGAATGCTTATTTTAGTTTTTTTTCCCTTATTTTTTGCCCGATGCCATTTGCGCCCCACTGCCCTACGCTTAAACAGCCGAGATTGGCTAAATAAAATTAAAAGTTGATTTTTTTTTATTTTTGCAACTGTTTTCCATGCCAGTGGCATTATATTTGGTCACTGGCATGCTTTCCACATAATATTCACCCTTTATTTGGAGCTGCCATTGCTCCGTTTTGTAGTTTGCAGAAATGTACTCGGTTACTACTACTACTAATGTACTAGCCAGTATCACCAAATAAGTACTGTGGGAGAATGGAAAATCCCATATAGAGAAAAAGTTATATATAGATATATATAGATATACATGTATATTTTTTGTGTGAGGTACCTTGGGGGAATTTTATTTATTTATTTTTATTTATTCATTCATTTATTTGCATTTGTTTACCAGAATGCTCTAACTGGACATGTCAGCAGCAGCCCAGAGGAAAAAAGTTTCACACAAAATACATACATTACATTTACAAAAGTTACAGTAAGAAAGAGGAGTATAAGTCTAAGAATAACATTGCAAATGAATATCTGTTAATGGTTAGAAGACAAAAAGTGCATGTTGTAGCAATGAGTATGTAGTCTTAACTATTAAACCAAAAGAGAAAAGAAGTAAAATGCCTGGAAAATTTTGAACAGCTATGTAGACCTATTGCAGGACAGAAATACCTTATTTGCTTTGTGCATGTTACAGGCAAGACTAAAGGCCTTAAATAATCAGTAACAAGTGAGAGGCGAGTTAGATATTTGTGAACAATCAACAGTAAATAAATAGAGTGACTGCAGTACAGTGTCCATTATTAACACTGGGTTCTAGACTTGGGCTTATAGTTAGTGTTCACAGGTGAGTGATTCGGCTGCTATATATCTGTATTCTTGTCATCTATGTTACAGCTCAATAGCTCAGCATATACTTACCTCCATTCTTTTGTACCTTATAAAGTACTCCTTGTAGTAGGTTATACGGTACAGAAGAATGAAAGTACATAGATGGTGGGCTATTCAGCGGTGACATAGAAGTCTGGATTGTGAAGTACAGTAGAGTGACATTTAATAGACGCAGATATAAAAAGCTGAAAGACAGAAAAGTATAGTGAAGTAAGCTTGATGAGATATTGGGGACAGAATGTTTTAATGGATGTGGTAAGACAAAAGGTATTGGAGGGGGTAGACAGGACTTGTTGGTAAAGGGTAACTGTCCAGAAAAGATTAGATTAAAAATGTCCATAAGAATTATTTTATCTGGGTGGATATTTATGGCATTTTGAGGATAAGGTTTAGCTGTATATTAAGGAGTTGAGATACTACCTGGCTGAATGGCACAACCATAACCATGTTTCCATCAAATGTTGTTTAAGATATTATTTAAAGATTAAGAAGTTATGGGTTTGTTTTATGGTGAGTTCAATAGGGTTCCACATTTTAGATATATAGGAGGAACACAGAGTCATCTGCAGATTTTTTAGATTTTGTGACTAGTATTAAGTGTTTGTGGAGCAGAGGGTTCTATTATTAGACTAGTAAGGAATTATGTTGCTGTTGCTGGGGCATGTATTTGTTTTGTAGATTAAATTGTGTGTAGTGACTAAGTGAGAAGTTAGGGTATGTTGCAGTTCAGCTCACTAAAGTTGTTTTAGAGCTAAACAGTGATGGGATCTATGTGGGGTATTAGCAGCAAACTTTGCAATTTTATTGTAGCATTGTTCAACATTGGCTCTTATATTCTTTAAAACTGCATGTTGAGTAGATTTTCTCTATCTTTGGTCTGTTGTAAAAGGTTTAACCAAATATGCAAGCAACTAATGTTTTGTTATTATGGTTTTTTTTGTTAGACAAAGAAAAGGACTACGTACCCTGCTGAACCATGTAAATAGTGCATTGTTTAATGTATGTCTTCATTTGGTTACGATTGGATTAGGATGTCTGTTCGTTATCTTGTTTCAATAAAAAAAGAAAACAGTATAGCCCTCTTCCCCAAGCAAATTAAATATAGAAAGTAGGATTTATAATGTTGACCATCCAGTGTAGTATCTAGAACAGTTGATATATAGTCTAAAGTGATTGTTCAGATGTACATTGTATGGCTGTCTTACTGCTTGGGAAAAGTGCAGTGTGACATGGACAGCCATTAAGGCCTAATGTATGAGGACCACTGGTGTAACTGCAATAAAAAAAAATCAGAAATCATGACTATGTGCAGGATCCAAGTGATAGATAATCCTAAAAGCTGACTCCAGTTTGTTAACAGGGTAACGAGCAGTGATCACATGGACTTTTCGTACTCAGCTTGAGAGGATAGATAACCGTCTTTCTCAAAGTCTCACAGTAGCAAATGAGGGAATCAAATTCTGTACTACAAGATTATGACATCTATCTACCACTGATCCAAGCCTTCTTGCTGTGTGTTTTTAAACCCTAAGCACTGAAAATTGGCTATGTTGTTGGGAGGTAGAAATAGATCCTATCTTCTTTGTTAGAGATTGTGCCATCTGAGAGCAATTACCAATCAGCCAGGTCTTGCTGTATAACTTTTGAGTAGAAGGTGGTGGTGATGGGTGAGCATCATAGAATACCAAGTAATGCACAATTTATAACAGCTATAAGTGACATTAGCCTTCCCTTCCATTGCTACAATCAAATATACGTCCCATGCTTTGATCCTAAATTATTCTGCCTCCTTGTGGAGGTATGAGCTTGGACAGGAGTAAGTAGGGCATCCTGATACTCTCCCTCCCTTAGTCCATAAATTACTCTGAAAACAATGTTTTTGTTTTGTTATTAAGAATACTATTTGCAGTATTCTGCAAGCAGATTTAGGGATAGAGTAGCAATAAGGAACAATTATAAAAACTGCAGTTGCTGGAGTTTTGTTAGCTCTCTTCCTTGATATTTCAGGTTTACTTTTATACATTCTATTTCATTTTTAATTTAAACAGAGCCTTATTTGTAGTTTCTTACTAAACATTACATCACTATATGCTAGGTAAATACTTGACTCTATAATAATTAAGTCATTGATGGACACAGTTCTTTTTATACTGTTTTCGGACATGCTTGAAAAGTTGCAATCTCCTAGATGCATCCAGTTCTCAAACTTCTCTCTGGTCTTTCACATGTGATCTTTTCAAAACACCTCCATAAGGTTCCTTTAAGACTTCAGTGAACAGATATAAGTGAGTTTCCCTCTAGCAATACAATGTCTCAGCATAAGAAAACTAATCTCCACACAAGGTTATTTATTTTTGCTAAGACATATTAGGATGTTGCTTGTGTACTGAGTGTTGCTTTCTTTAATATTAACAATCAGTTGTTCTTCTTTAGCAATCAGTGGTTCAGTAACCACATGCTTAGTGCAACAGTCATGCTTGGAAAGGCTGAATCTGTATTATGCTTGGTTTTAAAGGATCCACCACAAATTTGGTAAAGGGCCTTGTGTAACTATTCATTCCATGAAGGTTGGAGGACTGCAGAATTTGGGAAAATGAAGTCAGCTGTAGGCTAATCTTCACAAATATAAAGTGGAGATAGATGAGTTACAGGAAAATAAACAGAAAGCTAGTAATCTTATAAAGAGTTGGATAAGATGTGAATAGCACTTGTGTGGGGTATCATCTACTGGGGAGCTACCTATATTGATCGGGAAAAGTGTATGGATAATGGAACAGCATGTCATGTCAATGCCTTGGAAAAGTGTATGGCAGTGTGCTTTAGTAAATCTCTTGGTTTTAAGGCCCTTTTCATTACTTAAAGTCCCAAATGTGATTCCCCACAGTTCTTTGTGGGCATGCATTAAAAGATGATTCATTCTGTGACCAGTATGTTTGTTTCTGTGATATGTTGATTTTAATTTAACAATAGGCACCATTATGGCTAGATGTGCTGGCCATCTGAAATTCTATAAGAAGTCTCAGGCATATATAAACGAACTCCAGGCCTTTCAGCTACCCCTATTTTTGATGAACATTCCTATTTTCAGGCCTGATTCCCCCTACTCATGATGTACCTATTTTCTGAGGCATACCCCTATTTTCTGACTTGATGTATCCCTTCACAGTTTATTTTATTTTATTTATTTATTTTACATTTGTTTACTGGGAAAGTCCGACTGGAACAAGGTCCATTTACAGTGGAGGCCCAGGAAGAAAAGCTCCATAACATAACAGTACAAATACAACAAATGACAAAAAGTTTTCTGTAGAGAGGCATATATACAATCAGAGCTTCATGTCTTTATATGACAACACATAATCCACGAATGACAGAAAATTTCTATACAGTGACATATATGTAATCAAGGAGATTTTTCATACCTTAGTTTGATTTGAGCAAGTTTGGTATATAGACAGCAAAACTTTGAATTCCATATTGGTAGTGCAAAGCATAAAATTGAAGGAATGGAATCTGGAAAATGATGCTATTCGGGAGATATGTCATAGCGTGAAAAATAGTCTGTAGGATAATAGTTCCTGATAGGGAGTATTTGAGTAGTACAGAATAGCTGAGGTAAGCAATGAGGAGATGAGGTGTGACAAGTTAGGAGGAGAGCAGAAAAGATTTTATGTGATACAGGGACAGAGCCATGATTGCAAGAGGTGTGACTTTAGTGATGTCTTGAAAAGTGAGATGGATGGTGCAGAGGAGATACTTTGGGGGAGGTTATTCCATTCCCTAGCAATGGTGTGGGAGAACAGACTTTTCCCTGCAGTGTTATTGGGTTTGGTTATGCAGAGCAGGGTTTTGTTGGATGAGCGTAGAGGGCAATTTGCAGAATATTGGTTTAGAAGTTGGTTTAGGGCTGGGGTTTTCTGAGGGTTCCTTATTAACACAGTTTTTTTAATCCTCTCTCATCACACATGATATTTGAAGCTGCCTAGTACACAGAAAACCACACTACATAACCAACACACTAGTGGCACCAATAATTTAAAGATAGAGGGCATACATATTACATGTCCCTTTTTCAGAAACAAAAATAAATGATTTTGTGCAGTAGAGTTTTACAATACAATTTATTAAATGCTACAGATTTTTACACTGCCTCTTTGATAATGTGCTTATGTTTTCCCATCAATGTTGTCTCTGTTTTTAAACACGTTTCTGAGTAGTATTCCACATTGCTAGCAGAAATGGAAATAGTTATGATGTGTTATTTGGTATTCAAATTTCAAGCTATTTATATATCAATATGTTTGGCTAGATGTATTTACTTTTTAAGGGCTTTTGCACCTATTTTCAATGTCTACAGGCTGAGCTGTATGATGACCTCAATGAGAATTTGCATATCAAAAAATATATTCAGATGGCAACAAGGTGCATATGGCAGTACCCCAGGAGTGCTTAGATTTGGAATGATGGCCTCTCACCTCTGTCTTCTTCTTCTTTCAGCTTTTCCTGGTTAGGGGTTGCCACAGCAGATCACCTGTCCACTAATGATTGGCAGTAGAGTTTTATGGTGTTGAGTTGCCAGCCTGGTGCCCAACCTTCCACAGAAGGCACAAACACGCACTCACTCACACCTAGTGCCAATTTAGAGTGTCCAATCCACTTACAGCATGTCTTTGGGATGTGGGAGGAAACCGGAGCACCCAGAGGAAACCCACGTGACCACAGGGAGGACATGCAGACTCTGCACAGAAGGCACGCCAGCCGAGGATTGAACCGGAGAACCTCTTGCTGTAAGGCGACAATGCTAACTGATGCACCACTATGGCCACCCAGCCTCTCACCTATGTATTTTACATTTAAAGCCATGTTCAGGGCAGCAGTAAAAACCTGTAACATTATAAATGGAGAGGAGAGGAGAAGACACATGCTGAGCACCTACAAGAATGACTTAAGTAATTTCAGAGGCAAGTTTGAACAAAAGTGGCATGTTTTAAAGGGAGAACTACAGAGTTCCACATAAATGGCTGACATAGGAGATCAGTAATGTATGTACATTTTGA
The DNA here is from genome assembly GCF_019279795.1 of Protopterus annectens. Taxonomy (NCBI): domain Eukaryota; kingdom Metazoa; phylum Chordata; order Ceratodontiformes; family Protopteridae; genus Protopterus; species Protopterus annectens. The sequence goes on from NC_056744.1 coordinate 515,991,648, forward strand.
GAACAAGGATTTAATAAAACAGATGGTTACTCCGCTATAATGAAATGGTGTTGAACATGAAATAGCAGCAATTTTTTTTCCTTCCACAACTATAGCTTCAAAAGAAAGCTCTGGCTGAAAACTAACAATATTTTCATTAAAAAAAATCTATTCATGTAGCTGTGCTTTCCATTAAATCAGTCCACTAGACCATATATCTACAGATGGAATTCTCCAGTCATCTGTTTGAATCATGTGGCTTTACTGCAAGACACTGAAAACAGTAGAGGAAAACATGACAGTGTGTTGGCTACATCTATTTGTAACATTTACATTCAGAATCTTAGAAGTTAAATCTTTTATTTTACCTTCATTTCCCAAATGCTGACATATTTTCATTTATTTACCTCTACATATAAAACAAACAAATAAACAAAAAAGTTGTTGCCAGGATATGTCTAAATGTTTAATAAAAATAAACGCTTTCACAATGATACCGGAACGTCTTCAGATAAAGCAATTGTACATCCATCTACAATTTATATACAATCTTATACATCACCTAGTGGTTTTGACATATAACAACAATCATTTAATTCAGTTTTCAGTAAAACACCTTAACATAGTCATTGAAAAATACATAGTGCAAACGTGTACATATCTTAAGAAGCTACAGAGCATTGCAGATGCCTTTTGAAATTCTGCAGGGTGTAAGAGCAATGCTCAGAAAAATGAAAGTAAAGGTGGAAGCAGGGGGGGGGTATATACTAAAAATGAGTTGGAGCACCCCAGATTACCTCCCCCCACTCCAAGGTATAGCAGGCTCATAGTTAAAATTTATAAGTATGAGCTGGTGGGGGCACAGCTCCATATATTGGGGGATTTACCTGCACAAATACTGTAAATTGAATAGCACCAAGTTTGAAAATTCACTATTTTTGTGTTAGACATCCAGTTTAGTTATTCAATATGTATTTATTTATTTATTTAATTTTACATTTGCTTACCGAGAAAGTCTGACTTGGAATGAGCCAGTTTTCAGCAGAGGCCTGGGGAGAAACATTCGAGATGCATGTCTTTGTAATTTGGGAGTAAAATTTTAGCTCTGACACTTGCATTAGGGAACTGAGTATTTCCAATAGTTTATATAGTGCAAAAGACTTGTAAGGATAGAAAAAGAGCTGTTATAATAATCTAACATTATTACTGGGTTTAATTTTCCTACTTATCTGCTATCAAGTTTTTATTTTCTGCCTTAAGTCCTGCCGGGTCTCAGACTGACAATCTAGTTAACAACAGATCAGTTATTTCGAAGATGTGCAGGCTTCCCACATAAGAAGTCCCCCACCCAAGTTAAGATGGAATTTTTGAACCTTTTGTCAATATTACTCAGAATCTATCCAGAATGTTTATGCTGGTATCACAATAAGACTTTGTCTACATCACACCAGATCTATTTCTTTATGGAATAAGGCCTCATTGCTGATAGACTGTAGAGTTATACAGTGGTTCACCTGGAATGAGAAGGGGAGTGATTACCTAATGTATCTACCTGGGCTTGTAAGTTGATAAGTTCAGTCTTAAATTCCAAAACTACTATGTACGAGTTCCAGAACAGCAAGACCGTATGTGTTGGAGATGTATACCAAGTCTGAGATTTTCTCTGAGGTATGGCAACCTTAAAGTTCACACACGTACACATTCATATATATATATGTGTGTGTGAATATATATATATATATATATATATATATATATATATATATATATATATATATATATATATAAAGAGAGAGAGAGAGAGAGATACAAGTAGCAGAGTTATGGGGGGACAGCTCCCAGACTGAGGTTGCAGGGAGACTTACTCCTCTGCAAAAGTCAACTTTAAAGCAGAACAGTGTGCTGTTCTCCTGTAGTATTACTATTTTTTTTATAATTCTAAGACTCAGATTTATGGGTCTCAGAATTACAGTAAAGAACCATTTATGAGACTCTTACTTCACTCCAATTAGCTGACAGATGCCACATTTAAGTCTTTAGAAATTAATTTCAGATATTTTTTGCACTGCAGAATTTGTGAAATTTCCTCAGATGTGTCACATACAATACTTGAAAGGATATTGGACAAAAATCTGCAGTTAATCCTACAAATACTACAAGACATTTTGGGTGCATTTGGGAATGTGCAGAGATGCACAGCTAACTCATTTAGCTCTGCTCATTCCTAGTGACTTTTATATCAAGGCACTCAAAAAGATCATGCACACTTTCACATTTATGCTGCAAGTGGTAATGCAAGATATTCAGCACATTAAAGCTAAAGCTGACATCCAGGAGTAGAAATAAGGTGTATTGAAGACAAAGTTTCCTAGAATCAGCCCAAGGTGAGTTCACTTAGGAATACAGTAGCAACTCACTCCAGGGAAATTAAGACATACAAACTTTCCTGACTTGGCTCCGCTCCTTGAGGTCTTGAGTATTGAGCAAGAACTAATAAGCTTGGATGCATCTGTAATGATGGAGACAGTGGCCACTACACCAACAGGCTGACAGAGCTACAGTTTATGATAATTATTCCTCTTTACATGTCTTCATTTTTGTAGCCCTTTTGTGGGGGGCATTTTAAACATTTCTGCTATACTTTTACTCTGAGACTATGTTGCTATATGGGTGTCATAGACTCTAGTATCTATAGCAGACATTATGGAACTGTATATAGGATACCAAACAACAGATGGTTATTACTTAGGATGCTGCTTTTCATTACTAATGCAGTTGCTTTAGTATAATATACTAGGACCTACTGCATGGCAATGTTTATTTACACTAGGTGGGGTAGGTTGGGGGGCTATTGTTGCCTAGCAGAAGCTAGTTTCATTTTTTGTGCATTCTGATAGAGTTTCCAGCCTGAAGTTTTCTACTTGATCAAACTTCTGGGATGCAGGGACTGGAAGCATCAACAATTTTACATAAAGTGCAAGTTTTGCTTAATTAATTCAGCAATATATCATGCATATATATTGTGTGCATATAGTTATACTGAATTCCCTTGTTCCAATCCAGTGATGCTTTTGAAATAAGTAGTCTAATACCCTTTATAGCTGTTTCTGTTTTCCTTCTTATTTCTATCTTATTCTAGTTTATCAAGTTAACCTTTTTTTTGGAAGATGAAGATGATGTCTCAAGCTGGACAAAATTTGACTGAATGTTGGGTCAGGTAAGATTGAACACCCAGTAAAGGATACATGAAGATTAGTTACATGGAACGTAAGAAACCTAGGAACTTCTTGAAAAATGAAAACAGTCTTTGTTAAATTATATAGACCCAAAGGTAAAACTGTATTTGCACAAGAAGCTAAAGTTAAAGCTAGAGAGTCAGATATATTATTACACAGCTGGAAGGGATGGGGTGGGGAGGCAGTGGTGTCAATTTCTCTAAAATAGGAGTAGTGGTAGTGATTCATAAGCAACTAAACTGGACTCTTATTACCAGTAAATGTGACAACTGGGGTAGATGGGTAGTCCATCAGGTGAGGGCAGTGGATTTGACAATTTAGCCCATTTTTATGGCCCCAATACAGTCCAAGTGGCCCACCTCTGTGAATTTTATAATGTTGTAGACTTGTAGGCCATATGAGTCAAGAGAGTGTGAGCACCATTGTAGAAAATTAACCCTATGACAGATAAAACACCCATTGGGAAATCACACTTTCTGAGATCCTGGAACTGGCATAAACATTTTATTCAGGAACTGAGCCATTCCAATGGTATAGAGGGATGAAGCCCTGACTATGGCCCAGCTAAACCAGGTTCCATTAGTGGCTTGGGCAACTTACAGAGAAGCAGGGAAGGAAAGGGAGTGTCCATTCAAGGTGGGAGGGTACTTGTTGATACACTCCCTAATTCCAAGGAAAGGGGCTGCCCTTGGGCTTAATCAGTGAGTGCAGGAGCAGGCAATGAAAATGTGTAGGTCATAATAAAAACTACCCCAGATGCAATCACAGACAATCTGAGCTCCCTGAATACCCTCAGATTCCACAACTGGCCCCAGGCATAATGGAGTAAGTCCATGCAAGTTGAAGAGTAGCTGATAGACCCAGCATGGACATTGGGTACTGGGGGGCTGGATTAGTAAATATGAGGTCATAGGGTACCAAAAAAAAATATTTGGGAACTGAACTTTGAAGATATTTGGAGAGCTGGCCACACTAATAGGCATGACTTCACTTACTATGTTCACCAGGAATGTATTGGTAGTGGACTGGAATTTGATTTGATTGGGAGTTTGGTAGGTCAAACAGTCGGGATATCACATCTGTCAGAAGGTCTTTTAGATCATAGGCCTTTTAGACATGCTAGGACTAGGTGCATATGCATTAACCTTCTAGAAAGTAGACCCTCTGTTTTTTCAAGAACCAGAGTAAGGTTCAGAACTTATTTCAGTGGCTTGATACTTATTGGAGATTTTTTTGGTCAAGAGTTATGGTAGGAACGGGAAAAGTGTTTGGGGTGTTTTCAATTAGATGTGAACGTATATTTTGACATGTTAAAAAGGCAGGTTTCTGGCAGGAAGAAAAAAAGTTACTAGAACTGGAAACTCAGATTGTGCAAGAGGAGTATAAACTATGAGGTGGGGATACAGGAGTGATTTACAAGGGAAATTTTAAATTACTGAAACAGAAATATAAGCCTAAACAATTTGTTTGGCTGAAAGAAAGATGTGAAAGAATTCAGTTATTCAGCTGGACAAGACGGATTATATCTACTAAATTATTAGTTATAAGGTTACTGGAGTACAAAATGGACTCTCAAATCTCTGCAACTTAAAGAGAATCAGGAGAACTTAAACTAAAGCCAAATTCACCAAATAACCTTAAATTTTCACATGAAGAAAGAAGAAGCCAAAGGCTGCAGCTTGCACAAAAGGAAGAAAAAGTCAACTTATTAGACCAAACAAAAGTGTTAAGTGGTTTTCATCCCACTTGCAGACTCCTGGGACTTCATCAGAAGACCTCCATAACATAACTCCATTTCTATATCTAATGACATCACCAATCACCGAACAAAAAAAAAAAAGCTCTTAAAGGCATACTACACTTGTTGTAACTACTTGATTATTGAGTGCAGAAATACCTTGGTAACTCCATATATTAAATACAGGAAAACCACTTAAAATCTATTTGATCCTTGTTTTAATTGTATTATGAAACAATATGCATAAAATATGTTTAAAATATATTTGGTCTAGTATTTTAATAATAAGATATAAATACTAATAGTAAAACATTTTCTTCCATTGGTAAAATAATTCAGATAAGTAGTTTTGTTATGAAAGAACAGTTTGCCACAAAGCAGCTTAACACTTTGGTCTTAATAAACTGTTTTTTTTCCTTTTGTGCAAGCTGTGCTTTTTGGCTTCTTCCACCTTTGTGTGCAAATTTATGGTAGCAGGGGAACTTGGTATATAACCTGGAGGGGATAAATCAAATTATGTAGAACAAACTAATCAGATTATATAGTTCCTCATCTCACTGCAGTGTGGGTGAGATGAAAGCATTTATTACTGGTCATTCCCACCTAGAGTAGCAAAAAGGGATACAGAAGGTTAAAGGAAACCCATCTCAATTTCTGAAGTTTGGGTTGCTATTGACTGTCTTATACTGGGAATGCTCCAGGCCCTGATGGTATTATCCCTGCCTGGTACAAATTATATAAGCACTATGTGTTACCCACTCTTTTGGAGCTATATAGAGAGGCAAAAGGAGATGTGAGATCACATCCTTCTGCTTGTACTGTATTATTTATCCATAAAGAGGGCAAATATGAGACAGAGTCCAATTCATAGGCCTATTTCTCTCTCTCAAACCTTGATTATAAAATATAAGCTAAAATTGTATCGAACAGATTATCAAATGGATTAGAGAAGATTGTTACTTGTTTAATTAGTGATGGGCAACAAATGTTTGTCAAGGGTTTTATAGGGGGCAGGATATTGTATGATTGTTGCTTAATGTTCAGCATGCTAGTGAACATTTACAGAGACATAGAGCTGCTCTGTTACTGGATTTTAGCAACACATTTGATTCAGTAGAATGGTATTTTGTGTGGTAGGTACAGGTCAGATATGAGATTTCTGAGGAATTTATCAGAAGGGTTAAGGATTTTATATCATTCTCCTAGAGCAATGATTAGTGTAAATGGGTGTAGATCTAGCTTGAGGTACTAGACAGGGTTGTCCTCTGTCACCCCTACTGTTTGCCCTTGTGATAGACATTTTGTCTCATACTTTTGACTTGGAACATAAACAGTATGCTATATCCTCTTAATTTTATACTCCCATCTCATCCTCTTTGTTTGTAGATGATGACATTGTATGGCAGAGGAACCCAGTTACAGTTATCCCTAAATATTAGGCATTTTAACCCACTTCACCATTCACTCAGGTCTATGTATCGGTGTAAAGAAATATGAACTTTTCCCACTTAAGATGGGGCAGGAATGTATGAGAGCTGCTAATCTCTCACATGGTATGAAGGTAGTTACTGAAGCCCGTTATGTAGGAATTGCAATGACTTTTTCCACTAAGGAATGTAGTGGATTTGAATGGCAAACTGTCATACAGGATTTCTGCATAGAGTTCAGGCAATTAAAATGGTCTTACTGCCTAAAACCGTTTTTCAAAAGCACTATCTATGCCATATATTCAGACCATTATGGATCAAGAGACTCCAACAGCTGTTAATGGGCTTTTTATGGGGAACCAGATCTCTGGAGTTACTAGGCAGAAATTGTTTTTGTCCAGACATAGAAGTGACCATGCAGTGATTGACCTCAATTTATATGTGCAGGCTGCAGTCAAGTGGCAGTTTAGGAAGACAAGAACGAGACCTAAACCCATCTCGTCTGGGATCAAACTGCAGGTTATACTGGAAAATCAAAAGAGATAGATAGCAATGGTTCTGACAAGGAATGGAATTTGGGGGATCTAGAAGAATTGTGGCTTAACGTATTAAGAAGAAATGTAGAGAAAACAGTTAAAACTTTGCAGAATAGACTTTGGTCAAATAATGACTTTCTTATTAGGAAAATACCTACAGTCTGGGTCAATTGGATCAGAGCAGGGGTCATTTATGTGTTAGATCTATAGGGAATCTTAACACAGACAAGTAATTACATTGGTGGCACTATCTTCAACTAACCTCCATGATAAGAAGAAGTTTGTCAGAAGTCCAGGGACCAAACCCAAAATCATCCAAGAACATTCACACCTTAAAGTTACTTAGGAAACAGTCAGAGGACTAATATACTCTCTGAAAGAACTACAGATAAGAGGTAAATAATATTTTGGGGGTTTATGTAGAGGACACTGTTAAATGAAAGTCTTTGCTTAAGAGAGAAATTTCAAAGGACAAAAGGAATAAAATATTTGCGTTTAATTCATCTTTACTTTTTTTTTCTGGAGCCTCATTCACTTTCTTTAAGTTGGAAAATTGTTGACTAGCAACATTCACATGACATGCTATGGTGTAGAGGACGTATATGATCCACTTCATTCTGGAGATGTTCAACATCAAGGGCAAATTACCTTTATATGATTTGGGAGTGTCCAGTGCTAACAAATCTGTGGTACAGCATTTATCATGTGACTGCATATGCTACAAATTGTACTCTGCCTGCCTTGTCAAACTATGTCTTTTAGCTGGCAGGATTTAATAAGAAGTCCACATGCATTAAATAGGATACATGTAACATTTGAGAGGTGGCAGCTCTAAAATTAGCCATGATGTGTAGATAGT
>NC_056744.1:516004422-516074422 GCF_019279795.1 Protopterus annectens
TTACATTTCAGCACTGGGTATGCGTGGCGTGCCTCGGGGCTTAAATAGGGAGAAACTGGGAAGGGGAAACAGCAGTAGGAAGGCAATCAAGGAGAACTAGAATAACTGTTAGGTGGAATGTATCAGAATTAGCCAATTACACATGCAGCAGCCCAGCACACTAATATAAACTATATAAAATATAGTTTTATATATATATATATATATATATATATATATATATATATATATATATATATATATATATATAATATATATATATATATATATATATATATATATACTTCGATTAATCATTAAATGACTGACACTGACACTGACACAGCTCGACCTGCTCTACAATATCACCCAATATATATATACCAACTGGGGAACACAACAGTGGGGGGAGGGGGGCAAACTTTTTTGTTGCCTTTTTGTTTTGTCGAAATGAGCTGTCAGGCAAAATGAATGAGTTGTCAAAATGATCCACCAAAGTATATATATATATATATATATATATATATATATATATAATATATAAATAAATATATATGCAAACACCTTTCAGACTTGTTTTTCCCAGAAACTCTACAACACCAGTGTACACAGATGGGGGATTTTTAACTGGCAAAACTAACTAAAAATGTTAGAGACTGCTGCTGCTTTACTCCATCAATATGTGCTTGAGACTGAAGGTGGTGAGGAGGAGAATGCTGATAACCGATCCACAGTGAGGAGGAGGAGAAGAGTTTACAGACCCAGGTAACCTACCAGGACCTACATGAGCTGGAGATAGTGGAGCACTATAGGGTGGACAGGGACATTGTACAGCAAATTGTCCAGCTGTGCCATCCTCGCCTCACACACAGAACCAACAGAGGAGGAACCCATCCCAGTGGATACCAAGGTATGTGTAGATTTAAGAATACTAGCCACAGGTACCTTTTCAATGACCAACTGGGGATATCATGGGGGTCTCACAGGCATCAGCATCCAGGGTACTCCACCAGTTCCTGGATGCCATGACACCACATGCCAATGAGCACATATATTTTCCCAACACCTGTGAGGCATTGACCAGAAGTATGCATCTCTTCCACCATATAGCAGAATACCTTGAGGTAGTTGGTGCTATAGACTGCACGCACATCCACATCAAAGCACCACCTGGTGAGTGGGGTAGCTTCTAAATAAACCGCAAAGGCTTCCACTCCATCAACTGCCAGGTCATGTGCAATGCCCAGAGCATTATCATGAATGTGTGTGCTGGGAGCCCTGGAAGCCATCACGACTCCCACAGCTGGCATTGCTCACAGCTGTATCAGGTGTTTGCTAGGGGGGTACATCCCATATGGCCATCTAGTGGGGGATGCTGGCTATGCACTGGAGCCATGTTTGATGACACCCATCAGAAATGCACACACACCGGAACAAGTACATCATAATGAGGCACACACACAAACCAGGATCATTGTAGAGCATGTGTTGGGGATGCTCAAGTTACGGTTCTACTGCCTTGACAGATCCGGTGGAGCCTTGCAGTAGTCTCCAGCTACATGTACACAAATGTTCATAGTATGTGCCATGCTACACAATATGATCCTGTGGAAACAGCTGCAGCAGGAACAGCATGGGGCAGGGCCACACAGCCCCCCACCATTACCAAGGCCAGCACAGGCACAGGGGGACTCAGAGGAGGAACTTCTTGAGCCTGCCTCTGTAGGTAGAAGGAGGCGTGCCCAGTATGCCCAGGCCTTGGCAAAGAGGCAATGCATAACACACACTGATACTGTAGGGACCCAAGGACTGATACCTCTCTCTGACTCACACATACAGTAAAAGGGATGCCAAACATGACACTACTTGTACTTTACTATGTGTAGGAAGTGTACTATGTGTATCCGACATATGCAGCCCTCCAGCACCACCCTCAATACTGGCCCAGCAGCAAGGTAAGTCACCCTTCCTATAAATTACTGACTGGAGTAGTATGTTCTGATAGTTGTATGGATGGTATGGATTCAAGCATGCAAGGGAATTGAGTGGCCAAATGGGATAGCAGCAGACAGCTGACAGCTATATGGGACAGAAGGAAATCCATAACGAATACTGGTGACAGCATACTAGCCAGTACTACACAAGGTGACAACTCCCAATGCAGTACATGTGATGGCCCAAATAAAAGGGGTCTATATTATAACACTGAAGTCTTAAAACTTTGAATGTTATAATATCGAACCCATTTGTTCAAAAGACCAGAAAATCTAACACTCAGAATAGCGAATTTTTTCCCAGGGAAAAAATTCACTGTTCTGACAAACATACACACAACACAAGGACACCAAAATAAATAATCCACACACATACACTTCACAAAACCCTACACTAAACCATACATACACTACTAGCTATCCACTTACCTTAACCCAGCCCTAACCCTAAGGTCTGTAACTACCGCACACTCACCTTACCTGCTCCCTAACCCTAAGGTCCCTAACTATCGCACACTCACCTTACCCGCTCCCTAACCCTAAAGTCCCTATCGCACACTCACCTTACCCGCTCCCTAATCCTAAGGTCCCTATTGCACACTCACCTTCATTCGCACACTTACCTTAACCTTCGCTCCACAGTCGAGGAAATAGTGAAGCTGCAGAAACGGCCCATCGAATGCTTTCTCTAGGAAAGTATTCGATATTTTGCAGCTTTGCTGTTTTCACCGTTCGGTGCATAGGGTTTGATATTATAACATTCAAAGTTTTAAGACTTGATGTTATAATATAGACCCAATAAAAGTGGGTGGCAGTAGGTTACACACATGGATGTCAGTCAGGGTCGCATACCCACCACCAGCCTCACCCAGCAGGACAGGTGTAGATGACCATAAAGGCTGGTCTAAGGCCCCCAAATGATGACAATGGCGAACAGCCCCTTCCAGACCTACACAGACATACTACAACAGGTCTGGCAGTTGTATTTTAGTTCTGAAAGGTAAGAAGTCTGAAACTGAAATTTATGCCATTAAGATCTAACATGTGTACTCTATTGATATGCCTCCTTTCTGCATGATAGGTCACAATACAATATGAAATGGAAGCCAACAGAGTAACCAAAATACCAGTACAGTCATTGCAAATGTTTGAAGTCTTCTGGTGTGCAAATTCCCCCCACCCCACAATCCCCTGTAGAAATGCAGCGACATGTAACTTTGAGGAGTAATATCACTTGAGCACAGATTGCCAGAGCTGTCCCAATCTACATTGTTGCATGTGTACAATATGCATGGGTCAGTGTGGTAAGTTTGTTGTGTGTTTAATATTGCCTGGAAGTGGTCAGCATGTGGGCCTGGATGGTTGTGTCTCAGTGGCCTAGGTACAATACAGTGGTCAACAGGGCCATGTTCCAACAACTGCAGTGCCAACCACACTGCTTCTCAGCTACATTCATATCAGCAGTTGTACATACTCACTGTTCAGATGTCAATATCTGTCACCACTGGAAAGCTGGACACACCATGAATGGGGGCCCATACATAGAAACAGTACACAGGTGGAAGTAACCTACACAGAGTGCATATAAAACAACTGTCAACTGCACGCAACTTTTGAATTATACATAGAGGTTAGCATCACATTAGTTGTCCCTCTAGTATGGAATACTGGTAGTCTGGCCAGTTACTGGCAGACCACAAAAGGCACAGTTATAAAGTAATGACAGGCTGCCCATGTCAACACACAAGCCAGCATAAGGGGAATGTCCCAGGTATATCTGTGAATCAGGTGCCAGTAACTTCCATATCACACATGCACCCAGCTCACACCACCATCAGCCACAGGTTTATTATAGGTCATATTCTTGCTGTAGGGAATGAGTACAGCATGAACCCATCTCTGTATGGGAATACACACATGATGCTGCATGCTGAATAGGTGTCCCGTGCAGGTGTGTCCTTAGCTGTAAGCAGCAACCTGACCACATCCAGACTCATGAATCAGTATGAACAGGAAGGATTGATAGGAACACCTCAACAACTTACCACTGTCACCACAGGATAAACGTATGACTGACAGAATACACTGGCCTGCTACAGATGACCTGCAGCACTCTCAGATGGCCTACAGTCCACTGGCAAAGGCCCATGTCTCACCCATAATGTAATGTGTGAAATGTCAGGGTGTCCTAACAAACAACATAACACAGCAAACAGAAAACAAACGCAAGGCCATGCTGACAAATGCCACTAGCATGCCTTTCCATGTCCTAGTGCAAGAATTGTGGACCAGGCCATAAACACTACTGGGATAAAGGCCCAACTATAGGGATACCTCACAGATATTGCTTTCATAATGTTAGGAAGAGGAGAGAATAATAGAGGGGGGTGTAGAAGCATGGATGTCATGGAATGTGTGAAGTCTGAAACTCTAATGTCTGCCCATACTACCCCCTGACTGCAAACCCATGAATGAATAGCCACAAAACTGCTTGTAAACCGCAATGTGAAGGCAAACTGACCAGATATATGAGGCCTGCCTCTGGATAACCTGGGTGTATCTGTACAGCTGAGAGGTATGGCCCCAGCAGGATATGGACATTCCATGAAGTTGAGAAAAGCACAAGGAGGGGATCCCCAGCCAGCAAACTAACAAGGTGCTGCACCATTTACACAGAACCATCAGTCTATTGTCTATAGCTACCCCTCCACAAGGGGGGGGGATCCCCAGCCAGCATACTAACAAGGTGCTGCACCATTTACACAGAACCAGCAGTCTATTGTCTGTAGCTACCCCTCCACAATGGCAGGTGTGTGCCAGAATATGTAGTCTATATGCCTCAGAATATTGGTCTCAGCTTCATTCATCTTGTATTTCCCTGGTAAATAACTGTGAGCAAAGAATGATAACTGTCAGTAGTTGAAGACATGATACATCACAATGTAAAACAGTACATATGTCAGAAAATCTATGCTACAACCAACCATGTTACACAAGCAGCACAGACAGCAATAGTTACAGTATCCCCCATATGTTATGTCCATTGAGTCTCCATAATGGCAACCTATCTACAGATATCCAGCAGAAACAGGTTGCTAGGTGTAGTTGTAGCACACAAAACCCTGAAATGGAGTCCAACTCTCCCTGGAATGGATGCACACAGTCAATATAGAAAGTCATACTGGGCATGCTCCTACTTAGAGAAATGAAGCCCTTATCTGACAACACAGTGGACTATAGATATCTGTTATTACAAGATGTCTGTGCACACACACCAAATTGTACACCACTGATACTTTACAAACACACACATTGGATAGGAATACTTACACATATCTAAGGCCAACATAATATAATATGTCAAACATACACACACACAGACATGGGGAAGAGAGACAGACAGCGACAGAGAGAATCAAATTATGAGGCCTTTCCCACCCACTAAACATCCCATTGGCCTATATCACATGATGTGCTGATGTCATACACTGTAGAAATTCCTTTTGTTAGCCCTCAGGCCTATAGTCTCAGTGGCGCTTGTGATAACTGTGTAACACTATAGTACAAATAAGTATCCATGTAGCAGTTGCAATCTCAGTCCCGTCAAATGTAAAGTTGTGTGTGTTTCTAGATGAATGAGTTTGAGGCCATTCACACTCACTACACTTCCCTTATCCATCTTTTAGCACTGCTGCTGATGTCACTCACCTTCAAAGATACCTTTGGACAGCTCTCCAGCATATAAGCTCCATGTTGCTTGCGATAACAGAGTAGTATTATAGTGTAGCAAACTAGTTAGGTAGGAGTTCTAATCCTGATCTTGGCACCTGTGAAAATGTGTGTATTTGTGTGAGAGAGTGTGTGTGTCTTTATAGAGACATAATTTTGAGGCCATTCACACTCATTACACTTCTCTTACCCCTCCATTAGCACTGCTGATGCTGTCACTCACCTTCAAAGATACCTTTGGATAGTTATCCAACATGTAAGCTCTGTGGTGCTCAAGATAACTGTGTGATACTGTAGTGCAAAACACTACTTAGGTAGGAGTTTTAATCTCAGTGCCAGCAATTGTAAAAGTGTGTCTGTTTGTGTGTGTATATATGTCAGTTGAAGTATTTTGTGTCCATACACAGCCAGTACATTTCAAAGTGTAATACTTTACAATGGCTGCTGATGTCACTCACCTTAGAGGTATGTTTAGAGAGTGCTCTACCTATAAGCTCCATGGCATGTGCGGTACATGCGTAGCTATGTATTAGCAATAACTACAGTGGTAGGGCTTTGAATCTCATTCTTGACAAGTGTATGTGAATAATATGTGTTCATTCCTTAAAGATTTTGGTCCCATTTACACCCAGTACACTTCTCAGTGCCCTACTTTATCAGTCCTGCAGATATCATTCACCTTAGAAGTACCTGCTGGCAACCCTAAACCATGTAAGGTCAGTGGTGTAGTGTGGAAAATGCGTAACATAAATGTCTGAAAACATAGTTAGACAGAGGTTTGAACCTCACTCCTGGCAAGTGTAGGGTGAAGTATTTTATGAAGCCTCTCACCCACTACATCACCTAATGCAAGTATTTATAAGGGCAGGTGATGTTCCCCATCTTAGAAACACCTTGGGACAACATTCATCCTATAAGCTCTGTGGTGTGAGTGATAAATGTGTAACAGTGTAGTGGCAATGCATAGATGAAACACAGTACTGGCAAGTGTGTGTCTGTCATGTGATTGTGTAATAACAGGATCCATTGGGTGGTGGATTTTGCTAAATTATTATATTGATGACCTAGTATATGTCCCAATGTCCACATTACTAGACCAACAGTTATCAAACACCATAAAGGTTGGTGTAGACAATCCACAGCTCTAAATGTGTAGAGCCATGTGCAATGACTATGTGACAGTATGGAATAATTAACAATATAGGCAACCCTTCTAATACTCAGAGACCAGTCTCCTCCCAGGAATCATACACAAACACACTTGGCTAGGCATCAACCAATATATTAGTAGTTCTCCTGCAAACTGCCTCACAGATAGTACCCATGGTGTGACTGCAGTGGATTCCATGTCAAACTGATGACCAGACATGACCTCTCATGTTTGGGATCTACCCTTCTGAGGTGCAGGAGAACACAAAGGCACCCTGGCTGAAAATGTTTGCATACAACAGTAAGGTGGGTGGTAGCATTCCTAATCCATGTGATGTCGACAGCATGCACAAAGGCCACTTGACACCTATGACTGTTGTCAGAACTCTGGACATTACCTCGATGCCAAGAGTTGTCCCGCCATTACCTTTGGGAACACCATGGCTCACATGAAGTAATACATTGGTGATAGTCCTCTCAATAGTGACATTGTTATAACAGAATGGGCAACACAGGTTGACAGTCAGCTGCCTGTTGACCACAACAGTGCCACCGACATCAGAAAGTACTTTGATGTGTTACATCTCCTGACTTAGCGTGTGTTATGCAACAAGTAAAAGGACATGGTCACCCTGTACCATCTCCTCAGTAGCCCAATCAATGTGTACAGTGACCCGTTTGCCATGTTCCCCACTGGACACCTGCAACAATTGTAGAGTCTGCAAACGTACCCCACAAAGGGAATACCATGTCTTATAAACATGCCCTGTATGGACAGACTCCAATAACTCCAATGAATCCCTGTATCATACTGTCTATATAGGTGCAATCACTACCTCAGTTACACAACCATGTCCCACCAAACTAGGTAGGAATGCTACATCTGAAGATACCAATCTGTCCACAGAACATGCCCCGGAGGCCTCAAGCACACTGCAAAGGACATGCTTGTGGGGCAGGTGCACAACCCAGACATTGTCCATATTATGGAATATAAATCACATACGTGTGAAGCAATGCACATTGCTGGCCATCTACAATAGAAATCCGGATAAGGGAATGGGGAACACAATACCCACCCCTGGGGACCACTCCAGTGACTATACTCCTGAGCCACACTGGGGACTATTGTCATGTGGCCTGATGCCAGGGTATTCCCTTGGGCTAGCCTTGTAGAGCCTTCAGGCCCATTCACCTACTACACACATATGAAGCAATGAACCTATGGATCTCAGTACTGGAAAATGTGTGTGTGTGTGTGTGTGTGTGTGTGTGTGTGTGTGTGTGTGTGTGTGTGTGTGTGTGTGTGTGTGTGTGTGTGTGTGTGTGTGTGTGTGTGTGTGTGTGTGTGTGTGTGTGTGTGTGTGTGTGTGTGTGTGTGTGTGTGTGTGTGTGTGTGTGTGTGTGTGTGTGTGTGTGAATAGTAATCCCATTGTGTATGGTTGATGAATATCCCCTGTGGCTATGGTTGTCAGCAATCGGAGGTGTGTCCAAACCACAACACATACCATTCTCCACTCTACAACAGATGTTGTAAATCAACATATACCTATGTACAACCCTCAGCCCTATAATCTGTGAGGCATATGCAATAATTGTGTTACAGACCTGGGAAATCCATGCAGATACATCTGTACCCTGCCTAAGACATTGTGGATGTGTTACCATACTGCCATATGCCTTGGTCTTGCTGCAGGACCACATCCTGCAGAGAGGTACTGGACCCCCTGAGAATGACACAAAACACGTAAGCCAATGTTGCAGTCAATCATCTCTTGATAGTACTGCAGCATCATTCCGGGTAATGGTGGTACATTTCTCAGAGCTACTGTCACACCTGCCTGGACCACATAATCAGGGAGCTCAAGCATGTCTCTTGTCATGTAGTCCAGGGAGGTGTGTCCCAAGTCTTTCACACCCACATGGATACAGACTGATACTCGTAGTTGTTGTGGAGTGCCATACCTAGCTGTGTCATGTGTTGGATGCTGGCATGTGGTAGATATTTGGCTATTACCTGCTCCATATTCAACTTAGTGAGTGGGATATGTGTGTACCTCAGTATAGAGTTACCCATGATCATTGTATTGTGCAAGGTGGTTAGCCTTAGGAGCTAAGGTTGAAGGGCACACTGTGTAGGTTAAAAATGTGTCCCTTGGCATGTGCCATGTTATGGTGTCTGAGTGGGTGTCTGTCTTGCTGGTCTGTGCTGTTTGGGTAAATGTCCATTGAGTGCCTCTGTGAAGGTGGGTGTGTGGCTTTTCACTGTATATCATGGCTGTCAAAGTGGGTGTTATGGTGAGCTATGTGTTCCACATGGTGTGGTGCAGGTGTTGATCATATCATCTTGACCCTCTAGTCCAGTCTTTGCTGGAGAGTGTATATGTCCACATTGGGTGATATACGGATAACTCTCACAGGTCTGAGTGTTTGGAATGTAGAGGGGAGTGTTGTCTGTGTACATGAGGCAGTTGCAACAGTGCCTCAGAATGGACAAGTGCACCAGGTTAATAGGTAAAAGCACAGAAAACTGCCTTTCAATCATGCCAGGAGGGGTGGACATAACTAGTATGTACTGGGGCTACGTCTGTGATAAACAAGTACTTCTGACAGCTTCGAGGTGTGCCACACTTCTTGATGCAATAACCTGGTGAAGTGCCAAGCCATAATGCTATTTGAAGTGCAAGACAGAATTAAGCATGATGTAAGAGTTGAACTGAAGGCAGACTTTTGTGCCATCTGTAATATTTTACTTCAGCTGTGCAGTTATCAGCAGTGTTGGCCATGTAAAAGTTCAGTAAGCTCTGTAGTGCATGCAGTAAGTGTATAACACTATAGTAGACATAACTAGATAGGCAGGAGTTTTAAGCCCAATACTGGCAAGTGTTTGTGTGTGAATCACGTACTGTCTGGCTTATACCATTTTTGACTTGTGTACTAACCTTCACACTTCCTCTCACCCAAAAGTAGTAGTCCTTTTGATGTCATCCACCTTAGAAGTGTCTTTGGAATAAGTGAAATGTATAAGCTCTGTGGTGTGTCTGATAACTGCGTAGCATTATAGTAGCAATAACTAGATAGGCAGGAGTCCCAATCTTACTACTAGTAACTGTTTGAATGCTTATGTGAGAATCATGTAATGTGTGGGTTACACCATTTTTGACCTGTGCAGCACTACCCTTTACACTTCCCCTCACTCCAATTTAGTAGTCCTACCTTAGAAGTAGCTTTGGAGTAGGTGGAAATGTATAAGCTCTGTGGTGCATCTGATAACTGCATAGCACTATAGTAAAAATACCTAGATAGGCAGGAGTTGCAATCCCACTGTTGGAACTGTGTGTGTGTGTGTGTGTGTGTGTGTGTGTGTGTGTGTGTGTGTGTGTGTGTGTGTGTGTGTGAGGATCATATCCTGCATGGCTTATACCATTTTGATGAGTGTACCATACATGGCTGGTGACCACCTCCCACTTTCATTGCTTTATATAGTGTGGTAATAGCATCTGCCTCACATGCAGCAAGTTAAACCACTGTACAGTCCTCTGTACAGATGTGGCCAGAATATCCAGATGTTTTTAACCTATACATGGTTGGAAGTGGTCTGTCTGCCTTAACAATGCCCATGTATATGATATTGTAGCCAAATAGGCCACAGTGAATGTACTGACACATATTGCAGCATGAGGTATCATACCTGACTGAAACATCATGCTGATACAACATCTGCCACCCTCACAGGTGGCCAGCCTTGAAGGTGAAATACATGAGTCCAGGTGCTTAGTTTTACAAGTGAACTGTTCATGTTATTGGTCACATTAAAGGCTGGAAGAGGTGTGGACTGACGTATTGTGGTCCTAATGTGTATGTAACAGGAACACCTTGCATCTTAACAGGGGTGTGTACACAATTTATATCAACTGTATGCCACTAATATGTCACACATACCCCTACCTTAGGCCATTTGTCCAGCCCATTTTGCTCTCCTCTGTCCAGACATCTTGGCACTGACAAGTTGTGAGGTATGCTACAGAAATGTTGAATTCACATCAGATAGGCCCCAGTGGTGACCACTGTGATGCAATGCAGTTAACCCCACCACAAGTGAACATGCACATAAAGCAATATATCTATTACATAAAGCAGTATAGCTATTACTGATAGTTGTGTGCATGGTAAATTGCATGCCCTTCAAGTGTCTGGGGTATTGCCAGGCAACAAAAGAACAATGTCATACTCACCAGCTTCAGGCTGCTGTCCCATATGCAGAGCAGAGGGTCCTAGGTAGTTGTGAGAGGGAGTTATTGTCAGCAGACTCACATGTGGCTTTGGTACAGGATGGATGCAGCATGTCTTCACATTTACAGTACTAACTCCAGTAATACACAATGTTCTGTCCTCACCATAGATGTGCACCTCTGGGCATTACAAAACCCCATCCACAACTGCAATTGAACCTGACACATGGATGTAGATACAATACAAATACATGTATGTGTGATACATTAGTGCACTAATCCCCACTGAGCCCTTATCGGCATGCTCCTTGTCCAGTGTGTGTGTGTGTGTGTGTGTGTGTGTGTGTGTGTGTGTGTGTGTGTGTGTGTGTGTACAACCCACCTCCACAATGCTTTCCTCAGCTTCATGGCTTGTGCATTGGGCGGGTGCCCCAAGGTTGGTGAGGATCTCCTTGGTGGGTGTCAGTGGGGGCTGGATGACTGAGCCCCCAACTGTGGCTAGCCGGTCCCTCACTACAGCAGCAGCCCTTTGACGGGCATGGTGAAGGAGGTCGGTTGCCCAATGCTGCACCTGCTCATAAGGTCTGCTGTGCAGCCTGGCATCATTTACCCTGTGGACCAGATTGTTCCACAGGGTGGTCCTCTCCTGTACATCTTCTGCTCTCTGTCCAAATAACAAGGCATAATTTTTGATCACATATTGGGTGATGATGTCAGTTTTCCCAACAGAGAATGCTGGTAGGTGAGCCCTCTGCATGTTACTTGGAAGACATTAACAGGAAAAAGGTCACAGGACCTCATATGGTTGTCAAATTGCACATCAACAGTGGATATTACTTGCAAATAATCCAAACTACACCATAACCCTCCAATCTATCATGGCTGTACCAGCGTGCATTACACTACTGATCCTGAGCTATCTTATTTCCCCCAATGTTGGACACTTAGTTACATAATCCTCTATTCTCCATTCATTTCTGTGTAGAGAGTTGACAGTGGCCATCTTCCATGTGGATGGTGTGTGGATGGTGGCAGGTCTGTATTTGACTGTGGTGTGTGATGGAGCTGTGACCACATTCCTGAGTTCATGTAGGAGGCAGACAGTGATGTTATTATGCCCCATGAAGATTTTCTATTGTTGTCATCAGTGTGGTTGATGTGCATATTCCCCTATATAACTGGGGTGGACAGCATGGCAATGTTCCCACCTAACCTGTCTGATGCAGGTTGCATATATCGATGGCATGTGTGCATGAGGTGTTCTTTACCTCCAGTACAGGATGAATTGTGCTGTTTCCTCTGAGACTGACAAGCTATGTGGAGACACTGTTGCAATTGTCCTTGGTGGTGTGGATATGTCTGATTTGTAGTCATAGTCAGCCTTACAGGAGGTCACCTATGAACTTACATGCTTGCTCAGATAGAGGTGCACTTGCTTCCAAGTTGTGGTCTGCACCTATGTGTCCCTGTACAGACACTACAGCAACATATTATGTGGTTTGTGTATTGCTGCTGTCCACCAAAGGGGATTACTCTACCTTGGTGGAGTCTGGTTATACAGGCCAGGACTGCTGAGTCCATATAGCTACAGTGGATATAAAGGGTACCCACCCCTGTTACAGTGCCTGGTATTTGTACAATTTAAACATGACCCCACAATAATTCATTTCAAAACAATTCCCACCTTTAATGTGACAGATAGCCTGTACAATTCAATTGAAAACATAACAATCTGGTCTGTGAAAACATATGGAACTAATAATCAGTACAATAAGCCAGTTGAATGAGTGTGCTCACCCTTAAACTGATATGTTGTGTATGCACCTCTTGAGATGGCTACAGCATTCCTTTGTCTTGGTTTGGACTCTAACATCATGGCACATCTTCACTTGGCAATAATTGCTCACCTTCCCGAAAACAGCTTTGTATGTTTTTCAATGGAATTGTACAGGTTAGGGGTCACATTCAAGATGAGAAACATTATGAAATGATTTTCTGTGGACTCATTGTCATATAGCACCAGTGGCGGCTGGTGACTTCAAATTAAAGAGGGGCTGCTGGAGACAGCTGAATGGGTGGGGCCAATGGGAAGGGGTGTGGCCAACTAGAAAGGGATGGAGCTATGCTCTAAACCACAACAACTGGAACTTTAATTAAATACACTGCCCTGGGTGCCAAACCATCATTACAATAGTCCAATCAAGACAAAATGAAGGGTAGAAGAAAATAATATTACAATACATTGGCTACATGACAGCTTACTAGATGAAAACACAAAGGTTGTGAGGCATGAATAAATAAATTACTTTTTAAATACATTACTGGAATGCCAGTCAAAATCAAGTATAAAAAAAAGTAGCACTCATCTCAAACCACTTCTCCTTGCACTGCAGTTCTAATTAAAATTTATATTCAGCTTTATAAAATTACCAAGTAACATGCTGAAAGCAGCAATCTCTGTGATACCCCAACTTGTAAAAATGTTTCTTATCCAAAAAAGACCTGCTGCCTGACAACAACTATCTACTTGTTTCATGGGGAAAACATGATCAAAGTATAAAAATGGACAGCAAACAAGAAACAAGCTCAAGATAAATTGCTTAAAGGATTACTGCACAAGTTATGGACCACTCATGATAGATTGGCATTCTGTTTAGTTTACGGGTAAAGCGTGCAAAGATGACTGCAAATCTCCAACAAATGTAATGAGCTTCTGAAAATACTGTAATCCTGTCTTTTATTACAAATACTGTCATATGCATTTCAATACCTAAGGCTTATACGTTATCTAGTTATGTAAATATTCTCTGCATGGCAACAACAAAAAGGCTTTCAATGTTGGTAATTCTTTAACAGTATGCGTATTAAAGCCTACTTGCATCTTGCAATCTCCAACAAGCTTAACTGATGGTCATTAAAGCATTGTTACTTACACACAGAGCAACAGGGCACTGTGACAGCATGCATTTTCTGAATAATAAGCATAAATCAACAGTATAAAAATATGACAGAAAACCAGAACATTCTGCAAAATTAAGGACAGATGAAAAGCCACTGGCGTACTTGTGTCTACCTTGGATGGGGAATACTCTGCACACTTACACTGCATAACTTCTCCTTGCCTTGCTTCGACACATCCAGAGTCACTACATGGGGGAATGAAGTGCAACAAGTATGTCACAATTTGAAATGTCTGTGGCTGATGGTGATGGCTCTGGCACTCAACCTCTCAACCTCAGAGCAAAAAATCTGGACAAAGCCATACATAGAAGTGGGACACGAGCCCAAAAATAAGGACACTTTTTAAATATTGCTCTTATAAACTTAGAAAGATAATAGAATAGTAGTAGGTCTTGCAATAGTATGAATTTTCTGAAGGGTATGAAATCTGAAACTCAAATGTCTATCATTATTTTCTAACTTCAGTCTTTAATGATTTGCCTCTAATTTGACAGAAAACCACAATTTTATGAAAAATCGGACCAAAAATGTGATGCAAAAATATAAAATTGCCACACAATACAGCTGGGAACCTATCAAAGAAGGGACACCTTTTTAATATTAGTACTGTTAACTTGAGCAGCTGACAAAATAAGACAATCTACATGCATTTCTGAAATAAAAGTAATCTATAGCGCTGATCATTACAGTTATTTATAATTGTAAACCCTCCACATTTTCTTCCAAAATTGCCATTTTGCGGAGGGATTATTAGGGGAGAGCAACATTTTGAGCCAAAATTGGGGACAGTTGAGAGGTTTGGACATTCCTAATTCTATAAACTGATTTATTTGCATGTACCTCTCATCCTCTTAATGCAGGAAATCTGGACAAGGCCAAATATATTAGGGGAACATACAAACAGTACTAAAAATTGCTCTTGTATAAACTTAAGACAGTTGATAGAATAACAGGTCTTGCTTTAGCATGCATTTTTCTGAAGGTTATGACATCTGAAACTCAATGTCTGTCATTATTTAGTGACTTCATTCCTAAATGATTTGCCAAAAAACCACAGATTTTATGAGGAACAAACCAAGAATAAGAAGCAAAAATCTATTAATTCTGCAAAAATCTGGACAGTTGAGAGGTATAGTTCAGCCGGAGCTGTCTTTGAGTTTGCTGCCCTTCCCCACTCACAAAATCATGGTCGAATGGAGCCTCCCCCCTGCAGCCATTCCAGTGTCCCATTCCTAGGTTATTTCCCCCCATTTACCATAAACACTGTAATGTGCATACTGCTTTACTTCTGCAATGATTTGGATTTGAAAGTTTTATTTTGCATTTTACAGCACACACACTAATAGATATCTGCTAAACAAAGCAATGCAGTCTCACAATGAAAATAGACTTAGCATTAAAACTTCTCTGCCCTTGAAACTCACATTAATTGAAACAGCATTGAAACCCACATTCAAAGAAAATACATTTTGCCAGTGGCAGATAAAGATTAACTTTGGGCTGTTTTCAAATCATAGGCCCCTTGCACACGAAACATACATGTGCTCTTTGATACACCTTCCTGATTGCATTAAATTATATTCCTTGTACAATACAGTACAGTTGTTAGAGAGTGTTTTAAATGTATTGTTTTGAACATTTTTCCAGTAAACAATGAAGCAAAACACATGCGCATGCACCAATAATGACAAAACTGCCCAATTCAGAAACATTTCCAGTAAAAAATGAAACAAAATGCATGCATCAATAATGACAAAACTGCCCAATTAAGAACATTTCCATCATAAAAGTCTACTCAAACTTATATATTCCACCAGTATCAGTAAATATGCACAATCTCTGAAGAAGTAAAAGTCATCTAAATAATTCAACATTGAAGAAATCTGTAACTAAAGAAGAGGTTGCTGTTAGCAAACAACTTTATATTTAATCGTTTCATCTACAAATAAAGTGCCTGTTGCCCTTGAGGAATAAATTGCCTATGTTGCATTAAAAAAATGATAAGCTAGTAATAGGGAATGGATGACAAACTGATAACAGGTTCATAGCTAATAGGTATCTTCACCAAAAAGGACTACATCATCCACCCCATTTACAACACAGTACAGTAGCAGCAATGCATTTATTTACAATGGCAGTAGAACCCACAGCCTTCTGCATCAAAAGCGAGCACTCTACCTGTTGTGCTATTAACAACGCAAGCCAATTCAACATAAGCAGCACTAAACTTTTGTTCCCCTGCTGCTCTCACCTTCTTTTAAAATCTACTCGACACTCAGCCGTATCTCTGAACTCTGCAGCACAAGAAATCTGGAAAAAGCCAAAATGTATTGGGGGGGAACAAAAGCCCAAAAACCAGGGACAGATTTTAAACACTGCTTGTATAACGTTGGAAAGTTGCTAGAATAAAATGCTGTGTTACCACCATACATTTCACTGCCAAATATTGGATCCAGGACCCTGTGCAAAACAGTCAGAGCAACATACCACTATGCCACTATGCTAAATCATCTGTTTTGTGAAAGAGAGGAAGAATGAAACTTAAATGGATACCATTTAGTGAATTCAGTTCTCACCAACAAAGACAATAATGGGAGAATACAACCCCCAAACATATTCAGTGAATTCAGTTCTCACCATAGCTCTCAACCTCTTAGCAAAAAACAAGTGGACAAAGCCAATAATGGGGAAATACAGCCCCCAAACATATTCAATGAATTCAGTTCTCACCATAGGTCTCAACTTTAGCACAAAAAGCCTGGATGAAGCCAATAATGAGGGAATACAGTTCCAAAAATAGGCAAATGTCAAATATCCATGTTATAAATTTAGAAAATTGCTAGAATGAAAGGATTTGTGTTACCATGTACTTTCTGAAGATTATGAAGTCTGAAATTCAAATGCCTGTTATTTGTATTTATTTAACATTTGTTAACCAGGAAAGTCTGACTTGGAACAAAAGTAAAATTTCAGCAGAGGCCCAGGGAGAAACACTCCAGATATATGTCTTTGTAAGATGGAAGAACATGCAGACTCCACACAAAAGGCACCCCAGCCAAGAATCAAACCAGAGAATCTGTAGCTGTTAGGCAGCAATGCAACCAGTGCACCACTGCACTACTGACTATGTAAGGAAACAAAAATACAGAAAGCACAGATTTTATGAGGAACAGAACAGAACAAATATGAGGCAAATATCTGCAATTTTTTTACAAATGGTGGTGGATAGGGACTTCAGGCCCTTGCCACCTGCACCCAAGGTGCAGGGTGCAAGCCTGAGGTATTCTCTACCCACTACCATATGTTCTCTCTAGCCACCAGTATATAGCAACTGGGGCACTACATACACACATCCAGGGCCTTTTGTGCTCCATATATCACGCCACTCACTATGCATGATCTGGACTGGTGGATATTGGAAATGCTGCGAGTAGGTCTGTGATTTTTGTCCTTATTTTTTATTTTCTTTCTTCTTTCTTTTACAGTTGGGGGGCTGCAGTCCTGCAGTCTAATAGCACAGGTTACCCCTGAATAGCACACAAACTTTGCATTCCAACAGGGGTGTGTACACTTGCAAAATCCACTGTATATAGGTGTTGATATAGCTGTTAGTGGTGGGCATGGATAGAGGGTCATAACACAGTTGGACACTTCTTCTGAGTACTACCTGATAATCATGCCTACTCTAGTACCCATATCAGTGTCAGGGCAATGCAACAACCAGTAGCTGTAAACATTTATGTCTGTTGTATGCAATGACACTGATATTACACACATGTACAACATGCACAACCTATGTACCTGATTGCTTGAAACCCATGTGATTAGTTTTGTGCCTTCCAGCTGAACATACAGATACATACATGTGCTCAGGGGATACCTGGTATACCTTTCTGTTCTATGTTAGGATGGCACACTGTATTTACAGTCTTGCTGCTCAATCATACTTCTCAACCTGTTATAGCAGTACGTCTGGACAATGGCACACATAAATGGATGACAAAAGAGACATCAATATTGATACTGTATTAATATAGTTGCACCATACATTAGTAAGTTGATTGCACAGTAGGCTTTGACATCACTGTGATAACCTGGACAATGTCCAATAGTCATAAGTAGGCTATTATGTTACATTGTCATAGGTTCATAGGTTCATAGGTAGATACTAGGCTATCTGCCTGAAGGCATTTATAAGCCTAGCCAGAATGTGCTGGCTTTCGCCACCCTCTTAGATTAGTTCCCTGTGCCTCTGTCCAGCACAGCCATTGAAGTGATCCCTGGGGTAAACTTTCTGTTTCCCATTCACTCATCAAGGTTTCTCTTGAAGAGGGTTAGCGAGGAGCTCTGCCTAATGTAGATTGGAATTTTGTTCCAGAGCATGGGAAGTCTCTGGGACAGGAATCTATCTCTCCAGCACATCCTATTTATCATTGTGGTGAAGTTTAGATCCCTGGAACATGTGGCTTGAGGGGTTATGGTTTTCTTTAGGTGGAGCATGTCCATCATTTCTGGGTTGGACATGGCCTTGTATGTCAGGCAGAGATCACCTCTGAGTAGGTGGTATGCAACCGAGTACAGCTGGAGTTTCTTCAGTCGAGCTGCATAGGGCATCTGCTTGAGGCCAGTGATCCTCTTGGTGAGGTACTTCTGTGGTCTTTCCAGTTGTTGCAGGTGTCTTGTAAGGTACATCCCAAATGGGGCATTGTACTTTATGATGGGTCTGATGAGTGATGCATAGGGCAATGACCTCTTTCGATCTGGATGCAAACCCTTTTGTGATTAGGTGGGCCACATAGAAGGATTTTCTAACCACTTTGGCAACGTGATTATCAAAGGAGAGGTTACTATCTTGTTGGGTCCCCAGATCCCTTATTACATCTTCCATATTTAGGGGGCTACCACCTATGTGGTAGTTTGTGGGTACTTTGTTTTTGTCAAAGGGGATGACTATGCACCTTTTGGCATTTAGCTTGAGGCCATGGTTTTGACACCAGGTATCTGTCTCAGTGAGACCATTTTGGAGGATGTATGTGTCAGCCGGAGAGTCAATTATAGCCCCTAGTTTGAAGTTGTCTGCGAACTTGGTCAGCCATAGTCGTCCTGTGCTTGCCTGTACCTCTGAAAAGTATATGCTGAACAGTAGAGTTCCTAGGACTGGGACCTGGGGAACACCACTTGTAACCGGTTTAGAGTCAGACCTAGCTCCTGCAACTCTTACCATGTGGGTTCTGTCCGTGAGACAGTTGGCAACCCATCTCATGATGTAGGGGTTTATGTTCAGGCTGGTGAGCTTGTCTATAATACCTGAGTGGGGAATGGCGTCGAAGGCCTTTGCAAGGTCTAGGTAAGCTGTGTGGACCACCTTTCCCTCGGCTATAGCCTTGGTAACTGTCTCAAAGAAGTCCACCAGGTTTAGAAGGCATGATCTGCTCTTAACAAAGCTGAACTGGGTAAGGTCCAGTGTTTGGAGGTTTCCAATGTCTCTCTTAATGAGATCCATGATGATGCACTCCATAGCTTTGCACACCAAGCTAGTCAAGCTTATAGGGCGATAGTTCCCGAGGTCCACTGTGGCTCCACCTTTGTGGAGTGGAATAACTGTTGCTGTGCACCACTCTGTGAGCGTGTAGCCTGTGGAGAGGCTGAGTTTAAACAGTGTGTTTAGGTGAGGGGTTAGTTCATCTTTGAGCTCGTGTAGGACGCAGCCTGGGACACTGTCAGGTCCCATTGATGCTGTGTTTTTAGCTTTGAAGAGGGCTGTTTTAACCTGAGTGTCTGTGATTTCAGGGGCATTACATTCTTCTGGTATAGTTATGGGCCCTTTTGGGGGTGAGAGGTGGGTGAAGTTTGCACTGAACCTGTCTGCCAGGATGTTGGCTATATCGTTCGGTTCAGTGTATTTTGTGCCATTCTGCACTAACTCCGAGCAGATCTAAGAATTGCCACTTAGATTCTTGACATAGCTAAAGAATGCCTTGTGGTTATCTTTGGAGTCCATGGCAATTTATCTTTCAAAGCTAGCCTTGGATGATTTTATGAGGGAACATAGTTTCTTGCTGATACTGATCAGGGATGTCTTCCCTTCTTGGGATTTGACTCTTTTCTGTACTAGTTTCCTCCTTCTATTGCATAGCTTGTTTATGGCAGGGGTCCACCAGACTGGTTTCCTTTTCTTGGAGGAGCGAGTCTTGGTTTTGTTTGGGATAGCATGATCCATGCATTCTTGTAGGTGCCCATAGAGTGTATTAGTAAAGGATTTTGCAGCTTGGACAGCATTATCCTTTAGCATGGGGGCTTTGAAACTTCCCACCTTGGTCTTAAGTAATGTGAAGTTTGCTTTTGAAAAGTTTTTCACGGTGGTTTCTTTGATCAGGGGTGGTGGCAGAATGTGGATATCCAGAGTGATTAGTTTATGGTCAGATCTAACCAGCAAGGGGTTGACCTTTGGTGTGGAACACCGGTCACCCATGTTGGTGATGACCAGGTCCAATATGTTGTCACCTCTGGTGGGGGTGTTGACTAGTTGATATAGGGTGTTTGAGTTTATAAATTCTAGGAAATGTTGGGTAAGGGAGTTTGTACTTGAGTAGGTCTCCCAGTTAATTTTTGGGTAATTGAAATCACCCAATATCAGGGTGTTTGGTAGGACCTTTATGGTTCCCAGTGTTTCCAGAAATGCGGAGTGGGAGTCCTGGGACATGATGGGTGATCTGTAGCAAGCTATAATTTGAATAGCAGTTTTGCCCATTGTTAGTTGCACGTGGATGATCTCTGAAGCATCGTGCTGTGCCACTAACCTGGAGGTGTGGGTATCCTTGATGAATATAGATACTCCCCCACCTTTTGTATTTTGGTCCAGGTTTTGTGGCTGAAATGTATGGCATGGGTTGTTGCCTGGTAGTGCTGGGGTGCTCTCTGGAGCCTCAAACCAGGTTTCTGTTTCTGCACATATATCGATTTTCTCCATACTGAGGAGTGCCTCGAGTGCGTGCATTTTGAGGCTTAGACTTCTGGCATCGAGTAGCATTACCCTCAGTTTTTTGTTACTTGTGCTATTTATGGTGGTGGGTTTGTCTTTTGAGCCTTGCCTAAAAAAGGCACTATGGGGGTTGCAAGAGCCTTGGCCAGTATTCAAAAGCCTAAGGGTGACAGGTGCAAGCCATCTCTAGTGAAGCAGCGTGGCTTGTCGAGCATATCATCCCAGGCTGACAGACACTGGATCCCCTTTGAATGACACCAGAAGCTTAGCCAGTTGTTGAAATTGATAATTTTTTTCTCTATACCATGGTATCATTCTTGGTGAGGGCAGGATGCTACTCAGGGTCAGGGTCATACCGGCCTGGGCTATGTGATCAGAGAGCTCCTCCATGTCTCTTTTCATGTATTCCAGGGAGGTACAGCTCAGGTCATTCACACCAACATGGACAATGACAGAGTCATATCTGTACTTGTTCTGGAGTGAACTGAGTGCTTGTATTATGTGGCAGATCCTGGCACCCGACAGGCAGCTAACAGTAACCTTCTCCTTGTTCAGCCTAGTGAGTGGGACGTCAGTGTACCTGACTATAGAGTCACCTATTACTAGTACGTTGGGTATGTTATTTTGCCTTAAGGGCTATGATTGTGTGGCACACTGGTTTTGTGAAGTATGTGTTTCATGGTTTGTGTTAGGGGGTAGAGGTTGATTGGATGTCTGTTTTGGAGGTCTCTGTTGCTTCTGAAGATTTTTATTTAGAGCCTCCAAGTATGTTTTCATGTATTTATGTGTGTTTTTTGCTGGTGCTGGTTTCATAGGTCTATGTGAGACTGGTGGTGTGATGCAAGTAATTCCCTTCTCCTCTTGACTGCCTGGTCCAGTCTTGAGTTGAGAGAGCTTAGCCTCCAGTTTGGCTGTATAATTGCATCTCTCACATGTAATACTGTTTGGTGGAAGGATGAGAGGGTTGTCTGTGTACATGAGGCAATTGTAACATTGCCTCAAAATGCCCAGATTCACCATTTGGACCAGAGAGTACACCTGAAACTGCCCTTTTGACATGCCTGGATAGGTACAGTGAACTGTTTTACTGATTGGCTGGTAAGGTCGAATAGAGATCCTTGTCCTTCTCTACAGTATAGGGGGGTCTAGTGCTAAGGTTTATTAGTTCTTGCTATGAGATTTGAGCAAGTGCTAGTATGAGAAGTGAATGGTTTGAGTGCTTAAGTTGAAAGTTTGTCTAGTTCCAAGGGAAAAATTGAAGAGTAGACTTTGTGGAACCTGGAATAATTATACCCTAGCTAACCGGCGTGCAAAACCGCGCAAATGTGGGTTTTATAGCAGGGAAATGAAAGAGATAGAAATTAGCCCAAAATGGCCAATAAACTACTAATTCCTGGGCTGAAACCACTCCTCCAGGGACAGATAGGCTGCTCAAAGATCCCTCTCTCACAGTGAACAGAAAAACTTCCTTCTATCCAAGTAAGGTATGGGCAAACACAGAAACTTGTAAAACAGCTCTGAATTCAGCACTAACCTGAAAACTGGACTATACTAGCTTAGAAAAGTGGGAAAACAAGTATATTTTTTGTTTTTTAGTTTTTTTCAGACTTGCCAATGGTTTGCCTGACATAACAAAGGTATATGTGTATGCGACTACAGATATCAGTCACAAATGTGCGTAATATCCAGAACACTGTACAGTTGAATGTTATTAATTCAATATATCTCATGCAGTTCAACACACATGTCTGCAACAGTACTTTACTATGCACATGCCCTATATAGGTCTCTTATCTTTACAAGAAAAATATGTATCATACTCATTCACAGGTAACATATGGATATGGACAACATCCCATTAACTGGCCTAGCAGTGGCACAGTCACAACTGTTTGACAGTCACCCCAGTGGTTGTCATATGTGAGCTGTCCTTATAATTTCTCTGGAAAATCACTGTAATGATATGATTGTTGTCAGAAAATGAGGACATACATTTCATTTACCTACCTCACATCCATCAGAATATGTATGCTGGAACAAACTGTGTCACTCTATCAAGAAGAGTACAGGCGGACAATGAAGTCTTCCTTCCTAGATGCTAATGTGTTAGTACTGAGATGTGCCACATAGAAGGACTTTGTGACCAAAGTGGCAATGTGGTGGTTAAGAGACATTGCTGTCAACCTGTGTACCCAGATCTTTTATAACGCCTTCTTTGTTCTGGGGGCTACCATCGATGTGGTAATTCATGGGAACAGGGTTTTCCCCAAAGGGGATGACAACACATATTCTGAGATTGAGCTTAAGGAAATGGCTCTGACACCAGTCATTGGTTACAGTGAGGCCTTTCAGTAGGATGCCAACATCACTTGGGTAGTTAATAATAGCTCCCAGCTTGCAATTGTCTGCAAACTTTGTCAGCCAGAGTCCCTTCATGTTGGCATGGACTTCAGAGAAGTTGATACCAAACATGAGAGGACCCAGGACCGAACCATTTGGGTCTTCACTTATGACTGCTCAGCAGTCTGACTTGGAGTCAGGTATTTCCACACTGTGAGTCCTATCTGTGACCCATTTTGCAACCCACCTAGTGATATAGCAGTTGATGCCTAGCTTAGTGGGTGTTTGCATGATTCCTGAGTGGGGAATGTAATCAAAGATTTTAGCCAGATCAAGGTAGGCTGTATGTGACACCTTGCCTTCATCCACAGCTCAAATGAATGACTCCAAGACGTTGACCAGGTTGATCGAGCAGGTATGACCTATCCTTCACAAAAGTAAACTGTGTGGGATCCTGAGTCTGCAGATTCCCATATCCCTGTTTATTAGGTGCATGATGATGCATTCCATAGCTTTGCATAACAGACTTGTCAGGCAGTTGGGGCGGTATTTCCCAGGGTCTGTAGTCACACCTTGTTTGTGGAGAGGGGTGACTGTAACAGTGCACAGTTCATTAGAGACAAAGCCTGAGGTGAGGCTGTGCTTGAAAAGGGCATACAGTTGAGGTGTCACTCTGTAGTTCATGTAGAACACAGCCAGAGATATTGTCAGGTCACATAGAAGCTGTATTCTTGGCCTTGGCAGTGGTGTTTTAACCTGTGCAGCAGTAATACTGGGTGCCTGGCAGTGTACTGGTATTGTGATTGGTCCTTTGGGGGGAGACGGGTAAAGTTTGTACTCAATATGTCAGCCAGTATATTGGCAATTTTTGTTGGCTAAGTCTAGTAGGTTCCATTGTCTAGTAGCTCATAGCAAATCTTGGTATCGCCATGGAGATTCTTTACATAACTGTATGAGGCTTTGTGGTTGTCTTTACTATGTGCTCCAATTCTGTTTTCACAGCTAACTTTGTAGTATTTGATGATGGATCTCAACTTTTAATTGAGGCTGATAAGGATGTTTTTCCAGTCTTGGGATTTTACCTTATTCCATATCAGTTCCCTCCTTCTGTTGTACAGTTTCTTTATGGCCAAGGACCACCACATTGGTTTCCTTTTTTTGAAGGTGCGGGTCCTGGTTCTATTGGGTATGGCTGTATCCATGCATTTGTGTATGTGTTCATAGTGCATTGTTGTTTGATTCAGCAGTCATGCAACTAGTCTCCATTTGCATGTCTGCCATGAGGTTAGCAACCTGTGTTTTTAGGAGGCCATAGTTAGCTTTGGAAAGGCTTTTCATGGTGGTTACTTGTGCAGGGGGGTGGGGGTGGGAGGGCTGTGGATTTACAAAGGTGATTAAAATGTGTTAAGATATAACAGGGGAGCAGTTGACTACTGGTGTACAGTAACCGTTGCCCATGTTAGCAAGGACCAGGCCGATGTGATGGGCATGTGCATCGGTACATGAGTAGCTTTCCCAGTTAATGGTGGGGTAGTTGAAGTCAACTAGTACGAGAGTGTTAGGTTGGACACTAATATTCTCCAGGGTGTTTAGGTCATGGAGTGTGAGTCATGGGACATGTTTGGGGACCTATAGCAGGCTACAACCTGAACCACTGTCTTACCCAGAGTTAGCTACATCTGCAGAACCTGTAATGCATAATGTTGGTCTACCACTCTGGAGGTGTGTGCATCATTAATGAATATGGAAATACCACCACCTTTGGAGCTTCAGTCCAAGTTCTGCAGCCAAAAGGTGTGGAATGAGTTATAGGCTGGTAGTGCAGGAGTGCTTCCAGCTGCCTTTAACCAAGTCTCTGCTACAGCACAGATGTCATTGTTCCCCATTTTAAGGAATACTTCCAGTGACTGCATTTTCAGATTTAGACTTCTAGGGTGCAGCAGCATGACCCTTAGATAGCATGTGTTTGCAGCTGTTATATATATATGTATATATATATATATATATATATATATATATATATATACATATATATATATATATATATATATATATATATATATATATATATATATATACATATATATATATATATATATATATATATATGCATATATATATATGTGTGTGTGTGTGTGTGTGTGTGTGTGTGTGTGTGTGTGTGTGTGTGTGCATGTGTGCATTCATGTAGATATAAATTTAGATGTATATCTATATATAGATCTCTCTCTCTCTCTCTCTCTATATATATATATATATATATATATATATAATATATATTATATATATATATATATATATATATATATATATATATATAATATATACATATATATATATATATATATATATATAGATAGATATATATAAAATGTATAGATCTGTCCACATATATGCATCTCCATACATATATACATGTATATATAGCGAACCTGACTGATTCTACAGACTCCTTTCCCTACTGCTGAATGATTGTACTAACTGATACGTTTGGAAAATCATCTATATACATTAGATGTATATATATATATATATATATATATATATATATATATGTGTGTGTGTGTGTGTGTGTGTGTGTGTGTGTGTGTGTGTGTGTGTGTGTGTATACATATATATATATATATATATTCAGATATATGTATATATATATATATATATATATATATATATATATATATATATATATATATAAATAAATAACATTTGTTTTAGGTACACACAGATATACATATATATATATCTATATATATATATATATATATATATATATATATATATATATATATATATGCATCTCCATACACGTATACATTTATATATATGTACAAAGTTGACAAATGTTAACAAACCTTTTCCCAGTTGTTGAATGACTGTGCTGAATATGTTTGAAAAAAACATCAAACCTATTTGCAGTGCAGATGGCTTAGTGGTGAATTGCTGTGGTTATGGTGTGCAGGGTCCTGGTTTCAAGATTTGCAAGGATTTATTATTTTGTTATTGGGAATAGCAAGGGCTGTTGGATACAGAGTGATTAAGGCACTTTTAAGGAGTTGTAAGCGCGTTTGCATGGTGGTAAGCGATGCTAACTTCCTCTTAGCTATGCTGACAGACAGTTAGCCTTAAAAGTGCTTAACCTGTGTAGGCATCGCTTAGCACCATGCAAACAGGCTTAGTCCCGCTTACTACTGCTTACTCCCACTTACCTAATGCTAATTTCTTTAAAGGAAAAGAAAAAAGGGGTGATAGGAAAGTGGTGAAAAAGGGGTCACAAAGAGGGAAAAACAATATGAAAGATAGCTAGGGATGTGCAGGATGGGTTTAGGGAAGGCCCATAGCTGTCCATTTCTTCTACAGCAACAGCTGTCATATATACTGAATTTGGAGGTATATTTTGACACTCAACCCCCTGAGAGAGGGGTGAGGACAACAATATTGTGTTGTGAAGTCAATTAGACCAGATTACATGTGCCCGGTGGACACTTGTGTGAAATGGACAGCTATGTATAGGGCGACAATTTTTTTTGGGAACAGATTGCTCTTTTTTTTAAAGGTGAGAGTGGGATGTTGGGGAAGGATAGTAGATATATTTGGAGAGGTAGGTTGGGTAGGTAGACAGACAAGACAGCATACAGGGGCAGTATGTGACACATGTGGGGGTAATCACCTTAGACCGGGAGGGGTGTTTGGTAATTGGAAGCCCATGAGCCCCCAAATGGATATAGTGGGACTGAGGTCCCCACCCATTGGCAGTCACCACTGCATCTTCATCTCCCCGAAGGTGGCTGTGCTGGAGGCTGACAGGAGGGGCAAGCTGACCCTCTAAATGAGCCACATGGCCCTCAAGCTGGCATAGCAGATCTCCCAATTCTCTGTGGAGCTTGCTACGCACCAGACCCCAGACCTGTCTTTGGGTGACATGATCCTGTTCATGCCAGCATCCGGGGGGGGGGGCGAGCTCCTTCCCATGAAGTGACTCCACCTGAAGGTGGTGCAGGACCAGCACTCAAGGAGGTCCCGGGGTGGGTCCCAGACATGCTGGTGCCAGGTGCCATGGCCAGATGAGGCGGGAGAGATGAATCTGCTGGGATCGGCCTTCCCAGATGTGCTATGGTGTTGCAATTTTAGATCATATGTTGGTTAGTAATGGTAAACACATTCCAGAATAAGTTATAACAGCATGCATGGGCATTCCCATTAACCCAAAACAACAGATTTGGAACATTTGCATAGCAAACAGAAGACATGCATATATGGAACCACAGTGGGTATTACGCCAGCATGCAGGTTCAATTGATAGCAACAGGCCACCAATGATAGTATTTGAACAGGGAACATTAACTGGAATACATTTCAACATTTGTAGAACAATAGAACACGTCCCAATGGTAGGTTT
This sequence comes from Protopterus annectens, assembly GCF_019279795.1. NCBI lineage: Eukaryota > Metazoa > Chordata > Ceratodontiformes > Protopteridae > Protopterus > Protopterus annectens. The sequence goes on from NC_056744.1 coordinate 516,032,185, forward strand.
GGTGGAAAACATACCCATTCATTTATGTGTTTAGATTATTGTTGAAGATAAGGTGGGGGAGAGAGAGAAATGTAAATTAACAAATATAGATTCTTACAGTGGTCACAGCTTTAATGATCACTGCTCTAATCATTGCTCTTCAGGTATTATTACAACAACCTATGGCCTTGGGTTGGGCAGTGGTATGTTTGTACACAGTGTATAATTACAGCCTTCTTATAGCTACTTTATACCTTCTCTTACCTGGAAGACCTGTGGAGGGAATTTTTGTTAACACTACCTGACTGTTTCTACCCATATTCACATAGTCAGAGTTATATATGTGCACTCATACTGTATGTGTGTGTGTGTGTGTGTGTGTGTGTGTGTGTGTGTGTGTGTGTGTGTGTGTGTGTGTGTGTGTGTGTGTGTGTGCTACTGCCATACTGTCTTGATTTCTATTGGTCACCCTGGTTGTTAGCAGCAGGGACCAGTAGCTGTGACAGCATGATACTTCTGAACATTTCTTGGGGAAGGCCACTTGGTGTATGCACTTATCTTGCTGTTATTTGCAGCTTTGGGGCTGGACCATGGATGTTGGACACAGTATAACTACAGCCTTCTTATAGCTACTTTATACCTTTTCTTACCTAGAGGACCTGTGGAGGAAATTTATGTTAACACTACCTGACTGTTTCTACACATATTCACAAACTCTTCTTCTTCTTTCAGCTTTTCCCAGTTAGGGGTCACCACAGCGGATCACCTGTCCACTCATGATTGGCAGTGGAGTCTTTTGGTGTTGAGTTGTCAGCCCAGCACCCAACGTTCCACAGAAGGCACACATATGCACACACTCATGCCTAGGGCCAATTTAGATTGTCCAATCCACCTACAGCATGTCTTTGGGATGTGGGAGGAAAGCGGAGCACCTGGAGGAAACTCACCCAACCACAGGGAGGGCATGCAGACTCTGCACAGAAGGCACCCCCGCTGAGGATTGAACTAGAGAACCTCTTGCTATGAGGTGGCAACGCTAACTGCTGCACCACCACACCTGCCCCTACACATATTCACAAAATCCTAGTTGAAATTATGCATGCAGCTTACTTTCACTCCCGGAATTCGAACCATGGCTGTTTCTGCTAAAAATACAACAAGTTTGTGTTTCATCAGAATGAGTTACTGACAAACTGCTGTTTCATCTTTGATATCTATCTCATTCTCTCTTGGTTGTGCAATCTGACCTTGTAATTACAATATTCTTATACATACATTCCTATATATACCTTTTGACATAGCACAGTGTGGAAAACAGTGGTTAACACAACATTACTATTCAGATATCAGATTTTGGTGCATGAAACATTTCATATTACTTAATCTCATGTCTTACAGAGGCACTAACTTTGTCAGATGAGACTTGATTGTTTAATGCTTTCAGAGCTATAGTTGCTGTGCATAACCTGTACACATTTCAATTCATACAATACAAGAGTAAACACAACCAGTCCAGGGTTTTGAATTTTATTGACAGGCAGTTAGTTTTATTTATATATAACCTGTATGAGACTATTACTGTAATATTGTCTGGTTTATTCTGTACAAACCATACCCATTTTTAATACTGCTGGGTGACATTCTACTCCTTTATATTTATTTGGTATGAATACTACACGGTAGATTGTTACTCACCAGCCACGCGACACAGCCTTTGGAACCTGCTTGCATGGGCTTCCTGGTTTGCAGCCTGCTCAGCTAGAGCTGTAAAGAAGATAGAGAAACATTTATGCATACCTATCCATCACATACACAGGCTGGACTTTGTTAAACAGTTATTGATATGAATACTTCCACATGCCTGGGACATCACTCCTCTAACATGCTTCTTAGACCCACTGGTCCAAGAGCTCCCTCTTCCTCAGCTTCAAGTCAGTACAGTGATGCCAAACCTACTCACCAGTCTGAGTGATAACAGTGACACTGGTGAGATCAAGAGTGAGACTTTCCCAGGCCTCCGCTTTGTATTGGAAGCCCTGGTACTGGTCCTGCAGCAGTCTCACATCATGTTTTTTAACAAGGAGGCCTGCCATGACCTTGGACTCCTGTATGCCCCAGCTCTATGCCTGAAAGCACATACCCACTCCTTCTCCAACACCAGCCATACTGCCTACAGTGGGGAGCTACAACTAGTTATGAGCTGTATTCTTGCCTGTGAGGTTTAAATATGGCCAATTTCCTGCCCTTTGTCATGATTGTACAGTTTTGAAAATGTTGAGCTAAACTAAGCTATGGACAAACCTGTTTAGCTAAGGTTGGCAGTGCTTAAAGGAGCAGGTTCAGCACTGCTTGCCAATGGGCAAATCTGCTTAGCTGGGCTGCTCATTGCTTACCATTCATATTTAAGCAATGCTTACACTTGGTAAGCATAGCTGTGCAATGCTTAGCATTGCTTATGTTTTATTTTATTGACTGTCAGCTGTATGGGATTGATTCGTCATTCCTGACATATTATAATTTTGTTTACCATCCCTGACATCCCCCCATGTGCTTTCATTACATTTATTCTTGTGTGACTATACTGAATGGGGCACTTGTGTTTATATGGGGGTTTCACAACTTTATTACACTGGCACCTCACATCTGGACCTGCTACACTGCACTGGTTAACAAATATATGTTATTTACGGTTTACTATCGAAATTGCGATCGCCCATTGTCGAATGTACACACTGTCGACTCCTTTATGCGAAAGCTGTAATGCCGAGTCCTCAAGATATCGAACTAAAACACCGAATGTCGACATTTTGACCGCTACACCACAAAACAAGTGCTACCATGGGTCCACCGGGGGGCGAGAGTTTGTATTTCAGAATATCCGTGTTCAACATCCAAACAGTCACTGTTCGGCGTTCGTGTTAATGGTTTCGACGATGGGCAATCTCAATTTCGATAGTAAACCATTATTTACTACCTAATTATTAAAAAATAAAAATTACTTGCTGCTTTCACATGTAAACTGCAAATTGGTTACAGTGGGGATCAAGCCAGAAACAACTACTTGCAAAGCAAGCACTCTAACCACTTCACTATTTCCACATTGCTACTTTTCAAAGTATGTTCCTATTTAGCTCCTTGTGATGTGTAAACTAGGCTGAGCAGAGCTGCATGATGCAGACACCCACTCAGCTATGCTTAAACTTTATTATGGACTGAAAAAAAAATTAAACTGTTGTGTTTTATTTTTGTAATGTAGGGCTATGCACATTGATTTCTGAAACATTATCTGTGGGGGGCTGTGCTTTTCAAATGGTGATGACATGACAGGCTTTGCATTTGAGACGTATGATCCATGGACACTAGCAGTGTCCACCATACCCTCTCAACTGTACTGATTTTCACAGAATGTCCACATTTTTTCCTTATATTTTTGGCCCATTTTTCATACAATTGTGGCTTTCTTGCAGATTACTGGCAAACATTAAAGACTGTAGTTAGGAAATAATGACAGATATTTACATTTAATACTTCATACCCTTTGGGAAATTCATGCTAATGCAAAGCCTGTCATCTATCGACTTTATATGTTTGTGAGAGCAATATCTCACATTTGTACCTATTTGTCCCTTGTTTTTTTATGGCTTTGTCCAGATTTCTTGTGAGGTTAAGTGGTAACGGTGTCTGTGGACACTGTTGCTAGCTTTACATTGCCCTACTGCAATTATAGAGTGCAGAGTCATGTGTATTGTGAGAGTACTGCTCTCAGACACACCCCCTCCACTCGTACACAGAACTGTGTCCTTATTAGAGCATGGCAACACACCTTCATGAATATGCATGGCACACTGCCGTGCTGCACGGGAACGGTCCCTTCCATGCAAGAATAAGCTATTCTTGCACAGAAGTTTACTGAATCCTGGGGTATGAAATTGCAATCATTGAAGAGAGAAAACATTAGAAAAATGCAATATCCATCTTTGAGCTTCATTCTGTCTGACAGCCATGACAGGATGCTTGCAATCTTTTAGGTTCAACATTCTGAACACTGTCCTCTTATCCACTGACAAACATTATGGTTTACTGATTTAGTTTATAACGTTTGCAATGTGCCTAGGAATGTTTGTGCTATACAATGTACTTTTAGTGGGTGTAGCTAATTTAATCAAATTTGTTTAAAGTCAGCAAAACAGATGGTCAATATCACAATATCTAGAGTTAGGGAATATGCTATTTCCCCTGGTACTGTGCAATCTCGGATTGTGACTAATAATTTAGCAGGGAGTGTGGGAGGCCAGGGGAACTTGTTCCATAGGAAAAAAAAAGAAAATGAACAATGTTTTTTTTTTGTTTTACTTTTGCATGTACAGAGATTATTGCTCAGCACAAATGTAATGTGTCAAGTTATATATAAATACATACATATACTATATATATATATATATATATATATATATATATATATATATATATATATATATATATATGTGTGTGTGTGTGTGTGTGTGTGTGTGTGTATAGGAGCACTTTATAATCTCGAAATTCTGAAATACCGAATTTCAGAATCCCGAGATCATAAAACCGAAAGCTCTAAATACCGAAACCCTAGAAGCGCGAATTCCAAATCCCAACGTTCGGAGATGTTGAAGTAGTGCTTCTAGTGTTGCAGTGTTTGAATGGATAGGTGGAAGTTCAGGTAAGTATGCATGTTTAAGGGTGTTGGTTAGGGGCTTTAGTGTGTGACAGTGTTTGTTGCGACATAGTTCTCATGGCTAAGGAACTGACAGAAGGTTTTGTGGGGGAGTTCTATTAAGTTAGTGGGGTAATAAATGAGGGAGGATTATGCATTTGAAATTTGTTTGTGTGAAAGAGGGAGAAGGGATAGTTGTGATGTGTGTGTGCAAGGTGAATGTAGGTATGTGGTGGTGTTTTCATGTGTTTATCTGTGTAGTGTGACCCCGGAGTTAGTATATTTAAGTAGAGGAGTGAGAGAAGTGAAGGGGGGCTTGCCCCTCTGCTTGTATGTAGTGTAGGTTTGTGTGTTTGTGTGTGGGGGGAATGTATGTGTTTGTGTATGTGTGTGGTGTCTGGTTAGTGTAGGATTCGTGATTTTAAAATTTGCACTTTTGGGATTTCGGTATTTAGAGCTTTCAATTTTATGGTCTCAAAATTCTGAGATTCGGTAGTATATAGTATATGTCAAAATAAAAATATCAGTATACCAGCATTACTGAAGCACCCATGTCTACAAAGTTCAGTTTTCTGCTCTGTGACTGCCAGCGTAGAAGAATTTCTCCACTGTATTCATAATATCTGTCTAGGGGAGTTAGAACCAGCAGACCCTAATACATTATGCAGTATGTATGAAATGGGTTACACACTAGAAAAACAGCTGATTGTAACAGCATTGTTTCAGTAGTGCAGACATATACATTCTGCATCTGTGTCCAAGCCTACTTGAGTTTAAAAAGCAGCTTAATCACTTGGAGGGGATAGCACAGGGAAGGACAGACTGAGGAGAAATGAGCAGCATGCTTCTTCTCAAGGAAGTGAGGACTTCTGTGGACACCTGACCACTTCATCACAATAGTCCAGCTTTCAAGGTCCTAGTATCTTGTTGAATTTCATCTGCAATGAAGGTGTACTTTACTGTGTTGAGTTTGGCTTAAAAACAAAGGTCAATGTGGAATAATTCTTCTATGTTTTGTAGGTTCATAGGTGTTTACTAGGCTAATGATCACAAGGGTCTTTTTAAGCTTAGTCATGCACCCTAATATCTGACAAGTTTGGGTACCACTGATAAGTGTAAGCAGGGGCTTGAGAGATAAACCATTTACAGATTGCCTGTGTCCATTTGAGACATTGGTACCAAGCCAGGGATGGATTTCCTGTTCCCCATCCAGTTGTCTAAGTTACACTTGAATTTGGTTAGGGAGGAACTCTGCTTTACATTGATGGGGATCCTGTACCAGAGATGGGGTAGTCTCTGGGATACGTACTTGTCTGTCCAGGAGGTCCTAGTTATATCACAGGCACGGTTTAAGTCTTTAGAATGGGTAATTCTGATGCTGTTTGTTTTGCGGGTATGCAGGAGGCCCATCAGAGTTGGGTTTGACAATGCCCTGTATGCCAAGCATAGATCTATCCTCAACAGCCTGTAGGAGACAGAATACAGGGATAGGGTCTTGAGATGGTCTGCTTAGGACATTTTACTTACGCCCTGTATTCTTTTAGTGAGGAACCTCTGTGCACATTCCATTTGTTGGATATGCCTGGTTAGGTACATATCAAAGGGGGCATTGTACTCAATAATAGGTCAGATGAATGCCATATACAGTGGAATAATGATTTCTTGGACCTAGATGCAATACCTTTGTTTATAAGTTGCTCAACATAGAATGATTTCCTCACTACTGTAGACACATAACGGTCAAAGGCTAGATTACTGTCTATGTGTGTCCCCAAGTCCCTGATTACTGGGTAAACTCTAAGGGGTATGTTGTCAATATGATAGTTACCAGGGGTGGATGACTTCCCAAAGGATACTAGTATGCATTTCTTGACATTTAGTTTTAGTCCATGGCTCTGACACCAGTTGTTTGTCTTTGTCAGCCCTTCTTGGAGAACATCTGTGTCAGTGTGGGATTCAGTGACAGCTTCTAAATTGCAATCATCTCCAAATTTAGTCAACCAGAGACCACTGACATTGGCCTTCACTTCAGAGAAGTAAATGCCAAAAAGGAGTTGTCCAAGAACTGATCCCAGAGGGACTTCACTTTTGACTGGCCTCTTTGTAGGGTCTATATCACGTTTTTGAACTCTTCAAAGTTTGAATGTTTCAACAGAGATCTCCGTACAGTGTAGAATGGGAAGATGTCCCTTTTCCTGCACTGTAGTGCGATCTCAGAGTTGGTATATTTAAATAGCGGGGTGTGTTGAGTGTACAGCCTCCCACATGGGGGGGGGGGGCTTGCGCCCTTACTTAAACCGTTCAGGTAGGTTTTTTCTTTGGTTTATTTGTTTTTATTACATTTTCAAACTTTTAAAAGTTTGATCATATGGTGTCGACCATATGATGTTCGAACTTTTAAAAGTTTGATTATGTAATATAGGCACTCTTTGTAGAGGTGGACTCCCCAGTTTTAACTTCCAGGGTCCTGTCTATGAACCAGTTGGCTATCCACTAGGAGACATAATGGTTTGTACCTTACCTCTTGAGTTTGTCAACAATGCCTGAGTGGGGTATTGCGTCAAATGCCTTGGCCAGGTCAAGGTAGGCAGTGTGAACCATTTTGCCCTCATCCATTGCTTTGGTGACCTTTTCAGAGATGTCCACCGGGTTGACTAGGCATGACCTGCCCTTGATGAAACCAAACTAGGATGAGTCCAGTGTCTTACAATAAGAAGTTTTTGCACATTGGTATACTGACCTTTTTGTATATTAAAAAGTAATACATTACAACATAAGCTGTAGTTAACTAGTTTTATTACAGACTTATGATTTGTAAATGAAATGCTGCCACACCTCATTGCAAAATGTAAAGCATGAGTACATGGGACACAGTTTTACCCCTCCCCAAACAGAGGATGCACTAGCTATAGTTTTTGGTACTACAGTGGCAATCAGTCCTGAAATAAGGAACTTTATTAGCTGAGATAAAATAATATCATATTAGTGTATCTGCAAAACTGAATTTTGTGCACTTGTGAACAGCATTGACTGATGTCACAAATCAATCCATATTTTGCCTCAAATGCTTTTATTTATTGTTAAAATGGCAAATCTATTATTTATGTACTACTTAGTTGTACTTTAAATCTTTAATTATGCACACATTATTGTAATAGAATAACAGTTATGATATGCAGTGCACTGATATTTGATTTATGACAACTGGACAATATGTTTTATAAATATAGCTTGTGTACAGACTTATTATCCAGAGACATCTGAGTTAATGGGGAGGAGATGGGGGAGGTGGATGTGCGGACTATCGTAGTTTGAGGTGTGGTTTTAGTTGGCAAGAGAAGGGTTAAAACTTAAGTGGAAATAATAGGTTTATTGTTGGAAGTGAGGTAAAGGGAGATGCAAGGTTAGGCTTATAAGAGTAGACTGAATTTTGTTAAGCCTCCTTTGGCATAGGTTTATGTATCCTTCCCTCCCTTCCCTTAATTTAAGCTGTAGTAAGGGTATTTGTTGGTAGGGTTAGGGTACTTATTAGTGGGGTGGAGTCAGACGGGTTTGTCTGAAACCCTCTTTAATCCCCCTTTTCCTTAACTGGTGCAAGAGGAGGTCTCAGATACAGGTAGGGTATACCAGTACTATATGCAGCCATTTTGCAGCTGATGAGTGAACAGGTGGTGCAAGAATTGGATCAGGTTGCTGATCTTGGGGTTTAGGCCATGGGGCTATAGCCAGGAGATTGGCTGGCAACTCAGACCATTTTATAGAGAGGGTCTGGGATGCTTATTACACCTTGCATTACATTGACTGTGAAGGAGAAAATATATGAGAGAGTATGCTGATGTATTCAGTTTGATTGGTGTGCATGGCATACAGAGACTGGTTGAGGTGGAACGTCCAGGCATTAAGGAATTAGTGGCAGCTTTTGCTGCCTTGGGTAGACAGAGGCCAAGTAAGTTCAGGGCATGAAGCTGGGAAAATTGGGTCCTGGGTTTTGTTTATTACATGGCAGTTGTTTTGGAGAAGGATATGTTACAGGCTTTGCCACTGCTAACATATTTTCTGATGATTCAGGAGGCATAGAGTTTGAGAGTTGGTAATGCCTGGCTGTGGTATGACCAGTACTTTTGTAAATGAAAAGCAATGGGTAAGATGTGATGGGAGGTAACTCATACTGACATCTGGTTGGCAACCATGTTGGATAATGTGTGGGTACAATATAGGCAGATGACAAAAACTGTGATTAGGTTAAGGACGTACTGGACATTAAAATATGGCAGATGTGCATAGCCTGTTAGTAGGTCTAACTATGTATGATCAAGTTGTGGGTGTAATTGTGCTGCAGCAATGTTCTGGCATAAGGATGGGGGATCTAGGCAGGCATCAATGGTGGTAGAATACGTTGTCAAGCAGTTTTAAGTAGAAGAGCACTTTTTCTGAGAGAGAGGTAATTTTCATGGACAAAGAGGAGTGATGCCTTTTATGGGGCAGCCAGAGAGGCAGGCTTTCTCACTCACCCATTAACATTCATGTATTGGCTGCCCTCTTGGATGATGTTCCTGATGTTCTCATGGCTAAGGAACTGACAGAAGGTTTTGTGGGGGAGTTCTATTAAGTTAGTGGGTAATGTAGGAGGATTGACATGCCACAATTTGAAATCTGTTTGTAGGAAAGAAGGGATAGTTCAGATGTTGTTGGCAAAGGAGTTGGAGGCAGGTAGTTTCTTGGGTCCTTTTTATGAGCTGCCTTTTGAGAGTTATGGTATTTTCCCTTTGTGCTCAGTGCCTAAAAAGAAACCAGGTGAATTTAGGCTTGTTCATCATTTATCGTATTCTGAAGGGGATCTGGCAAATGATTTTATTACTAGATTGGATGTTCAAGTGCAGTATGCCTCCATAGATGATGCAAAACATAATCCCTGGTTGGTAATACTGGATACAGAAGCATCTTTTAGTATATTGCCAGTTAGAGAATATTGGCTTTTGCTTGGCATGTGTATGGGGGGAGGGAGTTTTACTTTGACAAGGCCATGCCAATGGTGTGTGTGGTTGCTTATGCTATATTTCAGAAATTGAGTGTGGCACTGCATTTGATCTGGCAAAGGAGTCTCTACATAGAAAGTGGCCTATTATTTGGATGAATTTTTTTTGCTGCTTGATGAGAGCAAGGAAGGAAGGAAGGAGTGGAGGATGGTAGGGTGGCATTGGAGGAGATGTACAGAGAAATTGGAGTGCTGCATGTACAGGATAAGCTTAAAGGTCTGAGTCAGGTGTTGAGCTTTTGGGTTTGATAGTGGATGTTTATTCGCATTTGTTTTTTTTTTTTTGCCCAATGACAAGCTAACAAAGCTAAAAAACAAGATTGAGATGGTCAGGGCAAAGAGAAGGCAAGAGCAAGGGAGGTGATGGAGTTGCTGGGTGTAATGAATTTTTCATATACAGTAGTTGTCCTGGTAGGATGTTCTGCAGATCAGTTGCAAACTTGTTGAGAGGGAGCAGAAGTAAGCACCATTAGGTTGGGGTTAACCGGATGGTGAAGGAAGATTTGAGTTTATGATCATTGCTTTTTTTCGAGTTGTAATGGACTGTTATTTGGCAAAATGAATAGTTTACTGGTGTGGATTTACAGTTGTTTACAGATGCGGCAGGGGCTCATGGAATGTATGCATGCTTTGATGTTGAATGGTTTGGGGTAAGTTGGCCTGTTGAGTGGCTGGATGAATTGAGGAAGGATTTGAAAACTTTATAGCTAATGTCAATTTAGGCAGCATTAATGGTATGCAAGGAGAGGTTACAGAATAGGAGAATGATTCTTCTTTCTGACAAGGGGGTGGTTTATGGTGGCAACGAGGAAGATGACTAATTCAGTTTTACTTTTGCTGGTTTTAAAAAAGATAATTTTACAGAATTTGCAAATTAATTTTAGTTTTTCAACCAGGCATGTTCCTGGGCAATTTATTGAGATAGCTCATAGGATCATAGGCTCAAAGGAGGTTACTAGGCTAATAGCCCTGTAGCCCTTATAAGCCTAGCCAAGAGTTTAGCCCATGTTTAGACAAATCATCACCCAATGCCCCTGTCCAGCAGGGACATGGGTGGAATCCCAGGGATATATTTTCTCATCCAGTTATCCAGGTTGCACTTAAAAAGGGGTAAAGAGGTACTCTGCTTGATGTGGAGAGGGAGTCTATTCCATAGATGAGGGAGTCTCTGGGACACAAATCTGTCCTGCCAACAAGTCTTGTTGATGTCACAAACAAGGTTAAGTCTGCACATGGGGGTTACTCGAATGGAGCTTGACTTGTAGATATGCAGCAGTGCCATCAAGGTGGGTCCGTGATCACCTTGTATGCCAGACAGAGGTTACCTCTGAGGAATCTGTATGAACCTGAGTTGAGGGATAGGGCTTTTAGCCTATCTGTGTATGGCAGATGTTTGAGGCCCTGGATTCTCCTGGTGAGGAACCTCTGTGGACACTTCAGCTGCTGTATGTGCTTTGTGAGGTACATGCCAAAAGGTGCATTGTACTCAATAATGGGCCTTATAAGGGAAGAATACAGGGATGTTATGACCTCCTTGTCCCTGGATGAGATACCCTTACATATGAGGTGGGCCATGTAGAAGGCTTTCCATACCATGGAAGCAACATGGTGGTCAAAAGTCAGGCTGCCATCAACCTGGGTGCCCAAATCCCTCACAACTGATTGAGTGCTTAGGACATTGTTATTAATGTGATAATTTCTGGGAACAACACTCTTCCCAAAGGGGATGATGATGCATTTTTTGGTATTCAGCTTGAGGCCATGTTTTTGGCACCAGTCATATGTCTGAGTGAGGATGTCCACATCACCATGGGAATTGATGACAGCACCCAGCTTGCAATCATCTGCAAACTTGGTCAGCCATAGCCCACTGGTTTTGGCCTGCACCTCAGAAAAGTATATCCCAAATAACAGAGGCCCCAAGACCAAACCCTGGGGTATACCACTTGCTACAGGTCTTCTGCTTGAGGTGGCTTCCCCTATCTTGACTATCAGTGAGCCAGTTTGCTACCCATCTGGTAACATATGGATTGATGCCTAGTTGAGAGAGTTTATCTATTATGCCCGAGTGGGGAATAGTGTCAAAGGCTTTGGCCAGGTCAAGATAGGCGGTGTGCACCGTCTTCCCCTCGTTCATGGCTTTGGTGACTGTCTCAAAGAAGCTGACCAAATTTAGTAGACATGACCTCCCCTTGACGAAACCAAACTGTGTGGGATCAAGTGTTTGGAGGTTGCCAATGTCCTTGTTAATGAGGTCCATTAAAATCCATTCCATGGCCTTGCAGATCAGGCTAGTTAGGCTGATGGGTCTATAATTTCCTGGATAGGTGGATGCTCCACCTTTGTGTAAAGGGATGACAGGGGCTGTCCTCCACTCAGCTGAGGTGAAGCCAATACTCAGGCTTTGTTGAATAGGATGCCTAATGGTGCTGCAAATACCTGCTGGAGTTCACATAGGATGCAGTCTGGGATGTTATCAGGTTCCATGGAGGCTGTATTATTTTGCCATTGAGAGAGCAGTGATGACCTGTTCCCTAGCGATAAGGGGAAGGGGGCAGGTACTGGTGATGTTCTGATTCACTGATGGGGAGGACAGAGGGGTAAAGTTTTTGCTGAATCTGTCAGCCAGCAAGTTGGCTATATTTACAGCATTTGTATATGTGGTGTCCTTGACCACCAGTTCTGAACAGATCTGGGTGTTTCCTTTGAGGTTGCGGACATATGTGAAGAAGGCCTTATGATTGTCTCTAGTAGATGTGGGCACTTTGGACTCAAAGTTTACTTTGGAGGATTTCACTAGTGCTCTTATTTGCTTGTGCAGGTTTAAGGAGACATTGCTTCTAATTGGGCACCTGCTCCTTCTTGGTCTTGGACAGCAAATTTTTCATTTTGTTATAGAGTTTATTTATTGCAGATGACCACCAGACAGGTTTACTCTTCCTTGTGGAGGATGAATTAGTCCTGCTGGGTATTCCTGATTCCATGCATCTATATAAATGCTCGTATAGTGCTTTGCTGTAGTTTTGGATATTGGTGACAGTTTCTACAGGGGGGAGGGGTGCTTTGAAGCTGTTTATACCATCCCTTAGGAGGCTGTAATCAGCTTTGGAGACGTTTTTCTGTCTGATCCTAGCTAGAGGGGGGTTGGGGGAGATGGTGACTTTGAAAGTGACTGCTTTATGGTCAGATCTTACCAAGGAGGATGATACTATAGGGATACTGCAGTAGTTACTCATGTTGGTTAATACCAAGTTCAAGATATTATCCCCACTTGCATTGACTAGCTGTTCCAAGGCATTTGCATTGACAAAATCAAGGAGTCTCTGGACATTTTTGTTCTGGCATGAGTAGTTCTTCCAGTCTATTTTTGGGAAGTTAAAGTTATCCAGGATCAGGGTAAAGGGTTGAATCTTGATAGATTCGAACAGGTCCAAATATGTGGATTGGGCATCTTGAGTCAGATTTGGGGGCTGGTAGCTAGCTATGATTTGAATAGGGATCTTGTCAATGGTTAACTGCACCTGGCATGTCTCCTGTGAATCATACTGTTTGACCAGCCTGGAGGTGTGTATGTCTTTAATGTATATTGAAACTCCATCTCCTTTGGCTTTACTGCCCACAGTTTGGGGTCTGAATGTATGATAGGATAAGTAACCAGGTAAGGCTGGGGTGTTCTCCGCAGCATTGAACCAGGTCTCTGTGACTGCGTAGATGTCAATGTTCTCCAGGTTTAAGAATGCATGCAATGAGTGCAGTTGCATGTTTAGACTCCAAGCGTTTAGCAGCTTGACCTTTAATTTGTGTTTTGTTGAAATTTTTATGTTGTTAGTTTTAACCTCATCACTTTTCCTAAAAAAGGTACTATATGGGGAGACAAGAGCCTTTGCCCAGAAGCCTGAAGCCCAGGTGAGACAGATGCATGCCATCTCTGGCAAAGCATTGTGGTCTGTCGATCATATCTTCCCAGGCTGTCAGGTACTGGATCCCCCTGGAATGACACCAGAAACTAAGCCAGTTGTTAAAGTCAATCATTTTCTGTTTGTATTGGGGTATCATTCTGGGTAATGGCAGAATGCTGCTTAAGGCTAGGGACATACCTTCCTGGGACACATAATCAGCAAGCTCAATCATGTCTCTCTTCATATAGTCCACAGAGATACATCTCAAGTCATTCACGCCAGCATGGACTATGACAGAGTCATAACAGTACCTGTTGTTGAGAAACTTGAGTGTGTGTGTGATATGGTGGATTCTGGCACCTGACAGACAACTAACCATGACTTTCTCCTTATCCAGCCTGGTGAGAGGCACATCTGTGTGTTTCACAATGGAGTCTCCTATGACTAATACGTTGCGTTTATAGTGAATCTTTAGTGGTTGTGAGGCACAGGTGTGTGGACTATGAGTGGTATGTGGTATGGAGGGCTGTGGAGATTGCTGTGTTTTTGCCTTGGAGGTCTCCTTTGTTTGGGTATGTTTATGTGGCGGACCTCCACATATGTAGGTGTGTGTAGGTGTGGATGGTGTTTGAGGTGTAGTGATTGTGTTGACAACCTTTTCAGTGCCAGATATACTGGCTTGAGGGGGAGAGAGGTTGGACTCTAGGTTCCTAATGTAATTGCATCTCTTACAGATTGTGTTCCTAGGTGGTAGTAGTAGTAGATGGCCAAGAGGCAGTTGCTACCCTGTCTCAGGATACCCATATCAAGCAGACTGCAGGAGAAACTGTAGGAAATTGTCCATCCATATTTGTCAGAATATGAGGGAGAAGGGCCAGGGAGAGCTAAAAATAACACTTAATTTAGACAGGCTATGAATAAGCAGTAATAAATGCAACAGAAAAGATGCAGTTGAACACTTTAGAGAACAGGCAGCAAGCAAGTAGCAAGAAAAAGCAAAGCAAGATGAAGTAACAGTAGTGGAAAGAAATAGAAATTAGAAAAATATAAGCAGCTGAATATAGTGTCTTTTTTTGTTTGTTTTTTTGCTTTTATAAAGTAAAAAGGGAGAGAGCAAGAGCAGAGGATAATTCAAGGTTAACGGGCTAAGGGTTAGGCCTTCCCAAATGATCTCTGTATTAGGCAGAATGAGCTAAAGAGATGGGACTGGGAGGGGTGTCCCAGATCAAATTTACAGAAGGAGCAGGCAACTGCAAAAGCCACCAACTTTAAGAAAAGAACAGGAATAGGGTGGAAGAAAACTAGTTTCAGAACACATCAGAAAACAAAACCAGCAAATATATAAATAATTGAGTCAAGCAAAAATTAAGACAGTGCAGAACTCTGAACAGTTAAAAAGTGCCAAAAAATATACTTATCAGCTCTATATTTCCAGATTGTTTGAGAAGCACTCTCAGTCAGAACACAAGGAGATTCTAGCAATGGTATAACAAGATAGCTATAGCACAATAGGTGATAGTCTTTCTTGTCTTTAGCTTCACAGGTTTTGATCTTTTGTCCCAGATGCAAGGCAGGAGCCAGTGGTATTGCCAGAGGTGGTCTTGGACCATGCAAAGCTGTAGTGGGATGGCTAATTCAGAAATCATGGTCAAATTCCACATGTAATGCATACAAAGTGGCAGTTGCTGCATTTTATGTTTTTTTCTGAGGGTGTTGCTAGTGGAGGAGAAGAAGTGATCAGATGTTTTGGTTATGAGATACCTTGTTCATCACGGTGAGGCAGTTTGATCAGTTCAAATGCATTTATCAGCAATCAGTACAGCATCCAATTTTCTCAAGAATAACTGATTTTATGAAGGCATGGAAAATACATAGGTTGCTTAAAGGTTGGAAGAGACTTCATGGTCCAGGACTAGATTGCTGGTTTCCATTGAATAAGCAGTTACTTTCTATTTTGCTTAATTTCACATCTAGCTTCATAGATTACACTGTTTGGGCTTCCCTGGTGGTGTCTACGTATGAGAGAATGTAGGGTTTGGTAAGTGTTGGGAACATTGCTACTGGGTGATATTTATTTTACAGACTCTTCAGTCATGATATGGTTACATCAGCTGAAAACTGATCAGTTAGGGAAAGGTCAGCAAGTTGTGTTGCATTTAAGTTGTAGAAAAGTTTTTATGTCTAGTAGTGTAGGCTAAATATTTCCAGAGATTGTGAGGTAGTTCATTGGATGGATTGTTTTTTTCATTTGGAAGATGCTAAGGCTATGGTGGCATCATAGTTTATAGCAAAGATTATGGCTGCTTTGCAGTGTCAGGGCATTGTCAGGGATAGTTTTTCAGTGTAATCTTTTAGGATAGGGAGAACATCAATTTGGTAGAGGAGGGAAAATCTGAGCAGTTATGTAAGGTGGGAAGATGATGATGAGCTTCATCATCAGCCCCCTTTGTCCCATTTTCTACAAGGGGCCGAGGTGTTGTGGTAACTGCGGCCATCTCTCTTGATTCAATGCTACACTCTTGCCTTCTTTGACACTAATCCCTGACTTTTGCAGATCTTCAGTCATACACAGTCCATTCACCTCTGATGTCCTCATTTTCTTTTGCCGTTTTTCTGACGGTCTCAAATCTTCTTCACCAGATTGCCTTCTGCTTTTCTGCCTATGTGCCCAAACTAACATAATCTGTTCTCTTTGATCTTTTCTGCAATTGTATCTACTCCGGCTTCTTCTCTAATGTCCTCATTTCTTCATTTGTCCCACAGTATGCATCCTACCACCTGTCTCAGGCACTTCATTTCCATCACCTCTTCCTCATTAGCTCCGCCTTTACTACCCAGGATTCTGTACCATACAGTAGTACTGGTCGCAGCACTGTTTTGTACACCTTACATTGCAGTTTCTTTAGCACTCTTCTGTTATACACTATACTTGACACTCTATGGCAGTTGGCTGCAGCCCTTCTGATTCTAGCTTTGACCTCTTCACTCAGATTTCCCTTCTCCTCAACCACACCTCATAAATACTTGAAGCTGTTAATCTGTTTCGCTAACTTCACTTCAATCTGAATTCTCAGCTTCTTCTGATTTCCCAGTTTGTTGCCATTACCACTGTCTTATTTGTACTCATGTGCCTTCCGTGTTGCATTCCATTCCCCTATCTTTTTCTGAAGTCCTTGCTCAGAGTCTGCCTTTAAAGCCACTTTGTCTGCATAGAGCAACTTTGTTGATCTGTCCAATCTGACCTGTTTGCTAATGTAGTCCATTACCAGTATGAATAGCAGTGGGCTCAAAGATAACCCCTGATGCACACCCACTCCCACTAGGAACCCAGATGTGAAACTAAATACTGTTTTAGTTGAGTCTTTTGGGTCCTCGTATATAGCCTGCTCTAATTCTACCAATATTTCTGGGACTTTGACCAATCCCAGGACTGACCAAATCAGCTTTCTTGGGAAGATGATAATCTAAAGCTTATTTTACATTAGATAGCAGTACTGGTCATGCAGGTAATTGTTGTTTTTATTTTGAAGGTGGAAATATTGTCTTGTTGGGTCACTAGTTTGTTTTCTGGATGGAGAACAGATTTTTAATTTGACCAGGTGGGTCTGAACTAGGACTGATGGAAAATGTCTTGGCTTTTGAGGGCTCAAGTGGCAGCAATTGTCTGGGAAATTTGATGTGATTCAGGCATCTTTAGGTGTACTTCATGTTTTGGTTGATCGTTTTGGAGATAATGACTTCAGTTCTTTGCCAAAAAAAATGTTGTTACGTAGAATGGTTTCAGATTTGTTAGAATTGCATCAAAGATTTCCATGTATGGTGATAGTTTGGTCTGAGATTGTACTGCGGCTGGTGTTGAAGCATGCAGACAAATTTATAGATTTGATGAGAACCAGGTGCTTTGAAGAGTCTAGGCTTGTACATTATTGAGCACCAGGATTTTGATGATAAAGATGCTATGTGGTACAGAAGTCATGGGGTTCAATTGAGTGATAATGGGCTACATTTGTTCAATGCTCTGTTTTCATTATTTTTGAAGGTTTGGTTATAGAATTGTAAAAGAAAAGGGGTCTGCAGCCTGCTCCTGCATGTCTTTTTGCCTAACATTTTGCCATTCAGATGTGAGTGGTGGTGTACCACTTCTGAAGTTCTGGCGGTGTTTTCAGAGTGAGTGGTGGAACTTAAAGCTGCTTTTTTAGGGATGGAAGGTGGACATTTCTATGCTGACAACATAAATGGTGTTCCTTTAATTGGTGGTAACTTTGATGTAGTTCTATCTTCATGTTAACTGTCTGTGATATTAAAATTTGTGGGTTTTGATAAAACTGGTCACAGTGGCATATTATGGTGTATTGTTTATTAGGGGTCTTTGGACAAAACTTATTCACACTGACAGAGTTTAGAACTGAGAGCTTACATTTAGTGAAATAGTGATATCAAAACTTGTTTACAAAAGATAATACATGCTGTAATTTATGTATTTATTCAATTATTCATTCATTCATTCATTCATGTATTCATTTGGTTTGTCTGAATTTCCTTCTGTGAATTCATCCTTTATTTGCAGATGAAATATGTTTTGCACTAATACAGCATGACTTGTTAGCATTGCTCAATTTGTTGAAAGCCTGATGTAACTTGAAAACAACAGGTAGCATTTTTTTGCACACATTTATGACATTGTGGAGTTGGCTCATATAATTACTGTTGTTTTAAATGTTACTCATGATTGTTTCAAGATAGACTCCATGAAATGTATGTAAAAACACACCAGACAATAACTGTATTCTTATTGATTTGTTTTATCTATTTGGAATAGCACTGGCTCTTTATAGTCAGAGCATCCATGCAGTTATAGCAACTCATGGCACAATCTTTAATTGATTTCCTTTTAAAATGTAACACTAGCAAGACCCTAATTACATATGGTACAATATTGTTACTTAAGTCAAATTTTATTTTCTTCCTAAAACAACTTAAAGACTTTGGTTGACTGAATAAAATGGTGTTTAGCTTCAATGATTTAAACATTTTCAACTCATATTTCCAAAAACTGTTTATAACTACTCTATGAAATTTCTTAGAAAAATAATTACTTTATTTCATCCACAGACCAACTCCTGTTAAAGCTGTTATCTTACCAATACTATATTTGGCTACCACAATATGGATTTAGTCACTTAGCAGCACAGTAAAACTTTTAACATTTGAAGCATTCATTTATGTGCAGACACCTTTTGGCAAGCTGCTACAGTTCATTTGCCTAATACAGCCACACCTGTAACTCATCATTTCTTCTTTTTTTGAGCACAATCTATTTTGGCTTGACGCTGTGTTTGAAAAATTTCCTCCTGACCTTACACCTAGACATATGCTGATGTTTTTGCACATAAAGCAAAACATATCTAAGACTCAATGTTTATAGCAATGGCAATATATATGGCAAGGGAAAGTTAGAAGAACTGACACAGGACAATAATCATGAATTCTATATGCCTTGTGGATGAGAGATCACATGACAAGGTCCATAAAAATTAAGTTGAAAATCAGCTGAAAAACATTACACTTACAATATGTTCTTGACTATCTGGAGCTCTGCCTCACTGTGTTATTGTTTTTTTTTTTCCCTCACTACAAATACAAGTATAATTACATTGTAAGTAGGTTGCACTTTAATTAGACAGCTGCTTTAGTTTCCTGTTTATGGGTGCATGCTCTCATATAATCTTCAAGAAATGCTTCCATCCCTAACAACTGATATAGATGTTCATAACTGTATTATGGTAAATAAACTTCTGCATCTATACTATCTACCAATATCAAGCACCTTTGTTTATTTGTAATATATTGGAAGTTAAGTAAAAAAAAAGGCTGTACTACTCCCTCTTAAACTTAAGCCTCTCCAGCTGCCTACTGGTTATGCTGGCTACAAATTTGTACTTCTACATAAATTGAATTTAAAGGGAATCTGCACAACTGATATAAACACACTAGTTATTCTAAGTAAAAAAAAAAAAAAAAAAAAAACAAAAGAAAAATAACATCTCTGTAGCTGCGTTTATATATATATATATATATATATATATATATATATATATATATATATATATATATATATATATATATATATAGTTCCACTTCATATCATCCAATTATCAGTTTATCGAATTGCAACACATTGAGACCAAATCGTCGAAAACTCATTACATTGAATCTCAAATCATTTAAAACTATAAAGCAACTAGAAATAACATCCCAGACACTGTTCACTATGTTTATGCAGGGGTGCAAGCCCCCCTGCACCCCCAACCCCTGTTAATTAAATATACCAATTCCAAGGTCGCACTACAGTGGGGTTAGGTAATTACCTCTTTCCCCCACTGTAGTGTGACCTTAGAGTTGGTACATTTAATTAATGGGGGGTGTGCACATGGAGGGTGCAGGGGGGCTTGCCCCCCTGCATAAACATAGTAAAAACTCTATGGGATGTTATTTCTAGTTGCTTTATAGTTTTCAATGATTTGAGATTCGATGTAATGAGTTTTCGACAATTTGAGTTTTCGATGAGTTGGTCTCGATGTTTAGCAATTCGATTAAATGATAATTCGATGATATGAAGTGGAACCATATATATATATATATATATATATATCTAATGTATATATATATATATATATATATATATATATATATATATATATATATATATATATATATATATATACATATACATAGATGTGCAGAGCTGTTGTAACTACAGAGGGATTAAATTGATCAGTCACAGCATGAAGTTATGGGAAAGAGTAGTGGAAGCTAGGTTAAGAAGAGACGTGATGATTAGTGATCAGTAATATGGTTTCATGCCGGAAAAGAGCACTACAGATGCAATGCTTGCTCTGAGAGTGTTAATAGAGAAGTACAGAGAAGGTCAGAAGGAGTTGCATTGTGTTTTTGTAGACTTAGGAAAGCATATGACAGGGTGCCTAGAGAGGAGTTGTGGTATTGTATGAGGAAGTCAGGAGTGTCAGAGAAGTATGTAAGAGTGGTACAGGATATGTACGAGGATAGTGTGACAGCGGTGAGGTCTGTGGTGGGAGTGACGGATGTGTTTAAGGTGGAGATGGGATTACATCAAGGATCATCTCTGGGCCCTTTCTTATTTGCAATTGTGATGGACAGGTTGACAGGCGAGATCAGACAGGAGACCCCGTGACTATGATGTTTGCAGATGACATTGTGATCTGTAGTGAGAGTAGGGAACAGGTGGAGGAGACCCTGGAGAGATGGAGATATGCTCTAGAGAGAAGAGGAATGAAGGTCAGCAGGATTAAGACAAAATATGTGTGTGCGAATGAGAGGGAGGATAGAGGAATGGTGAGGATGTAGGGAGTAGAGGTGGCGAAGGTGGATGAGTTTAAGTACTTGGGATCAGTAGTTCAGAGTAACTGTGAGTGTGGAAGAGAGGTGAAGAAGAGAGTACAGGCAGAATGGAGTGGGTGGAGAAGAGTGTCAGGAGTGATTTCTGACAGATGAGTACCAGTAATAGTGAAATGGAAGGTCTACAAGAGGGTACTGAGGCCAGCTATGTTATATGGGTTGGAGACAGTGGCATTGACAAAAATGCAGGAGATAGTGCTGGATATGGCAGAGTTAAAGATGTTAAGATTTGCACTGGGTGTGATGAGGGTGGACAGGATTAGGAATAAGTATATTAGAGGGTCAGCCCAGGTTGGAAGGTTTGTGGACAAAGCCAGAGAGGCAAGATTACGTTGGTTTGGACATGTGCTGAGGAGGGATGCTGAGTATATTGGAAAAAAGATGCTAAGGATGAAGCTACCAGGTAACAGGAAAAGAGGAAGGCCTAAGATAAGGTTTATGGATGTGGTGAGAGAGGACATGTAGGTGGTTGGTGTGACAGAGCAAGATGCAGAGGACAGGAAGAAATGGAAACAGATGATCCGCTGTGGTGATCCATAATGGGAACAGCCGAAAGATGATTATGATGACATAAATATAAGTATAGATGTAGCTATAGATATATACATCAATTAAAAATACTCTGATTAACCCCCAAAAAAGTTCAGGTCTCCTAGTAGGATTTTCCTGACATTTACTCAATTGCCTGCTACAGCAAAAGCCATGGTTCACAGAGAGCTTACAATGCATCAAAGGGATCTCATTGTTGAAAGGTATCTGTCAGGAGAAGGGTACAAAAAATTTTCCACAGCATTGGATATACCATGGAACAAAATGAAGACAGTCATCAAAAAATGGACAAAATATAGGACAACAGTGATGTTGCAAAGAACTGGACTTCCCTCCAAAATTGATGAAAAGACAAGATGAAAATTGGTCAGGGAGGCTGCCAAAAGACCGACAGCAATGCTAAAGGAGCTGCAGGATTTTCTGGCAAGTACTGGTTGTGTACTACATGTGACAACAATCTCCCATATTCTGTATATGTCTGGACTATGAGGTAGGGTTGCAAGACGGAAGCCTTTTCTTACACAGAAAAACATACAGACCCAGCTAAAATTTGCAGAACAATACATCAAGTCTCCCAAAAGCATGTGGGAAAATGTGTTGTGGTCTGGTGAGACCAAGGGTGATCTTACAGGTTGAAATTCCAAAAGGTACATTTGGCGCAAAAACAACACTTTGCATCACCAAAAGAACACCATCCCTATGGTGAAGCATGGTGGTGGCAGTATCATGTGTTGTGGTTGCATTTCTTCAGGTGGAACTGGGGCTTTAGTCAGGAAGAAGGAAATTATAAACAGTTTCAAATGCCAGTCACATTTGGCCCAAAACCTTCAGGCATCTGCTAGAAAGCTGAAGATGAAGAGGAATTTCACCTTTCAACATGACAATGACACCAAGGATACATCCAAATCAACAAAATAATGGGTTCACTAGAAGAAAATTAAAGTTTTGGAATGGCCCAGCCAGAGTCCAGACCTAAATCCAATAGAAAATCTGTGGGGTGACCTGAAGAGGACTGTGCATAAGAGATGCTCTCGCAATCTGACAGATTTGGAACTTTTTTGCAAGGAAGAGTGAGAAAATATTGCCAACTCAAGATGTGCCATGCTGAATTGCCAAGTCAAGATGTGCCATGCTGAATTGCCAAGTCAAGATGTGTCATGCTGATAGACTCCTACCCAAGAAGACTGAATGCTGTTATTAAATCAAAAGGTGCTTCAACAATGTATTAGTTTAAGGGTGTGCACACTTATGCAACCACTATATTGTACGTTTTTTATTTTTTATATTTTTTCCCCTAACAGACTTATTTGTGTTTCAGTTGAATTGTACAGGTTATAGGTCACATTAAAGGTGGGAAAAGTTTTGAAATAATTTATTGTGGTCTCATTTTTTTATATCACAATAACATCCACTGTATATATATATATATATATATATATATATATATATATATATATATATATATATATATATTTATATACATATACACACACACACACACACACACACACACACGCACACACACACACACACACACACACACACACACACACACTTGCATAATAAACAGAATTTTATTGAACTATAGAATAAAAGCATTAGAAGTCAAGTTCAGACTTGGTGTGGTATGACAGTTAAACTGAAGAAGGAAGTAATTCATGATATATTAATACTGACTGTTCTCATTCTCTTAACCCATCTTACAGAGTGGGGTATAACAGGAATTCATATAATTGCTCTAAATACAGACATGTCACCTGCTAACCACATACCTGGATGAAATACCAACTTTATGAAAAAGTTACTCCAAATGGGGATATATATATATGTGTGTGTGTGTGTGTATAGGATATGTCTAGCAGTACTTCTTGCAGGGCCATATAGACTCAGTCGGTATAATTTGTCTTTCATCTTTTGTTTAAAGTTCATAATATGATATGAATCTATCATTGTATAACAGCAAATGTTTAGTCCTGATTTTTAGTATCTGAATGTATGGGTATGATCAGGGGTACCTTTTGGAACTTAGACTATGGATACATGTGAAGACATACATTTTTTGTAAATTTGACTTCAGATATATTGCTGATTGTATTTCTTACTATGTGGAGCTTTTCTCCCCTGGCATCTGCTGAAAAATGGGCCAACACCCAGTCAGACATTCCCAGTAAACATATATAAAATAAAAATAAAGAAATAATAAATATTTCCCTACCCAGAGATGCTACAGTCTTGGAAATGCATATAATAATGCAGATGCATGGGTACAAACTCCCAAATAGCATTGTAAGGAATTTGTTAAAAAAGCATCAGATTGAAGTCTCTTAGAATTTAGATTTGAAATGATTATTTCAAATCTACGGTGTATCCATTGGTGCATCACTAGGAGTGATGCAGGTATCATCTTTCACAATGGCACAGATATACACAGCAAGTTATTACATTAACTCTTACAAGGGCAGTATCATTTATATCTTTGAACAGTTGCTAAAGAACTATGAATGTTTTTAGATATCTTACTGGATCACCTGGGAGACCAGTTTTCCCTTTACGTCCTGCAGTTCCCTAAAAGAAAATAAAAATAAAAAAGTATTTACCATGACTAATTTCCTGATATGGAAGAAACCAAAGGAGTGTAAAACTTCTCTTATAGTATTGCTCATAAATTTGAAAGACAGACTGACTAAACAATAGAGAACCAAGATTACTAAAATAAGTTGTAAGCAAATGCAGTTACAGCATATTAAATCAACATATACACAGTTACAGCTGTTGTAAATTTTCTGTGCAGATTAAATAAAAATCATACTACTGTGCAGTCACAAAAGTCTCAGATGAAATGTAAATAACATTGCCAAAAACAATATCATTCATCTGAAAATTATATCTATATCAACCTTAAATAATTACATACCTTTGATGAAATATTAGGTTATACATAAGGTAGGCTATGAAGTTAGAATTTTTTATGTACATGTTTGTAAAGTCTGCTTTTATGATGTTAATTCACTGGCAGCTATGTTCAATAAAGGCATTCTCCATAATGTATTCCTAACACAAAATCAGTATGTCTCTTTGAAAATAACACTTAGGGAAGGATTTTTTCAATGTCCCAGTGGAGACTTTTAAAGTATACTGAACAGTTAATTACTGAGGAAAAATGTTTTCTGAAACAGTTTTGAAAAGAAACAGTGTAAATGATGAACATTTAATCACAATATACAAATGGCTAAATACAGGGACGTAGTTGAGACATCAACACACAACCCCTGTAAGACAGCCATTCACATGTACCATGTACTTTTCCCTTGTACTGATCAAAGTCTTGTCCTTGTACCAGTGAACGTAGAGAACACTGAGCTGATAGCATTATCTAGATCCATTTCATATTACAGTAGGCTGAGATTGCGATTTACACTGTGACACAGTTCTGAGATTTCAACAGATAATTTGATTTTTTCAATATTATATTCAAAATATTTACAGCTTAGCAAACTTTATTATGAAAATAGTTAATCTTGAAATGTATGATTAGAAACAAAATGGAACTACTACTTATGTATTATGCTGATTTATACAGTGGAATATCAGTCACAGACTGCTGCTTGTGTTATGCTTTGGGTATGTCTCCGAATAGTAAAACCGTGATTTTGACTTCTAATCTAACAGCTATAAATCCAGAAAATGGATTGATGCATCCATTGCAACTCCATTTTATACATGGATAACTTAATTTAATGGCTAAATCACAGGTCAAAGGATACAAAAGTAGTAGTGAAATGTCTAATAAAAAAATGGAAAAAGTGGGAAGCAAGAAGTATCATATTTGGATTTTAAATATAAACATACACATACACACACACACACACACATATATATATGACACACACACACACACGCATATATATATATATATATATATATATGACAAACACACCCATATATATATATATATATATATATATATATATATATATATATATATATATATATATGACACGCACACACACACACACACACACACACACACACACACACACATATATATATATATATATATATATATCACACACACACACACACACACACACACACACATATATATATATATATATATATATATATATATATGACACACACACACACACACACACACACACACACACACACACACACACACACACACACACATATATATATATATATATGACACACACACACACACACACACACACACACACACACACACACACACACACACATATAAATATATATATATATATATGACATACACACTACAGACACACACACACACACTACAGACACACACACACACACTACAGACACACACACACACACACACATATATATATGTATGACACACACACACACACGCACGCACACACACACACACACACACACACACATATATATATATATATATATATATATATATATATATATATATATATATATATATATGACACAAACACACACACACACACACACACACACACACACACACACACACACACACACACACACACACACACACACATATACATATCTATCTATCTATCTATCTATCTATCTATCTATCTATCTATATCTATCTATCTATCTATCTATCTATCTATCTATCTATCTATCTATCTATCTATCTATCTATCTATCTATCTATCCAGCTATATATACATATAAATGGATATATTGGATCATAGGATCACAGAGGATTATTAGTCTGTTGACCCAGAGGTCATTTCAAGTCTAGCTAATTCATTCCAATGTAATACCACAGAAATGTTAGTCAATACACAAGATTGCATTTAATAATGACTGCCCATGTCCAGGAGGGTTGTGGGCGCTATTTCCAGTAAGAATTTATGGTGCGCCATCCACTCATCCAGGTTTCTTTTGGACACTGTCATAGAGGTGCTCTGTTTCACATCAGTAGGGAGCCTATTCCAAAGATGCAGCAATCACTGGGAAATAAATCTGTCCCTACAGCATGTCCTATTTAAGTTGCAGGCCATATTTTGGTCCCTGGAATGTGTGGCCTAGTCTCATTTGGTTTACAGCTATGCAGTAAGTTCATCAGGTTTGGGTCTGAGATTGCTCTGTAACCCAAGTGTATGTCTGTCTTATGAAGTCTATATGATGCAGAGTAAAGTAACAGGGACTTTAGTCGGTCTGTGTATGGCACATGATGTAGTCCATTGAGCTCCTTTGTTAGAAACCTCTGAGGTCTCTCCAATTGCTGCAGGTGCTTTGTATGGTACTTTACTAATCAAGGGTGCTACTTAAAAAGCCTTCCTTACTACAGTAGACACATGGTGGTTGAAGTTAAGATCACGGTCAACATGTGATCCCAGGTCCCTTACCACTTTGTGGTTACTTAGGGTATTGTTGTTAATTTGATATTGTGAAGGGACATTGGTTTTGCCGAAGGGAATGATGATGCATTTCTCTGCATTCAGTTTGAGACTGTGACTAATACTTCATTTGTTGGTCTACATGAGACACTCCTGGAGTATACTGACATCATTTGGAGATTCAATGATTGCACCTAGTTTGCAGTTGTCTGCAAACTTGGTCAGCAATAACCCCTTAGTTTTGACCTGAACTTCTGAGAAGTATATACCAAGTAGTGGGGGGCCAAGCACTGACCCCTGTGGCACCCCACTGATAACAGGTCTGATGGTTGATGTCGAGTCACCCACTTTGATAGTGTGTGTCCAGTTTGTGAGCCAGTTGGCAACCCATCTTACAACAAAGGGGTTTACATTCAGTTTGCAAAGTTTATCGGTAATGCCTGAATGTGGGTTTGTGTCAAAAGCCTTTGGCAAGTCGAGGTATGCTGTGTGCACAGATTTGCCCTCATCAATGGCCTTGGTCACACTTCCAAAGAAATCCAAATTAACAGGCAGGATCTGCCCTTCATAAAGCTAAGTTGGGTAGGATCTAGGGTTTGGAGGTCACCTATGTCTATTTATGAGGTCCGTAATGATATGTTCCATGGCCTTACAGATGAGACTGGTCAAGCTTATGCATCTGTAATTCTATGGGTCTGTTGCTAGGCCACCTTTGTGGAGTGGAATAACTGTAGCTGTTCTCCATTTCGCAGAAGCAAAGCCTGTGGTTAGGCTGTGATTGAAAAGGGTACTTAGTGGTGATGCAAGTTCATGTTTTAGCCTGTTTAGAAGACAGCCTGGAACGCCATCTGGTCCCATAAAGGCTGTGTTTTTGCCTTGGACAGGGCTTTGAGGACCTACTCTTCAGATATGTAGGGTGGGGGGGGAGTTTGAGGAAGGGTTTGTTGTAAGTTAGGAGGGGATAAGGGAGTGAAATATTCACCAAACTTATCCACTAGAAGGTTTGCTATCTCTGTAGGGTCAGTTTGTGTTTGATATTATTGGCCACTAGTTCTGCACATGCTTGGGTTCTACCCTTTAGGGTATTATCGTAGCTTTAAAAGGCCTTATGGTTATCCTTGGCAGTACTTGCTAGGTTTCTGTCAAAAGAGCTCTTGGAGGATTTGACAAGTTGTCTTATTTGACTGTTGAAGCTGAGGAGGGTGCTTTTCCATTGTTGGGACCCTGCCTTTGTTTTCTTGGACAGCAATATTTTGCATTTATTTTAGAGTTTGTTGATGTTGGATGTCCCTCACCTCATGGTATCTTGTTTTGGCTTGGGGCTCTGGCTTTGATTCTTTCTGGTACAGCCAAGTTTATACACTTATGCAAGTGATTGTACAGTGCTTCAGTGTAAGCTTCGGTGTAGTTACCTGTTTCAGCTTGAGGTGGGGCTTGGAATGCATTTATACCTTCATCTAGGAGGGTATATTTTGTCATGGTGAAGTTTTTTAGTCTGATTTCACCCTTTCTGCATTCTGGTGTTAGTGTCAGTTTGAAAGTGACTGATTTGTGGTCAGTTTTAACAAATGAGGGTCCAACAGTTGCAGCAGTGCTCCTCTTTGATATGTTGGTGAGGACCAGATCTAGAATGTTTGTTCCTCTTGTTGGGGTATGGACAATTTGTTCCAGGGCATTTGAATTCACAAAGTCAAGGAACTTTTGTGCTAGAAAGTGTGGGCTAGTGCAGGTTTCTCAGTTGTTGGTGGGATAATTGAAATCCCCCATAACCAGTGTGTTTGGTAAAATTTGGCTTGTATTCAGTTTGGTTAAGTAGGCTTCATGGGTGTCATGACCCATGGAGGGGGATCTATAATTGGCTAAGACTTGAATGGGGGTCTTACTTACCATAACCTGGACCTGGAGTAACTCCATGGAGTGTTCAGTCTAACTAGACGGAAGGTGAATTTATCTCTAATATAGACTGAAACACTGCCTTCTTTAGTTTTCACACTTTCATTTTGCAGTCTAAAGGTGTGGAAGACATTGTAGCCTTGTAAGGCCGGGGTACTCTCTGAGGCCTTAAACCAGGTTTCTGTGACTGCACACATGTCTACATCTTCTATACTTCCAAGAAGAGGAGTTTCTGGTTAAAGCTCCTAACATTTAGCAGGATGACCCTAATTTTGTTCTGATTGGTTAATTTCATGTCGGTAATGCTGTTTTTCGAGATCTTGCATAAAAAGGCACTATGGGGAAGCAAGAGCCTTTGCCAGCAGCTGAAAGCCTAGAGGTGCCAGGTGCAAACTGCCTCTGGCAAAGCAGCGATGTTTGTAGACCATGGCTACCCAGGCTGACAGGAACTGGATCCTCTTTGAATGATACCAAAAACTGAGCCAGTTACTGAAATCAATCATTTTTTGTTTATACTGTGGTACCATTGTCACCTCACAGTACGACATTGTCCTGTTTGATTCTCAGCTTGAGCGTCTTCTGTGTGAAGACATGCATGAATGGGCGTACCTTCGTTGAAGGCTGTGCATCAGGGCCGGCAACTCGGCACATAAAAATCTACTGACAATCATTAGCGGACTGGAGTTTCACTGTGGCGACCCCTAACCGGGAAAAAGACGAAAGATACAACAACAACTGTGGTATCATTCTAGGTGAGGGTAGTATGCTGCTCAAGGCTAGTGACATACCTGCCTGGGACACATACTCAGAGAGCTCAACCATGTCTCTTATCATATAGTTCATTGAGATACACCTCAGGTCATTTCCACCAACATGAACTATGGCAAAGTCATAATAGTACTTGTTGAGAGACTTGAGTGCGTGTGTGATTTGATGAATCCTGGCACTGGACAGGCAGCTGACCGTGATTTTCTCCTTGTCCTGCCTGGTGAGTGGGACATCTGTGTATCTCACTATTGAGTCTCCAATGACAAGAAAACATGTTTTTTGAGTGTTACGCCTTACGGGCTTGGTGAGCAAGACACTGGTCTTGCTATGTGCATGGGTACTATGGAGACTGTGTTAGCTGTAGCAGTCTTGTCTTTTGAAGGTCTCTGGTGTTTCAGTAAATTTTTTGAGAGAACGCCTGTGTATGTGGATTTACATGTTTGATGCGTACTATGTATATGAGTAGTGGTATATGATGAGTATTTGCATTATGTGAATATGTAATGGTAGGCGAGTTGACAACCTTTTCCATGTTACTGTTTTGAGTGAGAGAGAGCATGGATTCTAGATTCTTGGTGTAAATCCATCTCTCGCAGTCTGTACTAGATTGTGTTATTAATAGAGGGCTGCCTGTGTACATGAGACAACTGCTACACTGTCTCAAGAGGCCCAAGTCACCAAGGTTGGCAGGATAAACAAGGGTAGTTCAACTGTCCATAAAGCTAGATTGAAGACTGTTAGCACTAGGGGTGGCTTTTCAGAAACGATCACAGAAGAGCTCAGTGAATGGATATGTCTGCCTGGGTTTTAAGGGAAAATTTGTTGAATTTAACTGTCTGGCTTTGGTACACAATTGTACTGTGCTACGCTGTGCTACGTGCAAACAAGTAGAAACTTGCTCAAATGTAGGGCCTAAATACCAGAAGCTAAAATTTGAAAAAAAAATCTAAAAAGATTCAAAAGGACCAATGAGGATGCTTATTCCAAGCCCGAGACCATCCTTCCTTTACCACACAGGTTCCAATCAGCACAATTCTCCCACAAAAGTGCAGATAGGCCCCTTCCATTCCAAGATGGCCTGGAAAACGTGGTCTGAACAAACCACCACAAACAGTTCAGAAGCAGCAGGCCTGGATCTGGACTATGCTACAGCTATTAGCTATCCTAGTTTCAGTGGGAAACACTAGAGAATGTTTAACACAGCAGAAAAATAGTAGTGAGACACTGAAAAAATGGTTAAAACAGCAGAAAATCAGCTAGGAGGCTCTGAAAAATATTTTAAACAGTTAACAGATCAGTTAATTAAACACACTGCTTGGCAGGAAAGCCACAACAGGCAGAACCGATAGCTTTAAAACAGTGGAAAAATACCAGTAGATTCTTAACAAACAGTGAGAACAACAAAAA
Organism: Protopterus annectens; assembly: GCF_019279795.1. Lineage (NCBI taxonomy): Eukaryota > Metazoa > Chordata > Ceratodontiformes > Protopteridae > Protopterus > Protopterus annectens. The sequence continues at coordinate 516,063,211 of NC_056744.1, forward strand.
AAGCTTTGTAAACAGTGAAAACAGGAATAAAATTTGACTTTACAGGCACAGTGAAGCAGGCAATTGCAGTACAACAGTGTAGTTTAGTACACAGTAAATAAATACAGTATAAAGGTAGGTGGCAGGCAATAACAAATTGCAGTAAATAGTATAAATAAACAAAATCAAAAGGCTACTTCAGTTTTTTTTGAAGCTCAGAAGCCTCTAGGTGTCTGGTATCTCAGCTCAGAGTTGTGACTGGTAGCCTACCTCAGTCCATCTCTATACAAACATGCAGAAACCTGCTCAAATGCAGTTGGTTACTGAAGATATCTTTTATAAAAATGCTATTTTCAAATTTTGTTAACTCAGGATCCAGGGTAATCACTGTGTCTAAGAAATTAAATGTCTTTCCAACTCTACTGAGTTTGAAGTTCAACCAGTCGAGGCTGTTGTTAATTAGGGCAAGGAAATCAGAATAGAAAGGCGTTCACTTTCTGACTAAATAAAAATAGGTCATCAATATATTGTTTATAAGAAGTCACATGCTAGAACAGAGACAAATTGACAAGAAATTCCATCTCCCACCAGCACATGACTAGACTGGTAAAGGCTGGGACAACTTTTGCCCCCATTGTCATTCCTGAAACCTGCTGGTAAATGTCTTCTTCAAAACAGAAAAAAATATCGGTCAGTACAATTTCAAGAAGTAAACAGATGGTGTTAATATCAACATTCTCCAGTTTACAATATTTGCTTAAGTAAAGGCTGACAAATTCCATACCAGTTTCTTGGATGATTGCTGTGTATAATGAATTTACATCAACCGTACACATGACCTGTTCATTGGCAGTAAAGTTGTACTTGGTACTTTTGTAACTGATTTAAAAACACCCAGGGATCTTTCTACAAGAATTTATTTTTCTGCACAACTGGATTTAATATGCTGTCCAAGTATGAGGCATTATTCACAATCTTATTTTTGGTGAGGAAAAAATAGGTCTGAATGGTGGTTGGGAACTGTTTTTATGAATTTTGGGTATACGAAAAATAATACCCAATTGCTGTTGTTCAACCAAACAATATTTAAGAACTTCCACCAAAATGTAGCCTTGATGTAGTAAATCCAATAACAAAATATCAATATATTGGTAATGTTTCCTTACACAGTTTTAGACACTTTCTTGTAACATTTAATGTTTGGCTGAACAATTCCCTCATAGCTTGATTATAACACTTTGTTTTATTACCACCAGACCATTGTCTTTGTCTTCATTCATGTATCGTAAATCTGAATAACTGCAAAGTTTTTTGATGGCTTCATGTTCGTGAACACTCAAATGGTAAAATGGCTTACCCTTAAGATTCTTTTTACCTGGATTCCTAAATAAATGATAAATCTAATTTTTACACAATTGTGAAAATACATTTAAAGTGCTCATTAGTGGGGGATTAAAGGAGCAAGGTTTCTTAACAGACTCGTTATATGTTTTACCAGGTACCTGATCAAAAATGAACTTAAGGTTCAGTTTCCTGACAAATAATTTAAAATCAAGACCCACTTCAGTAATAGAAGCTGCGTTTGTAGGGATAAAAGTGAAACCCTTACACACTACCTTATGTTTATAGTCACTGAAGACCCTGCATAAGTTAAAAATTTGCTGGTCTGATCGGTCTGATGTCGGCACACCTATTGTCTTCCCTCTTTTCCTTTTCTCTTTTGTTTGGTGGAAAATTTCTACCAGCAGCACCTCTTGGGGAAAAAGACTTACCCCAGAGGTAGAGATGGAAGGCAAATCACTATTCTCAAAGGTGAATACAATGGCTGAATTGCTAGGTGTCTCATGAGAATATTCATTACCATTCACCATGTTCTGACCAATAAAGTTGCTGACGCCGTTGTTTCTAAAGGAATCCAATTGGTTTAAACTGTTAGTACTATAGTCAGTATGTGTTAAAGGACCCGCTGATTTTAACTCATTTGACCCAGGTAGATTTTTAATCAAAAAGGCTTGTCTATGGGAATATGCTAACATACCCCTATCAAGTTTTTTTATTTTTACGATTAAAGATGGTTGTCACATGCCTCTAAACCTTTGCAGTAATGCACTTCAACACCAGCCCTGTTGGACACATGACAAATCTCAGAGAACACTTTATCGACACAGTGAATGCCACTTGGGAAGGTATAAACTCTCATTCTCAAAGGAACAACATATTTAGTTCACAACGCCTGTTTACATAAAAGTTTTCAAGTTCCAATGATTTGTACTTAAGCATCTTCTTGGGTCTATATTATGTCAACGAAATGGCATTACAGCGAATGTCGTTTTGCTGACACATATAGACCGAAGTCTTAAAAGAGAGAGACCCCAGTTCACCGATTTTTTTCCCCATGGAAAAAAATCGGTGAAACAACAAAATACAACATACCACTTAAAACATTACAAAGTGGGGGGCTTCGGCCCCCACACCCCCCAATGTGGGGGGCTGTGCCCCCACATCCACCCAACTAAATATACCAACTCTGAGATCGCACTACAGTCAGGTAAATGGCAATGTCACGGCTCAGGCAAAACAATTTCTTCTGGGAAAGAAATCCTTGACCTGAGCTTTCGCTCTTTTCCGATTTTGGTCTGTATGTGTTGGCGAAATGGCATTTGCTGTAGTGCCATTTTGCTGAAATGATACAGACCCAATCTTCTTCTCCAATTCAAAGACGATATTTTTTCAATTGAGAAGAGCAGGACTATTAGTGTGCGTATTGTTAGAACCACTTTGCAAACTCAACCATTGAAAATTAGAAAATGGACTAACCCTGTTACTCACCAAAAGATTGGTGATAGTCCTGTTAGAGCCCAAAAACCTACTTCCCGGAACCAAGGTACCTTCATTGGATGATGACCCACGGTCAGAAGTTCCTTCCCTCATGGAATAAATTGTTGAGCTCTACTGACCTAGATCCTACATTTTTTATCAAATAAATCTTTGGATAATTCAGTGGCAACCAAAGACTGAATTTCCTGCAAGTACTCTTAGCTGTTCTATATAAGTTTGGAAAAATATTTCAAGTACCTATTTCCAGACTCTGTTTAAAAAAAAAAGTAAAAAAAAAGCTGATTTCATTATTTGCTAAAACCTTTTAAGGCACTTTGTTGTTTAGGCAAGTATCCTGACTGCCTCTGCTGGAGAAACTCTTTTCTAAGGACAGCTAATACTTCCCACACTTCTGCCCTAAAAGAGCCCAGGCAAATACCTTTTTGTTGTCTGCTACATTCTCTAATATTTCCTTCCTCTTGCAAACCATCATAGTTAATGTTTTCCATCAGGATGAACAGTGAAGTTTAGATTTGCAACAAACAATAAATCAACCATAAATTCCATCCTTAAGGATTATACCTAGCTCTCTGTGCTAGTTTCACATAAATGTCTAAAAGCAGTTTAATACTTGCTTGGCTAGACTCCTATATGTTTATCAGTTAGACTACTATCCTGTACCTTAGCTGACTCACATATTTGAATTCACTCTTATCCCCATTATACTGTTTTTTTTTTCCTCCAACAACTCCATTCTTCCTCTAAGCAGCACCCTAACTGGAAAATGTATACTCTCATCTCTATACATCCTCTAAGTATCATTCTAACTAACCGAGAATCCATTCTCTAAGCTCTTCAGTTCTATTTTCCTTCTGATCTTGGTCCAGCCAGCTTACTAGGACTACCCCCTCCTTTGCAGCACTTTACCTATAATCACTACTCTAATTGGCAAATAGAATGGTATTAACTTTCACCTTCTCTTCAGTTTCCCTAAGTCACTCTTACGCAGGCAGACTGCTGTTAACCTTATTTATCACTATTTGACCTCTAAACATTACTCAAGGTGGTATATAGACTTATGCATAATTTAACTGTAATCACTTTTCTAGGTGGCAGATGGACTAGTATAAACCTCCATCTTGTCTTCAATTTCCCTAAATTAATCTCTTGAAATCAGACTGCCACTCCTACATGTCAACCTCTTAGAGCAAGAAATCTGGACAAAGGCATACATAATGGGAAACAAAGACCCAAAAACAGGGGCAATTTTTAAATATTGCTCTTACAAACTTAGAAAGTTGATAGAATAACAGGTTTTGCATTAGCATGAATATTATAAAGGATATAAAGTTTAAAACTCAAATGGTTTCGCATTAGCATGAATTTTTGTAAAGGATGTAAAGTTTAAATTCAAATTTCTGTCATTATTTTCTGACTTCAGTCCTCGATGATTGTCCAATGATTTGCCTGAAAACCACAATTTTTGGAGAAACAGATCAAAAATATTAGGCAAAAATTTGGACATTTTGCAAAAATCTGAATAATCGAGAAATATGCTGACACTCACCTCTTTTTCACTATTTGACCTCTAAGCTTCACTCTTGGGGACTGACAGACTGATGTATATCATGCCCTTAACAACTTTCTAGTTGGCAGACAGTCTGGTGTAATATTTCATCTTCTCTTAAGGTACACAGCTGCTCCCACAGCTTTCAAACTTTGAAAATTAAGCATCGCTGTATGTGATAAATCGTCTGAGATACAGATCTAATTTCTATAACTGCTTTAAACATCAATCTAGGGGTGACAGATTGACAGGTATGCACTTGCACACTTGGTTGTAAAGTGATCCTTCTTCTCATCCTTTTTGTTTCAGCTGCAGGCATCACTCTAGGTGCCTAGTGTCTACATTCTTCACATCTATATATCCTCAGAGCATCTCTCTTTCTCTCTCTATGTCTCCATGACAGATAAACTGATATTCAGTTCTGCTTAGAACTTCCTTAAGCATCACTAAAGAAAGCAGAACGACTGATATTCTGTTTCTCAGCCTTCTTTCCCTGAAAACATTTTGCTTTCTGATTTCTGACAATCTCTTCATTGCTTTACTACCTCCCTTCCTCCAAACCCAAACTGATTAATCTTAATACTACAATGGCACCACTAAAACTTCCCCTCATGACCGTTTCCCTGCTCCTCTTCTTCACAACAATATTCTGTTTCATAGATAACCTTCTTTTATCTGCATCTGCCAATACTAAACACCTTTTTATTAAAAACACAACAAATCACAAATCTTCCCTCACCTTTTCAACTATTATAAACTAATAACTTACTCCTTAAGAAAACAATTGCTTTTACAAATATACATGGTACAACATACATCCCTCCTGGCACCTCTTAAGAAATTCACTTTCAGGAAGCACCTACCCTCTTGGTTCTCTTACCTAAAATACAAAATAATAAGGTCAGGAGATATACATGCCTACCAAGGTCCTCCTCAGCTGGTGGCATGCCATTATTAAAACAACCCCCCCCCCACATAATCATAAACCAGGAAACTCAACCCCCCCAAAACAAATCACTCAAAATAACATGTAAATGCCTGTAGTAGAAAAAATAAATGGGCAACCTTGGAAGCCTGGATCGCTCTGGAAAATCCACACATCCTAGCGATAGCAGAGACAATATTAAAGAATGATTATTGTCCCCCTCCTTACATTTCTTCAAACTACAGCATACTTTACAACTCAGCTCTACAACATGAAATAATGCAGGTGGTTGAGTGATGTTATTAATTAAGCAGGATTCATCATTTCAAATAATGTTATCAATCACACCTACTTGTAATAATAATCGTTTTCCACACACTCACATTACAGTCTCAGTTATCTGCACCCCCTCCCTCCACTATCAACCTTATCAAAGATACCCTATCTGAAATCCTCCCCATTGGTTGCCCTATAACTCAATCTTAATTCCAACTGCTTTGGTTCATCATCCTTCCAATTAAAAAGTTTACTATATCAACTCAGCCTAGAGCTATTAGTAAGTGAGCCAACTGGATACAATAATAAAACTGGAAACCATACAATTTTAGAACTTATAATCACATTTTCTAATCACTGTACTGGTATCAACATTCTGTCCAATGGTCTAAGTGATCACTCTCCTGTAATATACTACTGGTCCTTTAAAACTGCAAAACAACCTTCTCAGCTGATTATTATCTGGGTGTTCTCTGATAGAAAATGTATGATTCTTGATAGACAATTGAGTAATCTTGATTGGTCTCCCTTATTCCTCATCCAAGATGCAGAAGATGCATTGTCCTTCTTCATAAACACCCAGAACTCAATCCAAAAATCTGTATTTTCAACCACTCACAGGAGAATAAGGGGTCACAAATGTCCATGAATAAAAATGAAATCCGAAATATAATTAAACAGATGAGGTCTGAACACTGGAAACACAACACCACTAATAACCAACTTCATCAAACTTGATTCTCATAAAGCACTTCAAAATAGCAAACAAACTGGCAAAACTCTTATATTTAAGAAAAAAGCAACCAAGAGCCAACAGTTCTCTGAAGACCTTTTGGAAAGAAAAAAACATTCCCTGCTTTATCATCATTCCACTTCCAAAGATATACCCTCCCAAAGCAGAAACAGACTTTCATCCAATCTCTAGTCTCTGCCCTGTAGCCAAAATCATTGAAAAAAATTCTTTACAAGTAAAAGTTTGAGCACATTAATAGCTATGGTCTCTTTCAGATAAACAGCATGGTTTTTAGAAACACATTCAGAGCTATTGGCAGCCCTTTTGACAGCTACTGATGCAATCTACTCAAATACAAACAATAGACTCTTCACAGCTGGTATATTTGTTGATTTGACTTGGGCATTCCAAACAGAAAACAACAAGCTGCATAAATTTAACTTTCACTCTAGACCAATTAAAATGTTTCAAACCTACCTTGATAACAGAATACTTCAAGTCCTCTTAAGTAACTGGTTCTCAACCAAGGGCACACTCATTGCAGGTGTCCCTCAGGGTTCTCTTCTTGGCCTACTATTATACTCCTTATTCACTAATGATATCATTGAAGACACCCAACATTAAATGTCAGATCATATGCCAATGACATTCTACTACTAGAATCACACCACACAACCACTGACCTATAATGCTCCATCCATCACTCGTTCTTTAATTTCTGCACCTGGGCAGAGAACGACCACCACCTCATTAACCATAAGAAAACTAACCTAATGCTTTTTTCAATGCCTAGCAAGTTATTGCAAATTTCTGTATTGAAAGCAACAAATAATCATAATAACATTTTCTTACTGTGTCTGAATATAAATATTTATGGCTTACTGTTGACTCCTCACTAAACTTTAATAGTCACACAGAAAATATTATTGCCAAAGTCAGTGCACAGCTAAAACTATGCTATAAAACAACTCACCTTCTCTCAAATGTGGCCCAACTGGCTTTTTTGCAAAAATGTGATTCTTCCTAAATTTGAATATGGCTTACTATTTCTTGTTTTCCACTATACTATGCATGGGCTCCAAGTTGCAGAAAACAAAATATGCATATTTGCTGCTCTTGCTGACCCTCAAACCCATCATTGTATCTCACAGAACATCATGTTTATGCCCTGTCTTCTTTTTCTGAGCAACCTTTATGGAAATTTCTGTTGTTGCATGTGCCAGGTCAGGTACATGCTGAAGAGGGGCATTAGTGACAATGAATGAATGAATTAATTAACATTACGACCTTCTAAGAACTGAGTGAATATTCCTTTTAAGGTAATTTTCAAGTCATAATTGTCAATGCTCTGCTCCTAATTTTCTGATACTTAGTCCAGAAATATTTTGTTTATTGTATCTGGTGAATATTGTATAGTTCATATTAATTTTTTTCAGTTGTGTGGAGTCTGCATGTCCTCCCCTCGGGTCGACTGGCGTTCCGAAAGACATGCGTGAATGGGCGTGCCTTAGTTGAAGGTTGGCCGTCGAGCTGGCAACTCAGCACCGTGAAAATCTACTGCCAATCATTAGTGGACCGGAGTTCCGTTGTGGTGACCCCTAACTGGGAAAAGCCAAAAGACAACAACAACATTATTTAACAATTGCTAATATTAAATGAATTTAAAGAAATGTTAGACAGTAATATTGTCTTCTACACCCAAACAAATTTATTACCCTGTTAGCAAACAGCAAACAAATAAAATAATGACTATGTCAATATCAGCCTAACTCAGCCAGTAATGGATGTAAGGCAAGAACCAATCTTGGAAAAATCTTAGTCCATGATAGGATGAAAGTCACACACATGCATGCATATGCACACACACATACACACACACACACACACACACACACACACACACACACACACACACACACACACACACACACACACACACACACACACACACACACACACACACACACACACACACACACACACACACACACACACACACACACACACACACACTGCAGCTGTACATTTAATTTACCTACCTTTTCAAGATATTTTCTTGAGATAAACTGCATACTTTGTATTTATCATTATAGTTTTCAAGAAATAACCAAATCAGTTATTAGCAGTCAAATGATTCTTGCCAAGTACTCCCAGTTTGCGAAATAATATTGGTACAGTTTTCCATTTTGCATACTCAGTCACTCTCATATTCATTTCCAGACTTTATTACTGCTTGAGTGTTTGTCATGTGTATTGTGAGACATTAAAAAGTTGTCTCCATATTTCTGAGTTGTTACTCACTTTTAAATTTAAGGCATCCATTGTATTCCTCTGACTATCAGATCTAAGACTGCTTCCTCTGAAATAGTCACAAAGTTGTTAGAAGCACCCTAGTGTCTAATCCTGTACCAAATATAAGTCCAAAAAGCTAGTAAATAGGTAAATGATGTTTGAGTAAATTATGTAATGGATTCATCCATGTGAAGATTCTGCTACTTAAGTCTGTTCTAATAGGGGCACCATTGAGCTAAATAATTAAATCTAAAATGATTAAATAAATGTAATCTATCGACAGATAACCAAAATAAACAAGCAAAGAAAAATGAATTAGTTTGCTTGTAATACAAAGCATCCACATTATGAAGTCAGCTGTAGTATGGAATTTGCAAAAATACATCACATAATTGGAATATACAAAAATATGTCACATACTTCCACTTGTAATGCTAACTGATTAGGCATAGTCATGATGTCCATTAAACAAAAATGTCTTACAACACTGCAGATGTCAGTTACTGTGGTTGCTTTAGACCTAGAGCTATATAGTGCATCCCGCACTGACATACATACTGACTACAGTGGATTGTAACTGCAGTGCACACCATGCGTTGCATGAACCACCTGGCCAATTTATTTAAGTCATCAGCACTCTCTCCCATTCTTTCAACTATTCCAAGGCCATCTGCCTTCATATATTTGGCTGCATCTTCCATTTAATAACAAGAGCCTGCATCCGACTCTCAACTCAAATATTTTTCTGCCTACTGTTCCCATTGCTGAACCACTGTGTGCCTGTTGTTTGTTTATTAAGATGTATTGTATTATCTTATCATGCATTTGATACACTTAATATCAGATAGTAAAAATAAATTGAAAGTTCATAATTCATGTTTTAGTTTTTAAAATTGATTATATAATTTTTGGGACTACATACATCGTAAATACCACCAAACTTGATACGTGATACAGCTGTTTTTCCTTTATACTGTTGTGCATTTTTTAATTATTATTATTATTATTATTATTAATAATAATAATAATAATAATAATAATAATAATAATACTTATTATAGTAATATATTTCTCAGATGATAAGGCATTTTGGCATTTAAACCTTGATTTCTAAAAGTCATGTATGACATGAAATGAATACGTGGAAATAAAATACTTACAGGCTGCCCGGCTGCCCCAGGATCACCTCTTATGCCTCGCTTTCCCAGTTTACCCTGCATTGACAATAGGAAATCAAAACTGTATTATGAGCATGGAAGCACAATATTAATAATGTTGTCAATATAATTAAAACATAATGACGACTATATTCTGATGAGTTGGAATAATGTCTTCAACAAGGAAATGTATGTAGAATAATATTCTTTTACCTTTCATTTTTTTCATTCCATTAAGTCATCATTTTATCCAACCCCCAAAAGAAATGATTTATTCCACTGAAACACTGCTTATACACAAAGTATTACTCTAATGCTGGTATTGTTAGCATTTATGAATTATAAAAAAGATACTATAGGCCATAGGATTCAGAAAAACCCTCACTGGTACTGGAAATTGACTTCCAGATGTAGGCCAGTTAATTCAACAGTGTGAAAATATGATTCAGGGACAACTATAGCCACAATGAGAGATACCTTATTACTGTCTCCTACATCACATTTACAAAGATACATGCACAGGCCCAGACAGACACACACACACATACACACACACACACACACACACACACACACACACACACACACACACACACACACACACACACACACACACACACACACACACACACACACACACACACACACACACACACACACACACACACACACACACACACAAACACACACATTAACATTTTCCACCTACACATCTTCACTGAACTTTCCTGCATTGCGACTGTCTCTATAGGGGCGAATGGATGACTGATGTTGTTTTTCAACAGTGAACATTTACACAGCCAAGTGATTCATGGCGGGGGTACTTGCTCCCTTTTTCCCAGCTGTCCCATATTACAATTTACTTCACTTAGTTTTCTTCAGTTTCAAAAGGTCCTTGCCATTTTGAAAGGAATTTAATTCCAGTAATCGATACTAGTACAAGTTCTTTATGTCCTGGTTTGAAATAACGGAGATCAACATTTTAGTTGTATGCTGTCTGTTCTGCTTCATGTCCTCTGTTCAGCTTTCCTTTACAATATGCTTTATTGTAATCTTTAACTACTCCTGCATGTCTGAAAAATGTTCCTCACATGTTTGTTTTGCTACAAGCCCTGATGAAATCTGCAATACATCATTTCAAATAGTGTGAATTCAGTTGAGGCTTTGGCTACTTCTTTTTAAGTTTAACTATCTTTTCTATAGCTGTATTCATTAAAAATCATTGGAATATCAAAACATGTTTTAAGTAGTTTATTGACTTTATTTCAGTTATCGTCTATAGATTTGTAAGGGTAAACCAATTCATATATATATATATATATATATATATATATATATATATATATATATATATGTGTGTGTGTGTGTGTGTGTGTGTGTGTGTGTGTGTGTGTGCATGTATCTACTTCACATAATTGAATTTGCACTTAATTGAAACTGAAAAGGATGAGATGACTTTGCAGAAA
>NC_056744.1:516079422-516166922 GCF_019279795.1 Protopterus annectens
TAGTCCACGGGGACTCCTGTCTGATCTCGTCTGTCAACCTATCCATCACCATTGCAAATAAGAAAGGGCTCAGAGCTGATCCTTGATGTAACCCCACCTCCACCTTAAACGCATCTATCACTCCCACTGCAGACCTCACCACTATTGCATTATGCAATCTCTGTGACCACCCATGTTGATGGACTCCATTCATGATATTGCATACACAAAATAAGAAAAAAATCAAAACCAGGTGGGTCACAGTGGCATGTACTATACAGGATGAACAACAGAGTGGATCCTGCCTACAGCAATGACTGAGAGATTAATGATGTAAGAAGGGCAATAGTAAAGGTGATGACTAATTATTCAGCCTGTGTGCTGGATTTCTCATATCCTTGTTGTCATATTCACTTAAAATAACTGCTTGCACATCCTATCATTCTGTGCAGTTTGCACACAGTTCCACTTAATTTCATTACTTTCTTTGCAATGCAGCCAGTGGTGGATGAAAAGCATGGCACTCTTGTTGTACATACTACAGATCATCTCCCCAGCTGCATCATAGCACACTTCTGGCTGTACTTAACAGGGCATACATTTTTATATGGCTGTGTACCCAGTCTCTAATCTGGCAGTTTGTAAAAGGGCACACAAGGCCATTGATACATAGAGAGCATTGCTGTCTCCTGCTGTGTGCTTTTGGAGAGTCTACAATGTAATTGAAACTCAGCATAAACAGCTCGCTATACAATGCACATCTGGAGTTGTCCCTTTTTTCACTGTAGACTAGGTTTACTTGTTCTCTCCACACACACACACACACACACACACACACACACACACACACACACACACACACACACACACACACACACACACACACACACACACACACACACACACACACACACACACACACACACACACACACACACACACATGCATGCATGCACACACACACTCACATGCACACACAGAAAGTGTTAATCTTATTTAAAGAAAAACTGCAGTAAATTATATATTTTTATTATTTCTTCTTTTGGACATGTCATGTCGAGATTGTACAATCTACTCTATTATGGTTTGTCTCAAATTCAAGTACACTATATTTTGAATGATGCTGTTGTGTAGCTAATTCTCTCCACACACACACACACACACACACACACACACACACACACACACACACACACACACACACACACACACACACACACACACACACACACACACACACACACATACACAAACAATTGCAGTAGAAATTGTTTATGAAAATTATTTTAACACTTTATGCAGGTTTGCTGCAAAATCAGAAATGATTAATAAGAAAATGATGAATAAGGGCATAGAAAACCTTCAAACACTATATCCAGTCATGCCTACTCAACCTGGCAGACTTATTTGTAAAGGTCACCAAGGCAGTGGAGGAAGGCAAAATGGTGAATAATATGTTCCTTGACCTGGCTACAGCATTTGATACAATACCCCACTCGGACATTCTAAACAAACTCATGGGTATTGGCATAAACCCCTATGTTATGTGCTGGATAGCCAGCTAGCACTCGGATAAGACCCAGGATGTTAGGACAGGGGAAACTACCTTCACACAGAGTGTGGTTACTGGTGGAGATCCTGATGGCTCTATGCTGGATTCGCTCCTTTTTGTCATCTACTTTTCAGAACTGAAGGCCAATATCATGGGCATCTGGCTTACCAAGTTTGCAGATGACTGCCAGCTAGAAGCAGTTATAGACTCTCTCCAAGACAGTAACATCCTACATAAAGGAATAACACAGAAAAAATGACTGCTGCCAAAATATGGCTTTAAACTCAATGCCAAGAAATGTATGACAGTACTTTTTGGGAAGTCAGCCACCCTAGGAAAATACATCATCAACAGTATACTCCTAAGAGTAAAACCATTAGAAAGGGAAGCAAAGTACACAGACAGGCATACAAATTAATCACCATTTTCTAGTCTCTAGCCCCCAAAGCACCCTTAGTCAACCCAACATTAACCCCCACATGCACTGTGCCCAAGTAGCTCACCCAGTAAAGGACCTAACATCATGGATATGCACTTTTCAAATTTCTCAGCACCCTGTTTGGTGGCTATGGGAATACTGGGACAATGTAACAACTGTCTAATATTCACTGATAATCATTAAATCCTCATAGAAGCAAATACAGTGTGCCAGACATGGATATACACAATGTCTGTAGAGGCAAAACTCTAGCATACAAACAATCATAATAACAATCTGGTTGTCAGAGGCACATACGATATACCAACCACTTTATACCTACTTATGCTGAGGCACTTAACTGCAATCTTCCCAAACCCAAAAGACCTCCTAGGCATTCTACTTATAAAAACTACAAAACACAAAACTACCACGAACTGCAATAGTAAAACAAAAATGGGTCACCTGAAGTGAAAACCTTGTATTTACAAGTAAGATTTAGCGCTCTCATCTGCAAATGTCAGAGACTTCTTCAGAATACAGTTCAGGTACAAAATTACTCCTTGTATCCCCTAGTAAAAACCACACCACCTGAATTAATTAAAAACATGTGACAATTAAAGCCACAAATATTAATTACATATCAATCCACTTGTTCATAAGACATTTTTGTTCCTACATGTTCCCCTTATTATTTTAAAATACACATATATAAAGTAATGCCACATTGGCAAAAAATGTTGAACAAAATACAAAAAGATATTGAATCACAATCAGTGACAAAATGTTTTAAACATTACTACCTAAGGCTATAACATGAACATATGTGACCAACATGGGAGATAGATGCTCCACACCAGTGGTCATCCCCTCATTGGTCAGGTCTGTCCATAAGCAAATCACTGTTGACATCCACATCCCCCCCCCCTCTTCAGTAAGGAAACCTCTGTAAAAAACTTCTGCAAAGCCAACTTCATGCTACTGAAGTCAGAAGTGACAAACTTCATGGCACCCATGCAGATGGGAGCTGAAAGTTCGACTGCTGAATCCTACACTAAGGCACTGTATGAGCACATCCACTCGTGCATGAATCTTGCCATCCTAAATAGAACCAAGATGCTCTCCTGCAAAAAAAGGAAGCCAGTCTGGTGGTCCCTGCCATAAACAAACTATACAACAGAAGGAAGAAACTGTTACAGAAAATAGGAAAATCCCAGGTTGCAAAAAACTCCCTTACCAGCCTCTAAGAAGTTGATATCCCTCATAAAATCCTCCAAAGCTAGTTACGAAAATAAAATTGCCAAAGATTCCAAAGACAATCACAAGGCATTCTATAGTTATGTCAAGAATCTAAATGGCAATGCTCAGATCTGCTCTGAGCTACAACAGAATGGCATTAAATATACTGATCCCAAGGATATTGCCAATATACTGGCAGATCGATTTAGTGCCAACTTCACCCCCCTCTCACCCATTAAAGGGCCCATCTCAATACCAAAAGATTGTCAAATTCTGGTAATCACGGCCACACAGGTAGAAACCGCACTCTCCAAAGCTAAGAATACAGCATCTGTGGGACCAGATGACATCCCAGGCTGTGCACTACATGAACTACAAAATGAACTGGCACCTCACATAAGTGTCATGTTTAATCATAGCCTCATCTCAGGCTTCGTGCCCACTGAGTGGCCCACAGCTACAGTTATCCCACTCCACAAAGCCACCTTTGATACCAGGAACTAGCATCCCATCAGTCTGATGAGCCTGATCTGCAAGGGCATGGAAAGCATTATCATGTAACTTATAAACAAAGACATTGGCAACTTTCAAACACTGAACCCCACCCAGTTTGGGTTCATGAAGGGCCGATCTTGTCTCCTAAACCTGACTGACTTTTTTGAATCAGTTTCCAGAGCTGTTGACGAGGGTAAGGCAGTCCACACAACCTATCTGGACCTCGCCAAGGTCTTTGCCACCATCCCCCACTCTGGAATCATAGATAAACTTACTAAGCTGGGCATAAATCCCTATGTCACTCGATTGGTAGCCAACTGGCTTACTGACAGAACCCAGATTGTAAAAGTAGCTGACTCCAAATCCAGCTACAGACAAGTGACAAGTGGAATACCTCAGGGTTCAGTCTGCTGACCGTTCTTGTTTGGCATCTACTTCTCTGAAGTACAGGCCAACACTAAGGGACTCTGGCTAACAAAGTTTACAGATGACTGCAAACTGGGAGCCATTATTGAATCCCCAAATGATGTGGATATTCTACAAAAGGGCCTT
This sequence comes from Protopterus annectens, assembly GCF_019279795.1. Classification (NCBI taxonomy): domain Eukaryota; kingdom Metazoa; phylum Chordata; order Ceratodontiformes; family Protopteridae; genus Protopterus; species Protopterus annectens. The sequence continues at coordinate 516,083,658 of NC_056744.1, forward strand.
ACAGAAACAGATGATTGGTGCCTGAGCCATTGGCTCAAGCCTAATGCCAAGAAATGTATAGTTATCCCCTTTGGGAAAACCATGTACCCATGAATTACCACATAGGTGGCAGTACACTAAACACCGAAAGTGTGATGAGAGACTTGGAGACAGAGGTGGACAGTGGTCTCACCTTCGATCACCACATCACCACAACAGTCAGGAAATCCTTCTATGTGGCACACCTCATCACTAAGGGCTTTTCATCTGGAAAAAAGGAAGTCATTGTCCCACTGTACTCATTCCTCATTAGACCCAATATAGAGTACAATGCCCCATTTGGTATGTACCTCACAAGACATCTGCAACAGCTGGAAAGGCCTCAGAAATACCTCACTAAAGGAATCACAGGCCTAAAGCAGATGCTCTATGCTAACCATCTAAAAAAACTCCAGCTATACTCTGTGGCATATCGTCTACTCAGAGGTAATCTCTGCTTAACATACAAGGCCATGTCCAACCCTGAGCTGTTGAACATGCTCCACTTAAAGAAATCCCAATCCCTCAGAGCCACATGTTCCAGGGATCTAAACCTTGTCATCACAGTGAACAAAACATACTGGAGGGATAGGTTCCTGATCCAGAGACTCCCTATGCTCTGGAATAGACTGCCCATACATGTCAAGCAGAGTGCCTCCTTGGCCCTCTTAAAAAGAAACCTTGATGATTGGATGGGAGATAGGAAATTCACCCCAGGGATCATGTCATTCACCCTGCTAGACAGGGGTCCAGGAAAGTAAATATTGTGGGAAGAAATATCTGGGGAATTGTTTGGCTAGGCTTGTATAGGCCCCACAGCTGATAGCCTAGTACCAACCTATGAACCTATAAAACAGAAATTATTGCAGCCTTGGGAACAGCTGCATCATCAATCAGCAATCAAGAGGACAACCAGGCTGGCCTTGGAGATGTACAACTCTCAGAAAAGGGACAAATCCATATGGAGTTAAATAGACTTGTACTGGAGGCCAAGCATTTGGAAATACGAGCAGCAAAGAGACTGAGATGTCTGGAGGCTAAGGAAAATGAGAAACTGTGATGTCTGGAAACTGAAGAGAATGAGAGGCAGAGGCAACATGAGAAGAAGATGCTGACTCTTTGCCAGGGTCATTGAAATAATGGGGAAGGGAGTAAGTGAACCTCAGAAGTAACAAAATTCAGTAAATTTCTTCCACAGTTTACAGAGGGTGATACTTTTGATAGTTTCATTCATATGTTTGAAAGGGTATGTAAACAGTATAATGTTGACCAAGGGCTCTGGGTACAGTTTCTGACCCCCTTACTCCATGGTAAAGCTATAACTGCTATTTCTAAGTTGTCTGATACTAATTTCTTAAATTATAATTGTGTAAAAAATTGTCTGTTGGAATGTTTTAAGTTAACACCTGAGGCTTATAGGAAAATGTTTCGTGAGCACAGACGCAAGACAGATGAAAGTGTGTGTGAATATATTGCTGAACTAAACACTTATTTTTATAGGTGGGTGAGTGGATGTCAGGTCACCACTTTTGAAGGGCTGGCAGACCATCTGGTGAGGGAACAAGCCATTAGCACTTTGCCTGAGGACATGAGAGTCTGGTTAGGGGATAGACAATTTAACACAACAGATGAGTTGGGGAGAAAGTGAGACCTATACCTAGCAAGCAGGGCATCACTACACAGGAAAGGGATACATAGTGCTTATCATGGGTATAAGGAAACCCATGGTGGGCACCCCAGTCCACCCCAACAGAGTCTGCCAGTAGCAGGGAAGCCACTAGTCCAGGTACACATCCAGGACCAAGGATTAAATGTTTTAAACACAACCAGTGGGGCCATGTAGCATATAGATGTCCATGGAGGCAAGGTGGGGAACAAAAGGTGGGAGAGTCAGTAAATGGGAATGACAGAATGTCAGCAGTAAGTTGTCTTGAGACAACAAGGGTACCAAATTACCACAAGAGATTATATTCTGTCAGTAAATGGGCAACAGGGCACTGCTAAGAGAGACACAGCCTCTGACCTAACCATTGTGATGCATGCAATGGTTAAAGAGGAGTGCTACTTGCATGGGCAGTCTACTCTAGTCAGACCTTTAGGAAGGACCCTATTCCAAATACCTTTGGCTAGGGTTCACCTTGACTGGGAGGGTGGAAAAGGAAGAAAGCAAGTAGGTGTGTTTGAAAATATCCCTGCAGATGTCCTGATAGGGATGCAGTGACATGTAGTCAGGCTTGGAGACAAGCATGTGGGTCTGGTAGCCTGGGGGAGACCCAGACATACCGCAAACATGAAACCAGGGCTGGTGTGGTGGTTACTTCAAGAAGGGAGCTACCCTGTAGAAATGAGACTGAAGGTAAGCCACAGCTGCTTGTGGGTACTGATGTTACCTTGGACAGAGTGACTGCAAGGGCAGAAGTGAGTGGTAGTACCCAGGCTGACAGTGAAGCACTGCCATCAGAGGATGCCAGACTTTCTGTGGAAGGGGAGCTGGGAAGAGGTACAAAGAATGAGTGGAGACAGGCTCAGCTCTCAGACCCTACATTACAAGGGCTGAGGGAGGTAGCCACTGAGGCACCTGATTCTCAAGGCTAAGAAGAATCTGTATACTGGGAAAAAGGGTTACTGTATAGAGAGTGGACCCCTGAGGGGGGGCTAGATGTGAGAGAATACAGCAGTTGGTTGTGCCCCAGAGCCAACCATCTGGCACTTCTAGCCATAGCCCATGATATTCCCTTTGCAGGTCATATGGGCATAAATTGTACAATGAGATGTACTATTTAGAACTTGTATTGGCCTGGGATTCCCAGAGATGTAACAGGGTACTGCAGGACATGTGAGCAGTGCCAAAAGGTAGGCAAGGCAGGCGACAAGATGAAAGCTCCTTTGATGCCTTTTCCTGTAATTGAGGAGCCATTTCAGTGGGTAGCTATGGATATCATGGGGCCTCTGAGTACCCCAAGTTCCACAGGGAAAAACTATATCCTAGTGGTAGTGGATTATGCTAGCAGATGCCCTGAAGCTGTGGCCCTAGCCTCCATTGAGGTAGAAAAGGTGGCAAATGCTTTGTTAGAGATTTTCAGCAGGGTAGGTTTCCCAAAAGAAATACTGACTGACAGAGGTGCCAATTTTATGTCAGACCTGCTGACTTGTCTGTGGAAGCACTGTGGGGTGAAGCACCTAAAGACCACACTCTACCAAGCCCAGACTAATGGTCTTGTGGAAAGGTTAAACTCTACATTGAAGAGCATGCTATGGGCATTTGCAGACCAGATTAAGAGGGAGTTGGAGAAATATTTGCCCCATCTGTTTGCTTCCAAGTAGGTGTCCTAGGAATCCACCAGTTTTTCACCCTTTGAGTTGCTGTATGGGTATAGGGTGAGGGAACCTCTAGATTTGATTCGAGATGACTGGGAGGGTGAGTGTGAATCCCACAATGAGTCTGCTGTGGCATATGTCATAAAACTCAGGACAAGGCTCAAGGAACTCATGGGCTTGGCCCAGGAGACCCTGGCAGAAGCCCAGCAGCTGAAAAAGGTCTGGTATGACAAGAATGCTTGAGGCAGAGAATATGCTGTAGGGCAACAGGTAATAGTTCTCATTACTGTCAGAAGCATCAAGTTTCAGGCAGCTTGGGAGGGACCCTTAAAGTTGATAAGGAAGGTCAATGATGTTAACTACATGGCAGAACTGCTAGGCAGGAGACAGGGGCACAAACTGCACCATGTTAACATAATGAACCCTTACCATGATAGGGAGGCCCTGGTGCTAAGTATTTTCAAGACGTGCTGGATGGACAGATTCATAACCCAGAGGCTCCCTACACTCTGGAACAGAATCCCAGTTCATGTTAGGCAGAGCCCCTCACTGACTCTATTCAAGAGAAATCTCGACGAGTGGATGGGAGATCGTAGGTTTACCCCGGGGGTCATCTCTGTGTCACTACTAGACAGAGGCATAGTAAACTAAACCTTAAAAGGGCGTAGTATTCTCATCCTAAGGGGTGGTGTAAGCCACATACACTCTGGCTAGGCTTATAAATGCCTTAGGGCAGATAGCCTAGTACGAACCTATGAACCTAGGAGTCTGTGGGGAACTATTGCTGCAGGGAGCCAGCCAGCCAAATGCCAAGTTACTATGGTGGAGCCTAGGGATGCAGGCATATGATATGACAGTGCAACACCGCAGTAGGTTTAGTAATGCCAATGCAGATGGGCTCTTAAGACAAGGAATGGGGTTATTTATCCCAGATAGTCAACCATCTCAAGCAGAGTTTCTCAAAAGACACTTGAAAAACTAGCTTGCATTTGGGGGGAGTGTAATGTCACATTGCCAGTCAAGCTATCTGTAGTTTTGTAAATAACTATATGTCATTTGTGAATATCAACATGATTCATATGCTTGTCTTACAAATGTATTAGAACTGTATGTTATGTGTATATTAAACTGCTGATAGAGAAGCTTGTGTTGAACGGGTTTTGTACAGTGCTGAGCCTGGATGTGTGACCACAACATGCCCTGCTGGATTAGAGCAGAAATGTATATAAGCTATTGGACATGTGTAAATGTACTGTATATGTTCTAACAGTGGGAACTAGAACATAGAGGGTTAACTTGCAAAACTTCAAGAAACTATTTGAAATTAAATTGTTTTATGATTGTGCTATAAAAGTTGGTTTCAATGCAGCAAGGAGATAAGATGCCTAGAACTAGGGTGCCTTTTGCATTGCTTTGTAAGTGTTTTATTGTTTTATGTCTTCCAGCAATTGCAAAGATCTGAGAGATAAGTATTTTTCACAGGGAGATGCTACAATGTTGGTAGTTTCTGACAATGGGGATTTAGCTTGGTTACTAAAGTCATCCAAGCTAACCCAACAGTAATATTTGACATTAATTTAAGAACTTTCTGAGATAGAGAGGGATAGAGAGAAAGAGAGAGAGAGAGGGCATTTTATATTTTGTCTTGGACCTAACAAGAACAGCCACTCACCACTTCTGCCTGCTTGTTGTGCTGTCAGTAAGTTTTTAGGGCATAGTAACTCTTTTATATTCAGATAGGACTATAGTAAAGTATAGCTTAGATGTTTTCATTATTTTTTGAGACTGTCCTGCAATGTTGTTTTAAATATTTCCTGTGATTTTGAACTTTGACGTAAGTGATTGCTTGCTGAGTATTGTCTTGTTCTTTTATTATTTATTATTAAATATATTTAAGCCTTTCAGTTGGGGTTGGTCAGTTTAGAGATATTTAAGCTCTTAGAATACTTGCATATCTACCTGGCTCTTGGTCAAACTATCATTTGGATTAATAGTAACATTAGAAATTAGGGTTGAGCACCCTTTGTTAAGGGCCTTAATGTGGCTGATAAAGAGTGGCTGGTGGCAGTCGGACTACCTTACCATCTGAGCAAAAGGGGGCATAGCTAGTAAACCTGTGCCAGCCTTTCCCAGGAGTGTGTGTATGTGTGTGTGTGTGTGTGTGTGTGTGTGTGTGTGTGTGTGTGTGTGTGTGTGTGCACGTGCGGGCGCGCTCACGCGTACACGCGTGTGTGTGTTTGTGTGTGTGTGTGTGTGTGTGTGTGTGTGTGTGTGTGTGTGTGTGTGTGTGTGTGTGTTTGTATATAAAGCAAATCTCAAAGAGTGTGTGTGTGTGTGGACACAAAGCACTAGTTGGACAGAGAGGGTATTGGAGATCTTGGTTTGGCCACTCAGTTAAGATCTCAACCCTATAGCTGTGCTAGTGGGGAGTCTTACTGGGGATCTGACGAAAGATGGAGAAACCAGCCCCAAACTAACTGTGATCTCTCTGTTCTCTTAAGTGAAACTGTACTAGATGCAGAGAGCTGCATCTGGTAATACTGTGTGTGTGCCTTGCCATCCTCCCAGTGTACATCCCCCACTGGTGCCAGTGGTGAAGACTGAGGATCCTGGATTACTGGGTCAGTGCAGGGGTGTCGCACAAGTTAACATATATGACAGATGTTTTTTTTTCTTTTTTAACTGAAATAGTAAAGTTTCAAAAATGCTTCAAAAGCACAGATTTGAAACTATCAAAGAATCACTGACTGAAATAAGTGATCATGTAGCTGCTGATTGTGACAAATTTAATTCCAGTGCTGTTTTATTTATAAATTGCTCAAAGGCATGTGATGCAGTAAATCATAGCCTACTTATAAATGCTATTTACTCTAACTTTCACACCTACTGCTATTTACTACTTTAAAAGTTACTTAAAACAGAACCCAGGCAGCGTGGTGAAACTTCTTTATCCCATAAAACATACGCTAATACTGGACTGCATCAAGGCAACATGCTAATTCAGTACTGTGTACTGTTTTCTGTGTTTACAAACAACATGTGCCTTCATACAAAATTGATTCAAACTACAAGAATATGATGCCAAGATTATTTGTAGCACTCCAGACTTAACCACAGTTATGTATATATATATTATATAAGCAAGCAACAGTAATTTAATGCCTTTATATCAAGACTCCAAAAACTTATAACTGAACATAAAGCCACAATAATGATATTTGGCTTTAAAGATATAAAAAAATACATATATGCATATATATATATATATATATATATATATATATATATATATATATATATATATATACATATAGGTTTACCTTTATATCGTTGATCACACTTCGTCGACCGCCCACTTACTTAATCAACTCATTTAAGGGAACCAAAACCGCGAGAAATTTTAAATGTCAAAAATATGTTGAATTTCGACATTTCCGGCCATGCCACACCTCCACACCAGTGCTACCATGGGTCAAAAAGGGGTGAGGTTTTGTCGTTCGCTTATTCAGAATTTGATGTTGGAGACGTTCGCACTTCGGTATTCGCAGAAGCCGTTTCACCCATATTGGGATCGACGATGTAAAGTGAAACCATATATATATATATATATATATATATATATATATATAGATATATATAGATATAGATATAAATATATATATATATATATATATATATATATATATATATATATATATATATAAATGTATATATGTAAATACACACACACACACACACACACACACACACACACACACACACACACACACACACACAAACACACACGCACGCACTTATTTGCCTAATAAAAATTTTGTATCAGTAATCCATAAATAAAGACTTCTGCATTCTGTGCTATTACACTACTAATCTAAGTAATATCATCTACTGTTCAGTTATTATTAATCATTTACGGCTATTGATATATAATTCCATTATAAAATGTAATAAAATTCTTAATGAACCACATATTAATTCTGCATCTCCAGTTAATCCTAAAAGTGGAATATCCTCGGCAAATAACCTACATAGAAAATGTAAACAATTAAGTATTTTGAATGCATCCTTAATATTCAAATAACTCAAAATATCAAAACTTATTCTATGCAGGTGGGCAAGGCCCATGCATCCTCCCATTAGGAAGGCTGCACACCCAGGCCCCCTTCTAATTATATAACCTAACACTGGGATCACATAATATTTTGAGTTGTTAGCATTTTTATTTTAATTATTCAGTATTTTGAATCACACACACACACACACACACACACACACACACACACACACACACACACACACACACACACACCTTTTCTACACAATCTTGAGGAGACATTCCTCAAGGCTTAGTAGCTCACATACACAAAAACGATGAATGGCATAAGGCCAAATGCTTTCATCCATAGAAAATCATTGCTGGTATGATTTCTAATTATGCACTGGCAATGATTCACTTTCTGGAGAGATAACTCCTTTTTTCCAGTAAGTGCAACCTTGAAGTTAGTATATAAAAGTTCAGATGTTTTGGGGGCTTGCCTTCTGTTGAAGTATCAGCTTTAAGAAAGTTGGCATTCAATACTGGAACCCACACATGTGCGTGCACACACACATGCACACACACACACACACACACACACGCACACACACACACACACACACACACACACACACACACACACACACACACACACACACACACACAGTTGTACTAACTCCTGCAGTATTGTTTTGTTTGCTGAAGTGACACCTTGACCCCATGTGCAAAAAATGGGAAAAAAGGGTAGTGGATGGATAGTTGGATGTTTCTTGTTGCTGATGTTTTGAGCTTCTTGGTTTGAATATGTTCACAAATATTGATCTTTTTGCTGTTTTAAAATAAGAAAAAAAATCATATGTATGTATGTATGTATGTACGTGTCTATCTATTTATCCATCTTTAAATATGGGCTGCCAAAGTAGTTATCACTATTATAGAGAAGTTACTTCCGATAGTTGGTAGAGAAATTACCTTGAATATGTCTATAGTTTGCTTAACTGAATAAAAACTTTCAGAAGGTTTTTGAGCACATTATTTTGATAAAAACAATACTCATCTGTCAAGATTTATTAAAATAATGATTCACATTTGTTTCAATCCCAGAAGTCACACACCATAAATTGGATCTGAAGCAGTTACAATAATATATTTTGAATTCTATATTAGTGAATAGTCAGAGTGAGAACATTCAAAGGTGAATATGGGCCATCTTCTTTCATAACCTAGTTTGGCAAGTAAAAATGATTATTTCATTCTTGACCATAAAAATAAGGGGAAACTTAATTATTTATTTAGTTTTGGGCTAGATAGTCAGAAGCTTAAACATATAAAAAAATCATTCAGCTACCAACATTCTGTAATTTCTTTTAGGAAATATATCTTATGATTTTGTGTATCAGTGACAATTGCTCATATGAAATCTATGAAATGTGGGTGGTGCATTGGTAGCATTGTTGCCTTGCAGCAAGGGGTTTTTAAGTTCAATTCTCAGCTGGGGTGCCTTTTATGTGATTTCTGCGTTTGTGTGGGTTTCCTCTGACTGCTCAAGTTTTCTCCCACATTACAAAGACATTCATCTGGAGCATTTCTCCCTGGGCCTCCACTGAAAATTGGCTCATTCCAAGAAGGACATTCCCAGTTAACAAATGTTAAAATAAAATAAATAAATGCAATTGTAGATTAAATAAGCCATATGAAATTCATATAATTTTTTAAGCACTTTTTATGAAACATAGGATCACTCAGTCTGTGCTGGGTCTGCTTTCCTCTTTCTCTAACCTTCCTAAAATTGACTATATATTCACTGCACCTCTAGGTAAGAATATATACACCCTTGCAATGATATGCCTTAATGAATTCATTGTTTGATAAACTGCTGAACCACTGCGCATACTGACACTTTTTATGCAGTTTAACTACATTCTGGCATACCAGAGACAATCTTCACTCCCTGGCATATAATACAGTTGCACTAATAATCTTTCATTCTACATTGGATCCTTATGGGACTGTTTACTTTTCCCTCATTTTTATTTTTGCAAGAACTGTGTCTAATTTCCCCATGTTTCATACCAAAGTGTCACCTTCACACCAAGAAGTAGACTGTTATTTTGATATATTTTACTGTCAGGTCTTTTATTTTCTCTAAAGGATAAGCAGGGCACTGGAGCCATGTATTGTTCATATGCATTGCTGTTATAAGCCATGATTAACTATAGGTTCAATTTTAACATTCAAGGTGTGTTAAAATTGGCATTACTTGGTATAAATTGACTAGAACTGTATTAGTGAACAAACAAAAATTTTGTGGGTTGCTTTAGGGACAGAATAAAAATATCTCCTTGTATTAGGGATAAAAATACTTGTTTGCATTAGATAACTGACTTTCTGAATGAAGACTTTGTTTTAAATGTTGTGTTGGAAGACTATTATATTCAATTGAATTCCAAGAAATGAAAATTTGTAATCTATGTGTATAGCACAAAATGTTAAGCTCTATTCTGGTTGACAGGAATATGTCAAAAGAGTTTTAATCCACAAATTTGCTGAACATGGTAAAACAACCTACATGATTGAGCACATTCGTCATAGACTTCATCAAAATCAATGTTGAACCATTACACCATCTTTAAATAGCCTCCCTCAAAAATCATGTGACCTTAAAAACCAATGACATACTTGTATCCATTTATATACATAACATGCATAGGTGTAGGAGTTTTATATTTCCCAAAAAGTTTTTATTCAATTATTTTGTTTAAGGTAATATGTATTGTTATATGTTTTTAAATAGATACAAGTATGTCATTTGTGGATTACAACTCTTTTGACATATTCGTGTCATGACTGGGTGTGCTTTGCCTTGGATTGGAATAGTGTGGTCAAGTTTTTGTTTTCCTTGTGGTTCTCAGCTCTATTCTGGTTGACCTTATTGGTATGCATCCTTTAACATTTTAGAACATTTTCCATTTTTCAATGTTTTGATTCAAAATATTCAAATGGGATTGTTAGGGGATGACTAGAAATATTTCTATGCAGCTAAAAATAAGGAACTTTACAAATATATTTTGTTATAATGAATAATAAAACATGAATGCACACTACAATTTCTCCCATAAAAGGGTATAGACCTAATTAATTTTTGACTCATTATGAGTTATGCCATATATATCCCACACTATTAGGTATCTAATTAGCTTTACCTCATAAGTAGAGTTCAGCATAGAGTCTTATATTCTGTAAGTTTCTAGAATATGTTTAGCAAAGGTAGTGCATTATTAATGCTTCACTTACCTTGTCTCCTTTTGGTCCAGCTTGACCATCCCTTCCAGGTTCACCCTTCAGAAAAGAACAGAAAATGTTATAAAGTTATATAAAAATGCAATCAAGGATTAAGGATACAGCTTACATTAAATTAACCTGTGCTTATATTTAACCAGCATTAGAAATTTCCCAGACTTGCAGCTATGTAACTTGTTAGGAAATATATGCATCAAAATTAAATGTAGTGTTCTTTTAGCACTTCAGACATGCAAGTGAGTACATGGACCCAAGAATAAAAAGTGCAATGATGAGGCTATGGCAGTCTATGTTATAATACCTTATCAACAAGCTGACCTACTACTTATGGTGTCTTTCTTTACCTTTGAGTTAACTTCGTAGTTGTATCTTTCTCACACATTTACAAAATCTGTTATATATTATCACCATCTGCTTAAAAATAACTGTATAATTATTGCCCATCAGCAAATCTAAACATGCAGAGAATTAATGCTATCAATGCAAACAAAATGTAAATGTGCAGTCTTGGCACATTCTAGGAATAAATGCATGCAAAATGCTTAATTATAATTATATGGTGACCCTTCTTACCTAGGAATATCAGAACTATCATGCATTATTTTTAAGCAATCTAAATGAATTGGATTAAGTATTCCTGTTCAATAATATTAAAATCATCCAAGAAATGAATCCCAAAGAAAAAAAAAATAAATGGAGGGAAGTACAGCGTGAGATATAAGTTAGACACTTCTCTAAAGTAAACCAGTAATGTGAGAAAGCATGTTTAGTTAGTTTTACAATAAGATGATATCAGTCTGTATTAAAGAAAATAGAAGCCTTATACTGTGTAAGGGACACTAGACATCATCTTTGTCTGATTTTGATAAAGCTGTGAAGACTGACTGCTATTATAGATTAGAGTAGTACTTGACTAACTGCCCTTGGGGGCCATTTTAAGCCTAGCCAATTAATCCCTGTAAGAATCAAACGCTGCACCTTGTGTCTGCAAGGTAAACACCTTAACCATTATGCCAACCTCCCACCCTTTTCAAAGACCTTTTATTAAAAGGCAGTGCTGCAGGTCATTTGCTTTATACAACACCAAAAAAACAACACAATCACTATGTATTGGAGTGTGTATGGCATGGGTCTACTTCAACACTTACTGGACCTTTGAGGCAAATCATGAAAATAAACATGCACCCTGTGCCATTCTGACCAGCGTAGCAACCCCAGTCATAGTGATGGTAGGAGACTTGGCAAAGGAACCCAAGGAGGAGTAAAAAGGAGTTAATAGTAAGGAAGACTGGGCAGTGTAAAACATGAAACGAAGCTGAAGTGTAGAAAGGATGTCATTTATTTCTCAGTGCTGAATGGTGAGAATTCAGCTGGCATAATAATTATATTCGGAACATCGTCACTTAAATGGAGATGGAACTGCTAAGCGTGAAGTCCAAAAATGGTAATAAAAACAGCAGGAAATATATGAATCAAAAATGTATTTCCTTGAATAAAAGAAGGGGCATAAAATAAACATTCATGTATTTTTGGTCCTCAAAAGTACAGCAGATGCACCCCCTCCCTGACAAAAAGACTTTTTAAGAATAAGAGAGCATAATTTGACAATGGATGGTCAGTCTGAAGTGGATTTTTTTCACGCTGAGAAATCAGTGAGTGGGATATACTTTCTGAAGAAGCTATAAAATACAATAGTGGGACAAAAGTGGAGTGGTATTAGATAACTGCCACAGCAGAAGATGACTAAATCCTCCTTTGCTGTCTTCTTAGTCTCTTCAGGCAATTTTGCTCTATGGTATGGAAGTTCAAGAACAACTGTTTCTCAAACAGAAAATGACAGGGACCTTGATAAGACAAAGCAAGCTTGCTACTTCACCAGGAAGGTATATTCCCATCTTAATGGCTAAACCATCATTAGACCTCATAGTCAAGCCCTTTAAGAGAAATGTTCAGTGAACAACATTTAAATTATATCAGAAGTAGCATACAGTTTATCAGTTTATCAGTTTACCATGTAATAAAATATACTTTTGGAACTCTCTGCTATTTATCTCATCAGTACATGGAACACAGGGAAAAAAACTCTGTCAGGAAACATCACCTAGAGGTCAAAGTGGAAACACTTTATATACCTCACTGTACTTTGCAGGTGATAACTAGATGAATGTATAATTCATAATGATATTAATATGCCAAGATGCAGCATACAGATGTGGAGAATACAGCTAGATGGTACAGCTAGTGAATACGTTTCTGAAAGAGATTTTACTTATTTTAATTATTGAATACACACACAAATATATTATCTATAGCTATAGATATAAACATCATTTACCTATTAGTAGTCAGTAATACAGATGGTCGACAATTGTGTGAGAATGGACAATCCCTGAGGATGCCTTTCCCCAGGGACTGTGCAAACTCAGAGTAGGGGGACCAGGGGATGTGGAGTGCAAAAACACAGTTTTCTTATGGCATGTTCAGAGGATTAGCCTCAGAGCATGTGCAATAGCAGCTCAACGTTTGTTGATGTAAGTGTGTCGACGTTAGTGATGCTGATGTAACAAATGTGTGTGTGTGTGTGCGTGTGTGTGTGTGTGTGTGTGTGTGTGTGTGTGTGTGTGTGTGTGTGTGTGTGTGTGTGTGTGTGTGTGTGTGTGTGTGTGTGTGTGTGTGTGTGTGTGTGTGTGTGTGTGTGTGTGTGTGTGTGTGTGTGTGTGTGTGTGTGTGTGTGTGTTTGTGTGTGTGTTGTGTGTATTTATATACATTTATGTATACATCTACACTACAAAATACCAGATGAACTAATAAAAAGCAACAGTTTGAAAGGAATATAACAAAAAAAAAAGCAGAGAAGAAAGAAGGGAGTCAAAATATTTAACTTGTGAAGACCAACATGATTCAGTCATTTGTTATTGTGGTGATTACTTCTCAAGCCGTACCATAGCATGCCTTCATCCTTGCATTTATACGTCTTAGACTGTTAAGGTAGAATGCCAAACTATTCATTTAAACCCTGGGAAATGTATTCAACTAACATCTCTTAGGTATCTGCTGTAGCTACACTACCCATATGCATATAGATGGAGCTCATCTTATAAGGTTTGGTGACTATATGGATTTTAAAGAAATTCAATGCTTCACAAACAGCAGCAACTTAACAGCACTCCCTACACACATTTACACACAGAAAAAAGCACATCTTCCCATGGAATGAGCCCCAAAAGAACGTCTTGATGGACTCATATCAAAAGTCAGTACAACTGGTTATTAGTTAAGGAACAGTATTATTTGCCTACTGGTATCCCCAACTTTTCCACGAAAAATAGACAAAAAGTTGATTGGATTTTTTAATTTCTTAAGTTCTGGATAAGTAAATAAATGGTTATCAAATTCATAAGGTATAACTATTCTAATTTAATTCTGAGACTGAGAATAAATAAAAGAAGAAGGTTGGATCTTTTATATCTTAAGACAAGGTCACATTTTACCTATAAAATAATGTAAGGCTCAGAAATCATAAGGCATTGTCCCCCAGTAACCCTCCTAGCTGATATAAACACTAAAATGAATCTAAATATTAATTCCAAAAACTTCAGTAAAAATTGAAAGCTCAAATTGAAGCTTTCCTATTCTTCCCCAATCAAAGTAAAGATCCTTATTTGGAAGAGTTGGTTTCCTATAAGGATTAAGATAGTGTAGTACTGTAAGAAATATTTACATTTCAAGGTGAAAGGCCAACTATTGTTTATTTATTTGTTTGTTTACTTGCTTGCCTGCTTGTTTCTGTTTGTTTATTTGTTTAGTGTACCGATCCAAAAAAGAAAAACGATTCATGTTTTAAAATAGTTGGCCATAGAACAGATGCAAAACATATAAAAAAGTATGAAAATTCTGTATCAAAGCATTACAAACATGCAAATATATTCTTATTTACAAAGAAGGAAAAAAAGATTTTTTATTACAAATGTAATAACGTGACAACATTCAAATGCATGCACATTTTTCATGCATATACAAAATTCTTTGTGTAATATGTACTGTTACAGAAAATGTTATATTTGATAATAAACTTTCTTCATAACGAATTGCAGTGAGACAGTACTAGAAAGGAATTAGTAAAATAAAAAGTGAAGTGAGGTGGTAACATAAAAGAAGAAAGAATGAGATAATATCAGTTGGTAGAATGTTAGTTTAATTTTGTTTACTAGTTGTGTCTTTCAGCTTTTCTCGGTTAGGAGTCACCACAGCGAGACTCCGGCCCGCTAATGATTAGCAGTAGATTTGTATGTGCTGAGTTGCCAGCTCTGATGCACAACCTTCAACAAAGGTATGCCCATTCACGCATGTTTGTACACAGAAGACGCTCTAGCTGAGAATTGAACAGGGCAACATCTTACTGTGAGGCAACAATGCTACCGCAGCACCACCACCGCAGCAGGTTGCAAGTATCAATCTTTTCTAAGAAGCTTAATATTTTTCTCTGAATTTGCTGAGGACAGGTATCTTATTAATTTCAAAGTTTTTTACAGCAAAAAGCCTAAGACAGTAGAGTGTATCTTAACATAAGACAACAATAAACATTTAGCAAGCAGAAAAGGTAGATAGTGAAGAATAGCTGACAACTGCACTAAAAGTGGGAAAACACTGATTTGAAGGACTATGCAAACAAACTTGCTCACTTAGATAAATAAGACTTTGTAGTAATGGGTTTCCTGGCATCTATACAGACTTTTTGAATCACTGAAGAATACAATTCCATATTTAGTAACACAATTTCTGTCTCCAAGCTGTGATATAAAGGGTCTATATAAGAAGACTGAAGACACATTCTTTCAAATGCATCTTGGTCGAACTTAAAAGGCTGTAAATGCAAAATATCGAAGTGGCTGTTTAGTGAATTCTTTCCCTGGGAAAGAATTCATTTGGCCGCTTCGGTACTTTCACATTTTCGGCACTGCAGTGCAGGCTCTGAGTTGGTATATTTAAGTGGAAGGGGTGTGGGGGACGCAGACCCCTACATTGAGGGTTGTAGGGGGCAAATCCTCCCACTTAATGTAATGTTTGAAATTAATTTTTATTTATTTTTTTTTGTTAGAACACAATTTTTTTCCCTTGGAACAAAAATTGCTGTTCTGACACTTCGACATTGTAAGCTTTCGCTTATATAGGGTCGATCAATCACCGTTCGCTTTTTTAAGCATTCGGTGATTTAATATAGACCCAATATAAAGGCTACAAAGCAACACTTGCAAACTACCCATTTATGTTGTCCACCCTGGATAGAATTAGAGTGATATCATTTATCTTTCTCCTGGTTAGAGAGAAACAGTAGTCTCTTGGCCAGTGATGAGAAAGAGAGAGAGAATCACCTGTAGATTTTCAATTTTTGGCTCATATAGGCCTCCTCAATGAAATTAGAAGGAATGCACAAAAAAGCTTTTTTTTTATAGCTTTGGCAAGTCATCCTGTACACAAGCTAGGGATATGAGAATTCTTCTGAGATACAAAAAGGTTTGATTTTGATTCTTTCTGCAAGTCCACTAGGTCCTGTACACACAGCACACACACACACACACACACACACACACACACACACACACACACACACACACACACACACACACACACACACACACAAAATCTTAGGCAACCCTCATGATCTGAAGATCAGAATGCTGCTTTTTCAGGTAGATGAACACCCATTAACTGAAGGTCCATAGCCAATACTAGGTCCCATAGTTGTGTGAACACCCTACAAAACTGACTTACATTTGTCTTTCTTGTTGTTTATGTGCCACCTGATTCTGGCATTATTGTGTCACTACTGTACTTATTTATGGACCTTTGTAATGTGTTAACCTCAATGTCTAGCATTACTAGCACTTGTTTCAGATTATCCATCGAAGCAGAGGCCGACACTGCTTGAGTTGTAAGGTATCCAAATGCCTATCCCAGCCTACTGTATGCACTATTAGAACCTGTCTCACAGAAGATGGGAGACTGACATAGTTAACAATTCTCATGCTATGCTTCAACTACCATTCAAATACCATTCAGCTATCATTCAAGTTCCTTGATTAGGGATGAAATTAATGGAACTTGTTGTTCCAGGCAGATATCTGGCTGATCACAAAACTTAATGAGATAATGCTGACATTTTATTTAGTCTAAATGTTGACTGACATATAACTTGGGACTGCGTCATGACTGTTCGCTTTGTCCAAAAACATGTGCACTAAAACATAATTGCTGAATTTTAGATCCTTTCCTGGATTAAGAAAATGAACTACTGAATTGTAAAATGTACAGATTCCAGAAAGCATTGATCCAAACTGGAAAATTCCAGATGTTTTTCATGATTATCGCTCTCAAGAATCAAACTGTATACTGCTACATAAAGGAACAAGTACTTGGAACTTTTAAAGTCTGTGAAGGCCACTGTCAAGCCAAAGTGGATGAAAATGCCATATAGACTGAAAATACAGGTTTTCTACTCAGAACCTGATCAAACTGCTTTGAGGAAGAAAACAACGGATGGATACCAATAAGTGTTCTTGAGATCCTGGGTGGCCAGCCAGCCAGGTCCATTACGGCAAACCGAGTAAAATGATTTATAAGGTAGCAAACTTGAATTGCTTTCTTTTACTCTGAATTAACCAGTTTATAAACATTCTCCACATTTTGTTCTTATTGGCAGGGAAAGAACTTGAAATAATACCATACCATATCATTATGTAGAAAAAGGGCACCATTTTGATAACCTTCTGTCTCTAAAGTTTATGTATGGTAGGTGGGCTTACTTTTATTGCAGTAGACCTGGAAACTGTGGGAAAAGTATAACAAGGTGGGGTTTGCCACAAAAATCTGCTTTATAACTTGACTCAAAAACCTCTTTTTAAAACTTTGACATGTAAAAAATATTTCCTGTTACATACAAAATAACCTCAGTTATTAGGTGATAGGGGTCCTTCTAATAACTTTATTGTTATTAACTATATATTCAAAATTATTTCTCTCAATACTTACTGTTAAAACTACCCGTGGATATCCTATATAAGAATAGATGTGATCAGGGATTGATTAGGTAACCTGTATTTTTCACTTCTCTATAAACTGTCTACTCTGACTCCATCTCACATTACCTCTCCCAACAAGTATTATACTTATCAGCTTGGTATTATCATTTACAGAAACTGCCTGAGTTTAAGTACCCTAATAACTTCATCTTATTTAATGCTTCTCAGCCTACACTGTATAGGGTTTATCAGCACTCTGATGATGACCACCTAACCTGTTACGGTGTCACAGCTTAAGAGTGAAGACTCATACCTTTTGCTTCCCCTTTTCTCTAACATTGTCAGCTCCTTGTTGTTGTTGTTCTATCTGCTGACATCAAGTACTGTAGAGCAACAGGCCTGGCTGACAAAATCTGCTTATTTAAATTCTTGCAAACTCATACTCACTATAGTAGAAATGCTGTCCGGTCATCTTAGCCTTTGTTTTGTCTTTGGTCTTTCACAGAATCAGTGCCTTCTCAAGTTAGTCTTGTTTTCACATTATGCGGCCAAAACGTTTGAGTTTTAGTTTTACTATCTGAACTTCTGTTGAACATTCTGGGTTTATTTCCTTAAGTATTGACAGATTTGATCACATTGCAGTCTACAGAGCTCTGAAAAGTTTTCTCTAACAGCACAGTTCAAAACCATTGATATTACAGTGCACAGACCTACTTATAGTCCAGGTCTCACAGCTACATTATAATACTGTGACAAAGATAACTTCAACCATATGAAACTTTGTTGACAATACAGTCTCTTTGTCCTTCAATACCTTATCCAGATTTGGCATAGATTCCCTATTAAGAAACACAAGCCTTTTCACTTCTCATATTCAATCACAATCGACAGAGAATTTTGAGTCCAGGAAAATAAACTCTAAAATTGCCTCTCCTTCTTTCCCATCTGTGTGCAAGGAACTGATGGGACTAGAAGCCATGTCTTTATGACATTGGGCATCACGCCAGCATTTTGTGCTTTCTAATTTCACCCCCATCAAAAGACTCTTCACCTTCTCACAATTCAGCCATGCGAGTAATATCTACTTATCCGAGGCTGCTAATAATATTTTTCTTTGCAATTTTGATTCTAACAATAACTGTAATTAAATAGGTTTACAATGTATAGACTCACTGCACTCCTTTTCCAACCTTGAACCAGTTATTCGATATTTGGTTCTAACACAGGCATAGCTGGCTCAATCAGCAGCCTCTGCCAATTCCTCAAGCTAGTTCTGCACCCTAGGTAGAGCAAAAAACAGTTCACTGTAATAACAGGATATTGCAGTTACATCCAAGCCCCACTCGTGTTTTTCAGGTTTGTCGGCAAACTATGTGAAAACTGTAAGAGCACAATTTTGGAAAATTTTAAACAATTCAATTGGAATTTTACCAGTTTCTATAGCCTTGGATGTATATTTTGCTTCACTTTCCGGATATCTGATTTTAAATCAGAAAGCGAACTACTGCGTGCATTTGCAGTGTTAAGCTCCTTCTTGAATAGCTTTTTTGTATATTCCTACCACTTCTTCTTAACATTGTCTTATACAGCCCGCCCATATTTGTTTTTTTTTTCCTGCTCATTGTTACATGGAAGCTGCTCTTAATATTATTAGTTGTATTAAAGAGATTATTTTTCCTTGGGCTTCCTTGTTTCTCTTGATATTCTTTGAAACTCTGCATTCAAATATATTTTTTCTTATCTTGATTTCATTTTGCATTCATTCTTTCCTCAGTTGCTTCTAAAGCCTCAACAAACAGACATATTTCTATTTGAAATGTTTTTGTTACCATTTCTTGGATCATAAATTTCAATCTATAGTTCTTTGTGCCACTCTCTCTGGTTGGTCTAGCCCCTTACAAATCCTTTTCAGTTGTAGCACATCCTTATATGGAATATTCTGCAGCCCATATCTAGCTTTTCTGGAATTCTTTGTTTCCTTAATTTTATTCTAAGCTTTGCAATGAAAAGCTTGAACAGCCCTCAGCTTCATGTATTTTTTCTGAATATATTAATCTCTATGTCTGTCTGGAAAGCATATAATTAATTACATTTTGGTACTGAGGGCATCAACGTGTAGGCATCTCTTGGTATGCTGTAAAAGAAAGTATGAGAGCACCAGTGAATTATATTTGCAGAGATTCACTAGTCTCTACCCTATTTCATTTTATACACAAGGCTAAACCTGACAATTATTCAAGTTGTTTACTGCTAGCTTTAGTATTTATGTCTTTTTTGTGATATATTTAGAAAACACTGAAGATTCTCATAAAACATTTAACTTACCTGTACTTGGCATCTCTATTTGGTAATATAAACTGGTAACACTGTATGATGAAAGACTTGCTTTGGAATTTGAATGAGATTATGAGTTTGACACCCTTTTTTTGACTTTGAGGGCTACTTTATTTCTTTTGCAAGGTTCTTGTCCACCATAGCAGACCTGATGATTATCAGATGTCAGCTGGCTAATTTCGTTTTATTTCAGTTCCCTCTTCACAAGATATTGATGTTTATTTTTGTCATGTGATCTTTAACCATATCAACTGAACCTTGTTTTATAGTTCTTACCCTCCAACTTCTAATAGTCTATAGCTCTTCATGGTAACGAACCATTCTTTCATCTCCAAAAACCTCCGCAGATGGGCATCTTCTTGGCTTTACTCCACATGTCATAACATCTCACATGCTTGTACTTATCTGCATCCTTCTGTACACCTTCAGACTAGAGGCTCTCATCTTCTGCTGACAGTGTGTCTGTGATTGCTTTTTTTATTCCACATAGTTTTCTTAGTAAACAAAACTGCAGTGGATTGCCAATACCCTCTTTAGAGGATTGTATTTACTCTGATCATTCTGCCCTGACATGCCTATCTTGGGTGGCCCTACATGGCATATGTAGCTCATAGATTCATTGAGATACACAAACCCTTTCAGCCTGACAAGGTCAAATTTAGGAAGGGACTGATTGTCAAATCTTACAAATATCTAAATTATGATTTATGATAATCTTTAGCATGTTATAGCTGAGTAATCAATCAGTCATATCAGTAATGACATTTGCTCCTTGGAGGTATAAAACTACTTTGTCTGGCATTCCTCCTTTTTAATAACGTTTCAGACAAGCTTTATCAGTGCTAACATTAAACATTTATAACAGTGTATTGTTTCAGACAAGCATTATCAGTGCTAACATTAACATTTATAACACTGGATTGCTCACCAAAGGAGCACCCTCTGAAAAGAAAGACCCCCTGTACTTACCATCATTCAGGATCATCACAGATAAAATCATCTAATTCTACTCACTGGTATAATTAGCTAAAACATTGTCTTAGTTTTATGAGTATTAAAAAACAAAAGTGTGATGCAGACAAACTGGTCTCCCAAAAGCACAATTGTAGTGAAATAAAACAAGAGGAGAGACCAGTCCACAGCTAATAAAATCATGCATAAATTTATTCCAATAAGTAAAAAAAGAGTGAACGCTTTTGCAGTCAGAGCTGCTTCATCAGACAAGAACTCATTGCATGTCCTGTAATTTAAATTCATTTAATCCAATCACAGACCAACAACAATTAAGAACTAATCACTCAATAAAAATTTTCAGTCAGATGTAATATAGTGCAAGTATACGCACTTAGATAATACAATGGATAGAATACAAAAGAAAATTGCATAAATACTAAAACACATACATATAATATACAGAGATTCATCTTTTAAGGGGTCTATTAGCTAGTGCAGGTTTAATAGACAGCTTATCATTAAAGCCCTTATACTCACTGTTGCTCTCATTCTAATGATCCACTCTAGTTCCTTATTTTCTATTCTCTTTTTGATTGCACCTCCTCTATTCCCTATCCATACTTTCCGTACAATTTTATGTATGCGCTTTAGTATTTATGTAAATATTTTTGTATTCTATCCATTGCATTATTTAATTGCTTATACTTGCACTATACTACATCTGATTGAAAATTGTTATTGAGTGATTACTTCTTAATTGTTGGTTTATGATTGGATTGAATGAATTTAAATTACAGGAAATGCAATGAGTTCTTGTATGATAAAGCAGCTCTGGCTGTGAAAGCGCTCACTGTTTTTTACTTATTGGAATAAATTTGCGCATATTATCAGCTGTGGTCTGGTCTCTCCTCCTGTTTTATTTCACTACAGTTGTCTTAGTTTTATTTATCCTTTTGTGACCAGGTTAGTCCTATTAGGCTAGTGGTGTTTTTGCAGGTGAGATCCATGCTGGTATTTATATGATAAGGGGGAAATTTGGCCAAACTATCATGGAAATGCATCTACTCTTTTCTCTTTGGAGCTACTAGAAGGTGCCAGAGCTGGTACAGTGGCAAGAAAAAGGTCTAAGAGAAGGAGAAACATGGAGGAGGACAGAAAAGCTATGGAGATATTTGAGGTGGAAAATGAAAATCTGGTGAAAGATTTGTTTGATATGGAGAATACAAATGCTTATAAAGATTCCCATGTGGTGGATGATACAAATGAGCAGAGTTTAAGTATCTCAATGGAAAATGAAGTGAGTCCATTGGAGTGGTGCAGATAACAAAACTGCGGTTTGGAAGGCTTACAGATGATTTTCTGTTGAAAATAATTGAGCAGGATAATCCAGGTGACAGTTTTACTATTTCATGGGATGAGATAACAGATATCCTTTTATGCAAGTGCTGGGGAATGGCATTGTGGAGAAGAAACCATATTATGCGGCAGTAAAGAATGCAGCAGTTAAGACTGATGCAGCAGTGACAGGAAGTAAAAGAAGAAAGCAGCAAAGGAGTCTGATTTTATGGCATCACACAAACAGCAGTTGAAACTTATGCAGCAATGGCAGCAGGTAAAATAGGAGAGCAGGAACAAACTGTAAAGTAAAACTATTTTTAAAAAGATGAGAAAGCCAACTGTGAGAATAAAAACTGAAAATCAAGACTGTAATAGATAAATAATTGTTCTGAGATTTAAAACTGAAGAAATTCATTTTTGTACATTTAGATTTTTCATATCTTAATGTTTGAATCTGAGGGACTGATGACATTTCTTGTCATGACAAAAGAAGTACATTTATCCAGCGAGCAATTATTTGTTTTCTGGTAGTAATATAAATGTTAAAAACGTAACTTTTGCAGTTTAGAACAGATGACCTGGAAGGAAATGTTAAAAAATGCATACAGGGTTTGTATGAAACTGTTGATAACATTGTCAAAGTTAGAGATGAGAGACACTTTTTTAATGGATGGTGGAGTTGAAAACTGTTTTGAAATATGTAAAAAAAAACCATGGTAAAACACTTGCCAAGTGTCATTTCATGACTTATCATAGAAGAAAATTAAGATATGCTGGCCAGTCTAAGTCAAGTTTCTTGTGTGGGGATTTTTCTCATTTAATTAATGATTGTGATGTGATATAATGTAACCAGTGCGGGGAGAAAGGACATGCAGCTAGAATGTGTGTGCCTGAATATAGCCAGTGTGGGGGGAAAGGACATACAGCTAGACATTGTGTGCCTGAATGCAACCAGTGAGGGAGAAAGGACATGCAGCTAAAAGGTGTGTTCCTGAATGTAACCACTATGGAGAAAAAGGGCATACAGCTAGAAGGTGTGTTCCTGAATGTAACCATTATGGGGAGAAAGGGCATACAGCTAGAAGGTGTGTGCCTGAATGTAACCAGTGTGGGGAGAAAGGAGATACAGCTAGAAGATGTGCGCCTGAATGTAGTCAGTGTGGGGGAAAAGGACATACAGCTAGAAGGTGTGTGCATGAATGTAACCAGTGAGAGGAGGAAGGACATACAGCTAGAAGGTGTGTGCCTGAATGTAACCAGTGTGGGGAGGAAGGACATACAGCTAGAAGGTGTGTGCATGAATGTAACTAGTGTGGGGAGAATAGACATACAGCTAGAAGGTGTGTGCCTGAATATAGCCAGTATGGGGAGAAAGGACATACAGCTAGAAGGTGTGTTCCTGAATGTAATCACTATGGGGAGAAAGGGCATACAGCTAGAAGGTGTGTGCCTGAATGTAACCAGTGTCGGGACAAAGGACATACAGCTAGAAGTTGTGTGCCTGAATGTATCCAGTGTAGGGAGAAAGGACATACAGCTAGAAGGTGCGTGTCTGAATGTAACCACTCTGGGGAGAAAGGGCATACAGCTAGAAGGTGTGTGCCTGAATGTAGCCAGTGTTGGGGGAAAGGACATACAGCTAGAAGGTGTGTGCATGAATGTAATCAGTGAGGGGAGGAAGGACATAAGCTAGAAGGTGTGTGTCTGAATGTAACCACTATGGGGAGAAAGGGCATACAGCTAGAAGGTGTGTACCTGTATACAGGCTGTATAAAAAAGGACAGTTATGGATGGATTGTCAAGAGCAAACAGTGAAAAATGAAAAAGAAGGGGAAAGGGAAGAAAACATACACGAGGAATGACAACAAGAGGCTGAGGGAGAAGGCAAACTAGGTAGAAACTGTAGATTAAGAAAAATATGGCATGGAAAAAGTAGGAGCATGCAGGAAGAGAGGTCAAGAGGAAGGGACTGCCACTAAGAAGTTCTTGAAGTTCTATTCAGTAAAAAATCTGATTCTGAGGATCAAGGATTATTTGTGCATAAACCTAGAAAATATTCAATAGGGGATAGGTTGAAATAATAAAAAATGAAAATTTGAACATATTTCTATTAAACTTAAGAAGGAAAAGCAACAATTTTAGAGTACTTTCAGTAAAACTGTGAAGTATTATTAGCGCTGCATGAATGATAGGGATACTGGAATGGTATGCAAAATGTGATGTGGATGTTATCTTAGAAGATGCAAGATTCTTGACGAGTGAAGAAAGACTGAAAACAGAAAAAAATTGAGTGGAGATATAATATGGAACTTAGGAAGTGAAGGTCGCTCTGGAGTGGCTGTGTTGCGTAAAGAAAGGGAGACAAAACAGATGTCACAATAATGATGGTAATGTTAACTGTTGTGGATATAAGGTGGAGAGAACATGTTTATAGAATTATAGCATTGTATCCATATAAAACTAGCGAGGAAAGGGAGAATTTGTTTCATCAAATTTTAGACTATATGGTGTTTAACATGAAAATGGTAATTGTAGGAGACTCTAATTGTGATTTAAGGGGGAAACATAAAATAAAGGGCAAGCTGTAAAAAATATCAGAAGTGATAAAATGTGGTATGTTAGCTGTATGGAACAAAAGTCAGTGGACTTATAGAAGGGAGATATTTGGATGTAAAACTGATTATTTTATATTATTGGGAGGCTTGGGAGGTAGCAGATGGTCACACAGAAGTGATGGCTTTCTCAGACTATTTAGCAATATGGATGGAAGTGATGGAAAAAGGGAGTATATTAAAATAGCAAAGGCAATACAAAAAATACATGAGAAATTATGGGGTGAAACTACAGAGTGCAAAGTATTAATGTTGTAGAAGGATCATATAATTATAAAGGACTTCTATAAAAACTGATCTGAGTGCTCTGAGTAGTGGATTGAATTTAAAAAGAAATATAAAAACTTTTTTTTTATTATTGGCAGGATGATGTCAGAAAGGAAGAGAAAGTGAAACATGGGAAATGTTTAGAAATATATCAAATAATTTAGAGAATATGTCAGTCCTACAAACAAGTGGATATTATGCTATAGAGAAAGAAATATATACAATAAATACAATTTGGCATTAACGTATAGGCATACAAGGGAGAAGGAAGGAGGTGTCCGCATCCATCCACAACTCCTTTTCCCATTTTTGAACATGATGTTGGGGTGTCACTTCAACAGTGACAACCATTTTGTGCCAAGGCTCACACCACCAGGTGGCTAGCCCTGCTGCAGTTGTTCTTCGTACCACGCACTCGTATGCACACACTCACACCTATGGCCAATTTAGAGTGCCCTATCCACCTATATTTGAATAAAGTAAGAAAGGAGGATATTAGTATAGTGAGTGAAATAAAAAATGTAAAAGGAGAGGTAAAAAGAACACAAGAGCAAATTATGAGTATTGTAGTACAGTATGAGGATAATATATATGAGAGTATGAGGATGAAAAATAAGAGCGAATAGAAAGTAAAGAAACTGAACAACGTAAGTAAGAATTTGAAAAAGAAATTACTATTACTGAATTGCATGAAGTACTTAAGAAAGTTAATGTTGATTTAGTATCCGATGCAGATGGTATAGAGTATGGAATGTTCATGAAATTAATCGAATGTCAAAGAGGGAATTTTGTAAATGTACTGAATGACTGGTTGAAGGAAGGTTTTGTTTATGAAGTGTTATGCTGTGAGCTTTTAAAATTTATATGGAAAAAAAGATGAGAAGAATGAAATAAAAAATTGGAGACCCATCACACTAAATAACATAGATTATAACATTTTAATGAAAAAAATATAGAGGAGAAAGGAAGAATGGATGAGGGATATTATGGAAGAAAGTCCCTGGGATTCACAAAGCTCCATGCAAGAATAAGACTATTCTTGCACAGAGTGGTTTGTGTCCATTTAGAATAGCAGCGTGCCTTGCATATGCAGGAAGGCATGCTGCTGTTTAATCTAAATGGACACAGACCATGAACGAGCACAGGGGGGCATGTGTCAGCAGTGCCTGTACATGTAACATGCCCCCTTCACTCAGAAAGTGCCATATGGTACTTTGTGACACAGAGGAGTGTCAATGTACATAAGATTAAAGCCTGGTTCTAATATTATGTACTAAACCAGTGTTAGCCGACACTGTAATGTAAGTAGCTAACATTTCAGTGTCTGTGGACACTGAAATAAACAGAAAACAAAACACAAACACACCTAGAAGGCAGCAACCCTCAAGTGCACACCCTCGAATGTATGCACTCTTGCGCTACATGCATGGAAGCAGTAGGGCAAGAGGAAAGCAATAAAAATACAAAAAATGTTTTTTTTTCATTAAATAAATCCAAAATTTAAGAGGTGTACAACTTGTTTGTGCAGCATGCTGCTATGCTTAGTCTGGCTGAAATCCTGAAAATGATAGACAAGTGCTACTGTGATAGCAAACATTATCAAGCTGCTGTAGCATAGTGATAGTGCCATGGTTTAGCATGTAGAACATGCTCGGTTCAAATCCCCCCTCAGCCAATTTATTTAATAAACTTTTAAGGAATTTGAATGATAGATGTCAATCATATGGCTCACTTATAGCACAGTAGGGGTGGGAATAAGTAAAATATAAATGTAAAAAATACTTTATAAATGTAATGAAAAAAATAGATTTAAGCAATGATTTGCTAGTCTAAGCATTGCTTACCAGCTTTCAGCTGTGCTTATCTGGTTTAAGCATTGATATGTGGATTTGCCTGGAGCTAAGCATAGCTCAGCATTTTAAAACTGGCCAATCAAGAAAAAGGGTGGGAAAACTGCCCTATTTAAACTGCACAGGTGGGAATACAGCCATAACCATTTGGGATTGCACAGAGCAGGACCAAAATGTCTGGTGTAGGTGAAGGTGTTCGCTTCTGAGCACAACGTTGGGGCATCCAGGAGTCCAGGGTCATGGCTGGTCTTCTAGTAAAAAATCATGATGCCAAGCTGCTGCAGGGCCAGTACCAGGGCTCCCAGTACAAAGAGGAGGCCTGGGACCAGCTTACATGTGATCTCATCAGTACCACTGGCATACTCCAGACTTTTGAGCAGGTATGTTACCACCATAATGACCTGAAGCAGAGGAGGGGTGCACTCTTCAACCAGTGGATCCAAGAAGCTCGAGTGCAGGATGCCCCATGTGTCTGTAAGTATGCAGTCTTATGTATCTCTAACTAAGTATGTAAAAAGTTCAACTTGTGACTGAGTAGGTGTGATTAATGTGTCATGTCTCCCTATACAGCTGCTGCAGAGAGGTCCCAGAATGTCGAGGCTCATGCTGAGTGACTGGCCCGGCTGTGTCAGCATTATGGTGAGTACAGAATACCTCCTAATATTAGCAGTAAGAAATCAAAAATATAATAATGGTAGTCAGGCTGCCAGCATTACAATGGAGTATTTCCAGCTGCTGTGTAATACAGATGTCAGTAGCAAACAAGGTATAATATGCAGAAGAGGAATATTACAATATGTTTGAGTACTGGGCACAAAAATATGTACTAGATATAAATGTCAAAAGCAACACACAACACCTCCCCAGTAGCTCAGTCTGATAAGGACTAAGCCTATAATTCAAATTTGCACACACACCATGGTTCAAATCCAGGGACCGCCACAAGCATGTCAGTCTGGTTCTACAGTTGTAAACAGCAATCTGAATAGAAAAAGTAATGTACTGCAACGCATATATTTTCCACACAGGTAAAGAAATCTGAATAGAAATACTAGTATGGTGTGTATAACTATGAAAGGTGTACAATTGCTGTGTTAATCAGCCTCAGTCCTACAAACAGATGCAAGCTAGACAACCACACTCTGCATTGTAGCCCAGAGAAGCCCCTCAAGTGTCACGCTGTCACGGATAGTTTCCCCAATTGTCAAGAAACCAGCACACAGAGAATGTCACAGTAGATGTATGTCAAAGGCACAATACACACTCCAGGGCCTGCAACTAATATGTGAATCTGAAATATGTGTAGAAACAACAATGTAATGTGCACACAGTTTATCTGCACAGGGCCCACAGGTAAAGAAATCGGGATAGAAACAGGTATGATGTGCATAACTAAAATAAGGGTACAATTGCTCTGTTGATATGTACAGCTGTTGGAGTGCTGTAGCAGCCCCATGGCCCAGGTAGAGTGTAAGTGTGGTCAGAATGTAGAGTAGTGAATAGTAGTGTACTGACAAATATACTTGATAGCAGTTGTCAATTGAATCTGTTCCCTTTCCCCATCACTCAACTGATCCAATCATCATACTGAAACTAACATGGGTAAGTTCCTAAACAAACCTCTACTGTTGGGACTGTTGTTCCATCTGGTTTATCATTCTTTAAACTGTGCGCATGCTAATATTCCCTGTTGAATAATCATTGTTACTACCTCCCTGATGTACCACTAACTGGCAAGCTGTTGCAAATATATACATGGGTTCTGTTTGCTATGGCACTGTTATAATTGCACTGTTTTGAGTAATTGGGAATATCTGTGCATGCTATTTTGACTAATTTTGTAATGTGTTGTGCATGACTAACCAATATTCATTGTTAATTTCCACACCATAGCACATATGGAAAGGCAGATCCCAGTGGATCTGCCTCTCCCACCCCACCTGGCCAAGGCACCAGGTCACAGCATGTCTGGAACCCAACCCAGACCTCCCTCATCTGCTGGTCCTGCACCACCCTCAGGTGGAACCACTGCAGGGGATGGGGCTCACCCCCCCTGCAAGTAGGCACCGTGAGAATGTTGTCACCCAGGACGAGGTCTGTGGCATGGTGCGCAGTGTCCTCCAGACAGAGCTGGATGACCGACTGCACCAGCTAGAGGGGCAGGCGGCCCCTCCAGTTCAGCCCCCAGCACAGCCACCTTCAGGGCTGTGAAGAAGTATTGGTGACTGCCATCGGCTGGGGACATCAGTGCCACTACTACCATCTGGGGGGGCTCATGAGCCTCCAATTCCCAACCACCCTCCCCATCAAGGTGTTTACCCCTCCATGTGTCATACACCGCCCCTGTCTGCTGTCTGTCTTGTCTGTCTGCAAATGCAACATTTTCTACAAAACCTCCATCACCACACTTACCTATAATCCTTCCTTAACATCCCACTCTCACCATAAAAAAGGCATCTGTCCCAAAAAAAAAAAAAAAATCACGTCCCATACATAGCTCTGCATTTCGCCCAGAGACATGTACCCATCACACAATCTAACCCTACCAATCATCCATATTGTATGATGCCCACACACCTCCCTGAAGGGTGTGAGGCTCCAAATTTTAAATTGCCCACATTGAAAGCAGCTGTTGCTGCCAAAGGAATGGAGAGCTATGATCCTTTCCTACACCCGTCCTTCCCATCCCTACCTGTTTCTCCTCTTGTTTTTCCCCCTGCTTGCCCCAATTTCACCACTTTCCTATCTCCCTTTTTTTCTTTTCTTTATTTGAAATTAGCACGGGTTTAAGCAGCCGTAAGTAAAGCTGAGCTCACATTAACATCGCTTAGCTCCGCACAAACCTGCTTACAACTGCTTTAAAGTGCCTTAATCCCTTTGTCTCCAACAGCCCCTGTTCTGCCAAGCAAGAAATTTAAAAACCCTTGCAAGTCTGAAACCCAGAACCCTGTACACTATAGACAAAGCGATTTACCACAAAGCCATTTAAGAGGTAAATAAATTTGATGTTTTCTCAACCATATCATACAGCACTGTCATTCAACAGTAGGGAAAATGTATTTATATATGTAGATGTATATATATATATATATATATATATATATATATATATATATATATAAAAATATATATATATATATATATATATATATATAAAATATCAAAAAAATATATATGTATATACATATATATATATATATATATATATATATATATATATATATATATATATATATATATACATATATCTAAATGTGCATTGTGTTTGCACATTGGATCTACACTCTGAACCTCTCACTGCAAAACATCTGACCAAAGGCACTGTTAATGGGGGTGAAGGGGCCCAAAATATGTATCTCTTGTAATTATTGACATCATCCCCTCCTCCACAGCTGAACAGATCTGCCTTGCAACACAATAACCAACACTTGCAAGTCTCAAACCCATGACCCTGCACAACTTAGCCACAAGTTAACAGTAAGCCATCTCAGCTGTAAGATGTCAGGGTATCACTAAAGTATCATGTAGAACAGTCTGTCTTCCATAGAGAATGTACAATGTGGAAGCAGTAAACATTCCAATGATACATACACACACACACACACACACACACACACACACACACACATATATATATATATATATATATATATATATATATATATATATATATTTTTTTTTTTATATATATATATTTATATATATGTATATACACATACACATATAAATATATTACTACTTATAGATATGTATAAGAAGAGTATATATAGAGGATGCACAGCATATCAGACAGCCAGTATTCCTACAGATGCCACCTTTTAAAATTATTTCTTACAAAAGACAATTATTGCATGAAACATATACCCACAGACAATGCAAAGGACATGACACCACACACACACTTGCATTCATAGAAATGTTTATTTGTGTACTATTTCAGTTGTATATGCCATTTCTTATAGCAGTTAGGTGTTTGAAATACATAACTGAGTAATGCAACAATCAAACAAAACATTTGATACAGTAATCTGAAAACAGAACATATGTTGCTGTTCAGGCTAAGGCCTTCAAATAGTACAACAGTAAAAAACACTTTCCTCGAAGATAAGGACCAATCAACACTTATTAATTACAGATGTAGTTCAACAGCCTCCAATTACACTCTATACTCAACCCCTAGGGGGAAAAGAATTAAGTTGTCACAATGAAAATGTATCTGTTACATAACAATGCTTAACTTAAAACATCACTATCACGCTGACAAACAGAACTGTCTGTAAGACAGTAAGCTCTAGCCCACCACTGTTCCCATGGTGAAATGTATGAAAATGTGCAGCCATATACCTTAATGTGTCTTACTACTGATATCCATCACATGTTGTAACAGCCAAGGTTAAAAACAATTCATACCCCTCCCTCATAAAATGTCTTACAAGGGCATATAACAGTGTTTTACATACACTAACCTCTGGACTGTACAAGGTCACACACGCTATGTCCAGCCCTCATATACATGGACCCTACCCCACAGCTTGTGTGGGAGTCCACAACATCACTGGAATGATAACAGGAATGCCAGCAGTAAATAATGATAGGCCACAACTTAACAACCTCTTACTGCATGACATCTGGACAAAGCCTGGTATATAGGTGGAGGACAGAGGCTGGAACACAGGGCCATATTTGCAATATTACTGTTATACACTGTGAAAGTTGCTGGTGTTACAGGATTCCTTGCAACATACCCTTACTCAGGAATATGAAGTCAGAAACACAAATGGATGTTGCCATGTACTGATAGCATTCAACAGAGAGAATAC
Organism: Protopterus annectens; assembly: GCF_019279795.1. NCBI lineage: Eukaryota > Metazoa > Chordata > Ceratodontiformes > Protopteridae > Protopterus > Protopterus annectens. The sequence continues at coordinate 516,115,524 of NC_056744.1, forward strand.
CTCTGATATGTCAGAGACAAGACCTGTGTGGTGAACAGACAAAACATAATGGCCAATCCTCTGGCCATCATGTGGAGAGGCCCACAGTTAAGAGCTATGCAGACAAACTGCATTCCATGCAAAACTAGCATGTACACACAAACCCTGTAAAACTAGCAGTAGTCAATGCATATAACAGCAATACTCACACTGTCCATAGGTCTGGAACCTAATACAAACATGTAGTTGGCCTGTGTTTGCAAGTCCTGTTGTAAGAGGTATTGCTACCTGCTGTCTGTAACACTGATGCCCACACACAGGAAGGAAATCTTCCATACAGGAAAGGTAAAGGGACAATGTCCACATGATGTAGTCATTTATAGTGGTGGGTTGCCATGACATTGGTAATTGGAAGTACTACACAGGTGGCTGCATGCAGTTAGCAAGTGGTGAACACCGATTGGTGCAGAGGCCATCACCTGATGATGAGCATCACCTACAAAATCCATGCTGCAACCTATTCAAACCAGCTCAATCCCTGTAGTGGAGAGAGAGAGAGAGAGAGAGAGAGAGAGAGAGAGAGAGAGAGAGAGAAAGAGAGAAAATACTACAAACCAAACCAAAACAAAACAAAACAAAATAAAATAAAACAAGGGACATATACAAGTGTACATAGAAGAGAGCACAATACTAAAACAGGTATGTGAAACATGTATGCATGTAACTGAATGTAGTACTTGGTCTGTAATAATGGGATAGATGATGTGGAAAGATTTATATATGCCATCAAGACTTGTTGCTGTAATGATGTCCTGCTGAACAATTGCTATGGACATAGCATCTGGCCCTGTGAACAGTGGGCCATACCTGTCAACTGTGCAGATCTGCATAGAATGACAAGATGTAAGCCGTATTAGTGTGTGTTCTGTACCTCAAGACATGTATACTAGTGTGGCAAATAGCTGAAGGTGGAAGTAATGAAGTCATGATAGACGCATGAGTTTCAGACCCCCCCACCTTCAGGACAGTCATGTTAACATGAAATGTATCATGCACAAACTTCATAGGTTTTTAATAGGCATACCCACAATCTTCCCTATATATAACCCCCTAATGTTAGGCTGTGTCCACATGTGACACTCTTCTGTTTTGTTTTGTAGCAAGGCAGAACAGTGCAGCTGTGGAGGAAGGAGTTTTACAGAGTGTGGATCTGATGTCTGAATGCACTCCATATATATATATATATATATATATATATATATATATATATATATATATATATATATGTGTGTGTGTGTGTGTGTGTGTATGTCTACAGATATGCAAACACATATATAGATTTAAAAAAAAACAAAACAAAAAAAAAAATATATATATATATATATATATATATATATACATTTTCCCTACTGTTGAATGACTGTGCTGCACGATATGTTTGAGAAAACATCACACATATCTATACACACACACACACACACACACACACACACACGCACACATATATATATATATATATATATATATATATATATATATATATATATATATATATTTACATAGTTGTAAGCGGGTGCAAAATGGACAGTTATGTCTGGTGTAAAATTTATGTTGGGAACACATTGCCCTTTGTGAAGGTGAGAGTGGGATGTTGGGGAAGGATAGTAGGTATATTTGGGGAGGTAGGTTGGGTTAGAAGACAGACAAGACAGACAAGACAGCATACAGAGGTGGTATATGACATATATGGTGGGTAAACACCTTGGATGAAGAGGGGTGTTTGGAAAGTGGAAGCCCATGAGCCCCCCCAAATGGAAAAAGTGGGACCAAGTTCCCCACCCATTAGCAGTCACCACTACACTTTCATGGCCCTGAAGGTGGCTGAGCTGAGGGCTGAACAGGAGGGGCATGCGGACCCTGTAATTGTGTATCGAGGGCCTCAAGGTGGTGTAGCAGATCCCCCAATTCTCTATGGAGCTCCCTGTGCACCAGACCCTGGACCTGACTTCAGGTGACAGGATCCTGTCTGTGTGTGTTCCCGGGGTGGGGGACAAGCACCATCCCCTGAGGTGGTTCCACCTGAGGGTAGTGCAGGACCAGCAGATGATGAGGTCCCAGGGTGGGTCCCAGATGTGCTGTGCCCTGGTAACATGGCCAAATGAAGTGGGAGAAGGGGTTCTGCTGGGAACAGCCTTCCCAAACATGCTATTGTGTTGCATTTTTAAAACATATGTGGGTAGTAATAGTCCACACAATCCAGGATTAATTATAACAGCATGCATAGATATCCCCATTAACACAAAACTCCAGATTTGGAGCAGTCGCATAGCAAAAAGAACACATGCATATATGGAACCATAGTGGCCCTTACAATGGCATGCAGGTGACATTGTTAGCAACAGGTCACCAATGATAGTGTTTCAACTAGGAACATGAATTCAACAGTATTGAAAATTGGTTCATGCAACACTGCCTCCTCCTGAACCCCCAAAAAACAAAATTATTGCTCTTTGTTCCAACTCTAAAATCATCTCAACTGTACTTCACAATAACCTCAAACAATGGAACTAACATAACCCCAGACACTACAACCCGTCTACTAGGAGTAACAATTGATAACAACCTTAGCTATGATGACCACATTAATTCTACAATAAAGTCTGTTAACAAAAAACTAGGCATCATTTACAGAATCAAACCCTTCCTCACCCCCATCAGCCAGAATGACTATTTCCCAGACCCACCTTATCTCTACCCTGTTCTATGCTTCTGTGATATATACCAGTCTGTCTAAGAACAACCTTACCAAACTTTCCACCAGTTATAATAATATAGCCAGATTTGCCACTGGTACCCCATTTAGAACTCATCACTGTCTCATCTTCAAACAACTGGGATGGCTAGAACTGCAAAACCAACTACTTTGTCAACAACTAGTTATCACCCAAAAGATCCTTTATCCCCCTAACAATACCCCTATCCTCACTAATCTGATTACACCATTCAAAAATCTTGAAACACTGCGCTCAGCTAATAAGCTCCTTGTTGCCACTACTAAGTCAAAAAACAAAGCTGGGGACTCACTTTTCTCCAACACAGTAGGTAAAAACTGGAACCAGCTTCCTACTGAACTATCCACCCTTGCTTAAACTTTCCTATATAAAAAACATCTTAAAGAACATCTTAAATCTCACTGGCTTTGTCCATGCTCTAACCCTGACTGACATATTATTCCCCTTTTTGCTCTCTCTACACTTCTCTTCCATACTATTCTTTGATGCTTACTTTGTAATCTATATTAAAAAAAAAAAAATCAACCTACTGAATGAATTATTACTATTTTGTTCTTACCAACATAGCCAATGTACTGTAACTTATTTCACCAATACTATATATTGTATTCTTTGTCACTGCTAGTGCTTGGAGCTTTTCTCCCCGGGCCTCTACTGAAAATGGACATATATCCAGTTAGACTAGCCCAGTCAACAAATGTAAAAATAAAATAAAAATAAAATAGAAACACATTTCAGTATTTGTCATATAATAGGATATATGTCCCAACAGTAGGTTTGGTGTAAACATACCCATTGATTTGTTTGTTCAGATTATTGTTGCAGATATGGTGGGGGGAAGATAGAGATGTCAATTAACAACTATTATATCCTTACAGTATGAGGTTCTCACACCTTTTTTTCCTCTTTATGTCTTTCAGGTACCATGTCTAGAGAGCGCCTTCCAGTGTATTCCCCCCAGGAAAATGGTGTTATCATTAACTACCTGGTGCGGCACCACCAAACTCTCTTTGGCTGTACAGCCCATGATCTGCAGGAGAGGACTGCCCTGTGGAACGAGCTCGTCCACAGGGTAAATGATGTCAGCCTGCATAACCACAGTTATGAGCAGGTCTGACATCACTGCACTGACCTTATCCTCCACACCCTTCAGTGTGCTGCTACAGTTAGGATGGATCAGCTAGCCACAGGTGGGGGTCATGCCATCCAGCCCCCCGACACATGCTGAGGAGCTCCTCCCCAGCCTTGGGGCACCTGCCCTCCAGCAAAGCCAAGAGCCAGCTGATAGCATTGTGGAGGTGGAGGTGGGTGCTACCCACACAATGGATGAGGATCATGCAGATAAGGCCACAGGGCACATCAGTAGACCACTGTTGCTTATCCGTCTGCATCTGTAAAGTTTCTACATGCATATGTGAGATAAACTGTATATAGTCTGTTGCTGCAGTGTAGTAATAAACAGATGTGCATAATCTGTAGTATTGTGGGTTTGTACTGCTGATGTACTGAAATGCTGCTCCCACCCTGTACTAATGCCACAGGTGTGGCTACTGACATCACAGCTCTCACACAACTATGTAGGTCCCTCTGATATACCTCTGGGCAGTAGCCTGTAGCTGGTGAGTATGGTGTTTTTTGTTCAGGTTTGCCAATACACCGGCCATGTTACGGCCATGGTATTTGTCATGCAAACATTTAACACACCTACCCATAATGCATGCTGTACATGTTCGCTTGTTGTTGCTGTTAACTCCACTGCATCACAGTCGTCACCATGGTGGCATATCTGAAGAGTATGTAAGAGTCCTACAATATAACTAACAACCTGTCATTGCAAGATGTGTGCACAGAGATGAACATAATGCTGGGACAAAGGGCCTATAGGAGGAACATGTCTGAAACATTGCCCTTATACAGTGGCTACAACAGTGTATATACCACTATTACAATGGCAACTGTTACAGATCTACACAACAGCATATCACAATACCACATTCCACAACCGTTACAACCTGTAATGTGATCCTAACATGAGCATTGAATGTGTAATATGGAATCCTATGTTAGGACAGCAAATATGGGGAATACATACCTTAACAAATACTGGAAGCATATCTTTGCACACATGGAATCCTTTGATAGGACAGCAAATATGGGGAATACATACCTTAACACTGAAAGCAAATGTGTGCACACACTCCAAATAACATCTTGTGGAAGCAGCTTTTGAGGTACTGACAGCATTTACTCTTCATGAGTATGCACCTTCCATCAAGTACAGGTCCTCAATGTCACAGCAAGAAATGGTCTGCTGTCCAAGATGTATGTCCATGACACTTGCCCACTCACCTGCAGCACAGGCAGTTGTGGCTTACACACATCTTACAAATCATGGAATGGATCCCATATCCGACAGGTAGCACTCAGGAGTGGGAGACATAGCCTTACCTCACCACTGCATATACCATGGCAAACAGTGCAGACAGTCATGTATGTGATGAGGAAGTATGGGACAACATTAATGTAGAAAATAAACAGATGGCCATCCAAGACAGATGACAACACATGTTGCAAACTGGTCATTGAGGCTGCCTAGAAACATGCTGCAACACTGAGGGAGTTGCAGGAATGTCTAGCAAGTACTGCCTGTGCAGTACCTGTGTCGACAATTGCCTGGACTCTGCATAAGTGTGGCCTATGGGTTAGGGTAATCAGATGGAAGAGTTGTTCCACAGGAAACATCATCTAGGTCTCTCAACAGGTAGCATATGTATAACATCAAAAGTCCCCAAAGGCATGTTTTGCAATGTGTAATGGTGTACCAAGACCAATTCCGAAACCTACAGACAGTATTAATAAAGATACATGTGCTGCACAAGCAACACCTCACTCCACCTCAGGCCCACCATCCTCATCTGTACCTTGCTGATGCCAATGTACACCTGTATGTTTGCCATTCATTAGTAAGAACTAGGCTGGTACACATAGTGTTCTGAATTTAGGACACTGCAAAATGACACTCGTGTGGAACATAGTTGTCAAGCATCTGCAAAAAGGCTGAGGATGGGGAAGGGTGTCATCCTGAAACACAACAATCAACTGAAGCAGACATCCAAAGCTCGCAAAGAATGGCTGTATCTGAACACAGTCAAGGTCATGAATTGTGGCAGACATAACCCTGACTCAGCAGCAATAGTAAAAGCACTGTGTGACCTCCAAGGACTATGCACTTGAGTTGACCTTGCAATCTGGCAGAGTTGGGGGACATTTCTAGGGCAGAGTGACCAAATACTGGCAAGTGCAGATTGGCCATGCTAGTATACCCCTTCCAGGAATAGTGACTGCTGTAGTACACTGAGTTGATGAAACAAACCATTATGTTAAGGGTGTACACACTTATGCACCCACATATTGTATGCATCTCAGTCAGCATCTGCACAACTAACACATTTGTTGGCACTGCATTTGATTGCACAGGTCATATGTCACATATCAGGTTTGTGTAATGTTAACATATGCAGCATTGTGGCCCCATGGCATATCATGGAAGAGGGTGCCATGTCAATAAGGGTGTGTACACTCCCCATAGCCAAAGTACGTTTTGAAGGTTGTCAGTGTAATTGTATTTTATTGCTCATACATGCACTGCTGATGATGAGATCTGCAAATCAGACATCAGGCATTCACTATTGACATCTGTCCTCATATCATCCCAGGTATGTGCCGGACAAACACATAGGGGCTGTGAGCAACAGAGCAAACATAACTGACACACATATACACATTCAGCAATGGCATGTACACCCATGAGGTATGGTGCACAGTACATGCCAGGGTGCTGAACAGGTGCACAGCAATACTGTGTACATGGGTGCAGTGTGTTCCAGGGGAAGGGGCATCACCTACTAACACAACGCATGCATCACAAAGATGTATAACATTGGTAACAGGGATTAACTATAGCTGCAGTGCATGCTGTTGAGTGCCATATGTCATGCATGTTGACAGTTGGGTAAGGAGAGGTCTGTGTGTAATATCTTTGTGCAACTTCATCTGTAAGTGTGTGTGTGTGTGTGTGTGTGTGTGTGTGTGTGTGTGTGTGTGTGTGTGGGTGTGTGTGGGTGTGTGTGGGTGTGTGTGGGTGTGTGTGAGTGTGTGTACAGTTCAGCAATGATGTACAGGTCTTAAAGTGTGTTTTTTGTTTTCCCATGACAGGTGGCGAGGTGGGTCAGAGTCCGTCATACAGGCAAACTGATGTTAGTTTCCATACAGACTCTGACAATGATGATAGGTATGGTGAGGCACAGGCAGGGTTGTCAGGGGCTGAAGCTGTGCCATTGGTTGACATCCCACTGTTATCCACCCCATCCCCGCACACAGTCAAATTGCCTATAGATACCCCATCACCAGTAGCCATTAGTGAGGGACAGTTGGCAGGTGGTGGCATGGGACAGGACAGTGTGGTGACTATGGCAAGTGTTTCTGGGCACAGCAGCCATAGCCAGATGACCAGTGAGGTACCACACAGGCAGATGTACAGGGGTGCTCATAGGAGGGCTTCTGGTCATCATGGCCCTGGCAGAAGTGCCACATCAGGTGTTACCAGACGCATGTTTCAGGCCATCATGGAGGCACAGGTACGTATGGAATGTTATACCAGACAGGGTCTGAGGCTCCAGAGGGCTACTCATTCTTCTGTTATTGACAACATCCATGATCTTGCAGGTGCCCACTGTTAATTTGCAGTGGTCCTGGATAGACAGTTGGGCGAGATGGTGGGAATCCTCAACTGTGCAATATCTGTGCTTGAGCATATGGTGGGAGTAGGGCTACAGCCACGTGGACGTAGGTCAGCAACACCAACAGGTGGAGGTCTACATGGACTTGCAACAAGTCAGAGTGACTCCTGTAGTGGCAGTACCAGCACCAGCACTGCAGGGGGGGGTGTTGTCCACACAACAACATAGTAGGCCACGTGCACATCACCCTGGCCGGTCGCAAGAGGGACCCAGATCCAATGAACACTTGTCATCATCAGGAGAGAGTGCCATATCTGGCCTTGTACCTGGTAGTGCCTGTGGAACCCCTGGCAGGCACAGTTCTCGTGTCCATGGCCAGAGATGGTGAATTGCACACCCTGCCTGGTACAGTATGCAGCTGTCCAACAAACCTCTATTCAGGGCAGCTACATGGCAGAACTATGTCCATACACACACACACACACACACACACACACACACACACACACACACACACACACACACACACATCACCAACACAGCTAGGGCAACCACATACCTACACACACCACATCTGCACTGCCCAATTAATAATGAAACCCTCTAACACACACACACATGATGACAACCAAACAGCTCAGCCTAGGTCTCTGGCAAACCCACAACACACCCTATGCATATGATGATATCTGTGCCACATCCCTGTCATCCATGACATCAATGCAGGGACAGGCTAATATGGTTGTGATGCACAGGGTGAATGTACTAAGGTGTACCAATATAATGTTGTGTAACATGTTTTCAGCAGTAAAGTTTAATGCTTAGATGTCAGGATGTGTATAGCTGTCCAGCCATGATGCATTATAGCTGTTATTAACACTGACTGATTGTGGTCTTCATAATGTATTCCCTTTGTGTTGTAGGTGTCTATGTGTCAGCAGGATGTTGGTCTGCTGTTGTTTCCTACAGGGGGTATGGCACTGTGGTAACACCTTGACTGTGCCATATCCTGGGTACAGCTGAACACAAGTAACAGGTCTGTATAACAGCTACTGCATGTGCCACATGGCTGATAGGTCTGAGGGGTGTATACAGGTGAGTGCATGGTGACTGATGTCAGCAGCCCTTCTACAGTGGACAATGGTAAGTGCACTGGGTGGTACACATCACATGTTTGTGTATAAGACACACACACAGAGGCTTAGGTGTTGATGCAATACACAAAGAATACCATACACATGGATGTATGTACTTTTGCAGTGAACCCATTTTAGCCTATGTAATTCCACCAAGACAAAATAAGCACAACATCACATCAGTAAATAATCAGTCTGCTAGTTTAATGTCATTGACGATGGTACTGGCAGGGTATATGTCCCTTCCCAATGTAGTGCAATCCTAGACTTGGTAAACACAGGTGTGCTGGTTTGGGTGGCACAGTCCTACCCTTTGGAGGGTGTGGGGTGGTGAAGTACTGCAGATAGAGTGATTGACAACTACTTAACCTGTTAACATAAACTGTACAGTATTACAGCCAACTAAGTGGGGGGATAGACACAACAATAACCCCAATGATAGTGGCTGTGATCACAAGATCCACACCCAACTATATATACCAACCCCAGTATCACTGTACAGCTATACAGTGGGGAATATGGCATTTACACATCTACTACTAATTTTGATGGAATAAAGTTCCACAAGATGATACCCTTGATATGTTAGCATTTGCCAGTCAGTTCTTGGAAAGATGACTTCCTGGGACATGTATTTTCTGCAAATTAAAGTAGATCCCTTCACATACACACATGCTCTTACTTGGCAGCACTGAGAGTAGAACCCCTACATAGGTACTTATTGCTACTAATGTGTGTGGCCTTAAATGTACACACCACACAGCTTTTAGGATGAGTTGTGTCCCAGGTTTCTTGTTAAGCGAAGAACATCACTAGACCTTGTACAGTATGTTAATGGGGGATGTACTGGTTGTTAATGAACAATACATAGTGTGACATACTGTCATATAGACATTGACAAACACATAACAGTCATAGACACATATGAGAAACCTAGGATTATCAGTGCTAACGACCTTGTCAGTGAGTCCGTTCTGTTACAAATAATTTACACACAGCACATGCATCACTGGGCTGGATAGTGTAATCGATTGCCTGTATGGTTGATGGTGACAGTGATCCCCATACAGTGGACCTTGGGACATGTACTGAGGGTACCATGGTGTAAAGACAGTATACCCAGCACCCACACCCCACATTGGATATTTTACTCACTGAAACCCATGATAATACTCTGACATACCCACAATCACACATTGACCAGGACTGCAATGCACCCCCTTGTCTAACTCAAGAGTGCTACTACAGGGATCTGCATCTATTGCAGATGCCACAGGGATAGTAGGGTGATGGTTTGTCATGGCTCTCCTACTGTCAGCAACATCACTACCCCTTATACTGTATGGCAAGGTTTATTGTATTTGGAGAATGTGGCCTCAGAATGCTGTATCCTACAAATATACACACTTGCACACATACACACACTTGCCAGGACTCATAGGGTAACCCATGCCTATCTACCCATTTGTACAACAGTGTTGTGCTGGTACTGCAAGCTCCAGGTAGCCCATAGGGTGAAGAGTATAACAAGGTACATGCAATGTCCATTACAGCAGCAGCCATTTCTAACTATTGCAATGGGGTGTGCAGTGGGTGAGTAGGCCCTCAGGGTATTATCATCTACATTTACAAACAAACAGACACTGTTATTCTCAGTAATGCACACTGACACATTTGTCAGGACTGGGATCCATAGGTGCAGGTGTTCATAGGTGTGTACCAAGATATTGTCCATGGAGAGATGAGAAGAGTATGGGATGTGGGTACAATGGTATCATGCTACCTGCCATTTTTCGGCAGGCCATCTATCAACTGATGCCACATGAGTGATCCTCAGGGTGAGAGTTAAATGCAACATCCAATTATCTGCTTGCCTCTTGCATAGGGCTGGTGAGGTGCTCCAATTGACATGTATGCAACATATGTTACATAACATGGTCAGTGTCTGTCTTTGAGACCTGTACCCAAGCATGTTCTGTTGACTGTGGTAGTGTAGTTGCAGTATCCATGGCATGTGGTGCATAGAGGGTTGGGTTTCCCAGCTGTGGCATTCATAACACAGCTGGGCATACATGTCAGTGTCAGTCAAGCATAGATTGCCTGTAAGCATCCAAGATGGATACCTGACATCTGCAGATCTGTACAGAGGACAGACAGAAATCAGCTAGCCAACTGGTCATGCATTCGGATGAATATTTTGACAGATAGACGTCTGACACTGATAGGTATGCCATTGCTACATGACAGCAGCCCTCAATGACATATCCTATACACACAGTAGTCTACAGTTAATATCCACATGTCAGATAAATATTCAGTAGCAAATACTTAATGACACACAACTCACACACCAGGAACATGATAGTCAAGACTCAGACTCTAGCTTTGCATGCAGGGGTGTTTGGTTCCAGTACTACAATTTGCAATCTACTCTTACTTGGGTAAGCACTGTTAACAGTAGTAACATAATGATACACTACATGCAAGTGTGACTGCATATAACCTGGAATACTACCCATGTATGAAACACAGATAAATGGTAAAAATTGTTGTATTAGCCATATATACTCAGGTGTCCCAAACAGTAAACTCGCACCCCTTTCTACTGTAATGACAGCACATAGAATCATGTTAGATACATGGAATTAAATACACTTATTAAAGATGCTATTACCCTGCTATTTCATCAGACTGGAATGTGATCAGTGGTTACCAGGGCTGAGGTATGCTTAGCAGGAGTAAGCATTGCTTAAATGTAACTGCTAAGAAGATTTGTGCACTGGTAAGTGAAGCGTACACAGTGTAAGTGCTTTTGTGTTAACCGTATGTATGCACATAACATGTAAAGGAGTCATACCTCAGCAGCAATAGTCACAACCTCTTAATTCAAGGGGATGTCATGTAAGTATTGCAGGTATAAATGTAGAATGTTGCTAAAGTAATGGGGGCTGTGTTAACAGATGTGAGTGAAGTCACATCTAATATAGACATGTATGCCATCAAATACTGACAGACATCATAAGATCATCATAGTGCAATACCACACAAATCACAGTAATGATCCTGTGGAATACAGCAGAGATATGACCAATAACTGTGGACAATCTGATACAATCTGGTCAGTGCAGTGGTATACATAGAACACCTTACTACAAGGGGTGTGGACCAAGCCTGACAAAGTGGATGTTTACAGCCATGTAAATGGGGATATCACTAAAATACTGGAATAGATAAGCTCACACAGTTTATGCATTCACACACTCCTGTCTGCCTTAACACATATTAATCGGAGGAGAAGAGGTACCAAGCCCACATACTTCCCACTAGTTAGTGACATACATCTTTACATCATCCCACTGCTTTGTCAGAAATATACAACACTTATGGTGGCCAGGCAACAGTACATCTGACAAAAATCTGGACATAACATCACACTAGGTAAATACACTGAGCTGCTAGGCATGTCAGAAAGCACTGTGAAAACTTCAGGCAGACTGCCCCAACAGTGGCCTAAGTTTCCTCTGGAGGAATACACATGTACTTGCAAATATAACAGGCACTACAGGCATGTAACAGCACATAGTAACAGACACCAGTGTGAAAGTGCATACCCACAAACAGTATGAACACAGCCACATTCACATTATGGTAAGCCTAATTAATATTACAGTATATGGACTGTGTGAACAAAACCATCCTCATATGTACCACTCACACACTAACCATACATATACTGGGCCAATACACAGTGTAGTCTGATGCTTGACTGTGGTGTGAGACATGTGTCGGTCTGGTCCTACAAACATGTATGCTGATAGGGTACCATAAACTGGAGCAGCATGCAACATCAGATAGAACAGGATGAAGAACAATGACATCTACCACAGTTTGTACACAGGCCAAGTAACATTTTCACAATACACACTCTGTCAACAATCACCATAAGTACACAGACCTCACTACTATACACACTATAACAGAATGTCCAGGTTTTATCCTCAGCTATAAGGTCTACTATACATAACATGTCTAGCAGTCTGATATCTCACTGGCTTGTTATCAGGTATGATGTCAGTAAATAATTATGCACTGTACATATGCACCTCTTACTGCATGACATATGGACATAGGTTGACAGACTTGGGGTCGGAGGCACAAACACAGGGCCAAAATTGACATATTGTTGTAGTAAAGTGAGAAATTTCCTGGTGTAACAGGGTTTGTTGTGGCATATCTCCTCTGAGGGATATGAAGTCAGTAACTCACATGGATGTCACCATGTGCTGACTGCAATCATCAGAGTATGCTACTACATTTCTACAGATAGGAAATGTGTGAGTAACACAACACATGTAAGACTCTAAACTCTGTCCAGTCTGCAGATAGCCCTACAGGTGAAAGTTTCCTTAACCACATAATACTGTCATGCCAGACTTTAAATCATGTAGAACAGCCATATCCACACAAGCACTGTTAAGCCAACATCACTTCAAATGTAGAACAGCAATACTTACATTCTGTCCCCATGTCTGGAACATCCCCCTCCTGTTTGTTGGCCTGTCTCCACAGTGTATGTTGTAAGAGGTCTTTCCAAATACCCTCTGTGATGCTGTTTGTCAAACACCCACATGAAGTCCTGCTCACAGTGGAGAAAAAGGGCCAACACCCACAGAATGTTCTTAGTTATAGGTGTGTGTTTCCATGCAATAGGCTATGGGAATGATACCACAGCTGTTCCACATGCAATTAACAAGTGGGAGACTGCAATTCATGCACAGGCCATCAGCTGATCATGAGCATTACTGATAGAATTAAAGCTGATACCTATACAAAGCAGATGTACTTTTCCACATCCACCAGAGAGGGAGACAGAGAGAGAGAGAGCAAGAGAGAGAGACAGAGACAAAGTAAGAAAAGAAGGGAGTAAGAGAGTAAGAGCCAAGCATGTTTGTGTATGATCCATGGGTGGAGAGTGATATCTGGGCATTTTAACGGTTGCCTATATTGTTTACTAATCCACACTGTCACATGGTAATTGCACATGACTGTACACATTTATGGCTGAGAACTGTCTACAGCAATCTCCTCAGTGTTTGGCAAATATTGGCCTTGTAATGTGGACAATGGGACATAGAGGTCCTCAATATAATGATGTAACACAGCCCACCCTGCAATGGATGCTGTCATTACACAATTACCCCAACACCCACACAGGATACTGATGACACACACACACAAACACACACTTACCAGTCCTGAGTCTCAAACCCCTATCTGACTATGTATCTATTACAGTGTTATACAGTTATTGCACTCTCCACAGAGATGACATGTTGGAGGGCTCAGTGCTAATGGAGGGATAAGGGAAGTGTAGTATGTGTGAATGTCCACAAAAGCAGGTGTCAATGAAAACACACATACACTCTCTCTCAGGGAGACACATACATTATCATGCTTGCCAGGATCAGGATTAGAACTCCTATCTAACTACTTTGCTACACTATAGTATTACACAGTTATCACAAGTGCCACAGAGCTTATAGGGTTGGCCTTTGTCCAAAGAGGTATTTCAAGGTGAATGACATCATCAGGCATGCTAAAGTAGGGCAATGGGAGGTGTAGTGACTATGAATGGCCTCAAAATCATTGATCCCTACACACACAAACACAGTCTCACAGTTGCCATGCCTGAGATTAGAACTTTTGCCTAACTAATACATCACACTATAGCATTATGCAGTTATCACATGCACCATGGAGCTTACAGGGCTGAACCTTATCCAAAGAGGTATTTCAATGTGACTGACATCAGCAGGATTGCTAAAGTAGGGCAATGGAAGGTGTAGTTATTGTAAATGGCCTCAAAATCATTGATCCCTACACACACACACACACACACACACACACACACACACACACACACACACACACACACACACACACAGTTTCACAGTAGCCATGTCTGGGATTAGAATTCTGACCTAACTAGTACATCACACTATAGCATTACACAGTTATTGCACACACTACAGAGCTTACAGGGCTGAATCTTGTCCAAAGAGGTATTTCAAGGTGACTGGCATCAGCAGGCTTAGTAAAGTAGAGTAATGGGAGATTTAGTGACTGTGAATGGCCTCATAATCATTGATCCCTACACACACACACACACACACACACACACACACACACACACACACACACACACACACACAGTTTCCATGTTTGGAATTAGAACTCCTACCTAATACATCACACTACAGTATTATGCAGTTATTGCATGCACCACAGAGCTTACAGGACTGAGCCTTGTCCAAAGAGGTATTTCAAGGTGACTGACATCAGCAGGCATGCTAAAGTAAGGCACTGGAAGTTACAGTTACAGTGAAAGGCCTTAAAATTATTGATCCCTACACATGCAAGCATACACCCACACCACAGTTTTACAGTTCCAATGTCTGGGATTAGAACTTCTACCTAACTAGTACATTGCACTAAAGCATTATGGAGTTTTTGCATGCACCACAGAGCTTACAGGGTTCAGCCTTCCTCAAATGAAGTATTTCAAAGTGACTGACATCAGGGTTGCTAAAGTAGGGCAACAGGGAGTGCAGTGTGTGTGAATCGGCTATAAACCATTTTTCTGGAAAACCACACACAACACTCAGTCCCACACAACTTTACATTTGACAGGACTAGGTATATGACTGCTAGATGACTACTGATTTTTACTGTCATGTTACACAGTTATCACAAGCATCACTGACACTATAGCGCTGTGGGCTACCAGAAGCAAATGTCTACAGTGATAGACATCAGCACATCATGTGATATTGGCCAATTGGATGTGTGTTGCATGGGACAGGCCTCATGATGGGAATCTCTTTGTCACTCTCTGTCTCTCTCTTCCCCACATCTCTGTTTGTGTATTTTTGACCTGTTATAGTGTGCTGTCCTTGGATATATGTGTGTATTCCTATCCAATGTGTATGCAAAGCATGAATGGTGTGCAATGTGGTGTGTGTGTGTAAACAGAAATCTGTGACTGACAGATATGTATAGTTCACTATTGTTGTCAGACATGGGCTTCATTTCTCTAAGTGTTGGAGCACATCCAGAATGACCTTCTGTATTTTGTTGTCTGACATGGGCTTCATTTCTCTGTGTGTGGGAGCATGCCCAGTATGACCTTCTGTATTGAATGTGTGAATCCATTACAGGTAGGTTGTACTCTAGTGCAGGAATTTGTGTTCTACACCTACAGCTAGCAACCTGTTTCTGTAGGATATCTGTAGATAGGTTGACAATATGGAGTCAAAATGGGCAAAGGATAGTGGGATACTGTAACTGTTATGTCTGTGCTGCTTGTGCTACATGGTTTTGGTGTTAGCAGAGATATTCAGACATATGTACTGTTTTAAACTGTGATATATTTTATCATCCATTACTGACAGATATAGTTATTTGCTCACAGTAATTTCCTGGAGAATACAAGATGAATGAAGCTGTGTCCAGTATTGTGGTCTGCAGCCTACATATTATTGCACACTCGTGCCATTCTGAAGAGGGAGCCACAGACACTTGCTGATGGGTCTGTGTAAATGGTCCAGCACCTTGGTACTGTGGTGGTTGAGGATCCCCTGCTTGTACATCTATCAACGTGACAGAATGGCCATATCCTGCTGTGGCCATACCTCTCAGCTGTACAGATTCACCCAGGTTACCCAGAGGCAGGCCTCATATATCTGGACATTTCCCCTTAACATTGTGGTTTACAAGTAGGTTTGTAGCCACCTATGACTGGGTTTGCAGGCAGGGTTATTATGGGCACACATCAGAGTTTCAGACTTCACACACTCAATGGTGGCTATGCTTCTACACCCTCCCTCTGTTATTCTATCCTCTTCCTAACATTATGCAAGTGATATCTGATAAGTATCCCTATAGCTGTCCCTTCATCCCAGAAGTATTTAGGGGTTGGTCCAGAGTTCATGCAGTAGGACATGGTGGGCATGCTACTGGGGTTTGCCGACATGGCCTTGCATTTGTGTTTTGTGGACTGTGTTATGTTGTTATTTGGGACACCATGAGATAACATACATTGGCAGTACGGGTGAGGCACAGGCCTTTGACAGGGGACTGTAGGGCATTTGGTAGTGATGCAGGCCATCTGTAGCAGGCCAGTGCATTCAGTCATTCCTATAGTCCTAGGCTGCAAGCCACTGGATTCCTCTGGGGTGATAGGGTAGCTGTGCGAGCTGTTAATGGAAATAGTTCCTGTCCTTATTAATCCATTGGTGTGGATACTGGTAGAATGCTGCTTACAACTAGGGACACACCTGCATGGGACACCTCTTCAGCATGCTGTATTCTGTGGGTATTCCCATATACAGAAATGGGGATCATACTGTACTCATTCCCAACAACAGGGATATGACCTGTGATGAACCTGTGGCTGATGGTGGGGTGAGCTGAGAGCATGTGTGATATGGAAGCCTCTTGCAGCTGACTCACAGATATACCTGGGACATTCCCCTTATGCTGGCTTGTGCGAGGACATCGGGAGTTTCTCATTACTTCATAACTGTGCCTTTTGTGGTCTGCCAGTGATTGGCCAGACTACATCAGTATTCCATACTACACAGACAACTAATGTGTTGCTAACCTGCATGTACAATTCCAAAGGTGTGTGCATTTAACAGTTACATTTTATATACTCTGTCTAGGGTACTTCAACCTGTGTACTGTGTGTATGTCTGGGCCCACATTCATGGCATATCCATCATTCAGATGGTGACAGATATTACATCCGAACAATGAGCATGGATGACTGCGTGATTGGGTCTTGCTGGGATGCATTGTGGTTGGCACTGCAGTTATTAGAATATGGCCCTGTCATCAACAGTAGTGGGCATAGGCCACAGGGACACAACCTTCCATGCCTACATGCTGACCACTTCCACACAATATACAACACACAACAACCCAACACACAGAGCCCTGCATATTGTACACTTGCAACAATCTGTCTTGCTAATTGAGCCAACTCAGATAATCTGTGCGCAACTGTTATTAAACCCACACGTACATGTTACTACATTTCTACATAGGATTGTGGGGGGGGCACACCTGACAACTGTAAACATTTGCTATGACTGCATTGGTATTTCAGGTACTCTGTTGGCTTCCATTTCATTTTGTTTTCTGACCTATCATGCAGACTAGAGGCATATCAATGGAGTACAGATCTTAGGTTTTATTGACCTAAATTTCAGTTTCAGACTTCTTACCCTTCAGAACAAACATCCAACTGCCTGACCTGTTGTAGTCTGTCTGTGTAGGTCTGGAGGGGGGCTGTTCTCCATTGCCATCAATTGGAGGCCTTAGCATAGCCTTTCTTTGTGGTCATCTACACTATTCCTGCTGGCTGAGACTGTTGGTGGGTGTGTGAGCCTCACTGATATGCATGTGTGTGTCCTATGGACACACCTTTTGGCCCACCACATGTCCTGCAGTGGGATTTGTCACCTTGTCTAGTACTGCCTACTTTGTTGACACCAGTATTTTTTATGGATTTCATGCTGCCCATATATGTGTCTACTATCTGCTGCCATCCCATTCAGCCACCCGATTCCCTTGCATGCTCACATCCATACCATAGATACAAGTAGCAGATCATATTACTCATTTCAGCAATTGATAGGGAGAGTGACTTACCTTGTGGCTGTGCCAGTATTAAGGATGGTGCTAGAGGGCTGACTATGTCAGATGCATATAGTACACTCCCTATACATGGTACAGCACAGGTAGTGTCATGTTTGGCATCGCTTTTACTGTATGTGTGAGTCAGAGAGAGGTGTCATTCCCTGGATTCCTACTGTGTCAGTGTATGTGCTATGAGTTGCCTCTTTGTCAAAGCCTGGGCATACTGGGCATGCCTTCTTCTGCCTACAGGAGCAGGCTCAGGTTGTTCCTCCTCTGAGTCACTCTGTGCCTGTGTTGGCCTTGGCAATGATGGGGGGCTGTGTGGCCCTGCCCCTGCTGTTCCCGCTGCAGCTGTTTCTGCAGGATCATATTGTGTAGCATGGCACATACAATGAAAATTGGTGTACAAGTAGCTGGAGAGTAATGCAGGGCTCCACCGGATATGACCAGGCACTGGAACCATGTGTTGAGCATCCCAAACACACATTCTGTTATGATTCTGGTTTGTACGCGTACCTCATTATGGAGTTCTTGTTCAGGTGTGTGTGAATTTCTGATGGGTGTCATCAGACACAGCTCCATTGCGTAACCAGCATCCCCCACTAGGTGGCCATATGGGATGTCCCCACTGGCAATTCTCTGGTACAGCTGCGTCATATGCCAGATGTGGGAGTCGTAATAGCTTCCAGAGCTGCCAGCACACACATTCATTATAATGCCCTTGTCATAGCACATGACATGGCAGTTGACGGAGAGGAAGCCCTTGCGATTTATGTAGACCCTACCCCGCTCACTGGGTGGTGCTTTGATGTGTATGTGAATGCAATCTATAGCACCCACTATCTCAGAGTATTCTGCTGTTTGGTGGAAGATACGCATATTGCTGGTCAATGCCTCATGGGTGTTGAGGAAATTTATGTGCTCATCAGCATGTGCTGACATGGTATCCAGGAACTGGTGGAGTACCCTGGATGCTAATGCCTGTGAGATTCCCATGATATCCCCGGCTGGCCTTTGGAAGGTACCTGTGGCTAGTATTCTTAAGCCTACACATACCTTGGTATCCACTGGGATAGGTTCCCTTCTGGTGGTTCTGTGTGTGAGGCATAGCTGACACAGCTCAACAATTTGCTGTAGGAGGTCCCTGTCCACCCTATAGCACTCTACTATCTCCAGCTCATGTAGCCCCTGGTAGGTTACCTTGGGTCTGTACACTCTTCTCCTTTTCCTCACTGCGGGTTGATCATCAACATTCTCATCCTCACCACACTCAGCCTCTTCCACATATTGATGTATGAGAGTGACAGCAGTCCCTATCATTTTGTTAGTTTTGTTAGGTAAAAGTTCCCCATTTGTGGGCACTGGTGGTGTAGAGTTTGTGGGGAAAAACCAGAGTGAAAGATGTTTGCATAGTGTATAGTAGTTTGCTGGTCTGGACTGGGTTGCTGCCTGTGTAATTGTCTGATTCTGATATATTTTACCTGCCAGCTATGCTAGTTCTCCTTGATTACCTTCCTAATGCTGTTTTCCTTCCCATTGCCTTCCCGTTTAAGCCCCAAGGTGCATCGTGCAAACCCAGGGCTCAAATGTGAGCGAAGCTGCTATTTCCTGTTTTTTTTTTTTTTTTTTTATTAAACCTGGTGCGCGGTGTGCACACCTGTTTAGGCAATGTAAACACTGCTAGGAAGCCTCACACAAACCCCCTTCCTTAGCTGTGCTTAGCTAAGGGCAAACATGTGCCACAGAGCTCCAATAATCTTACAGCATGCATGACACTCCCCCTTATGACGTCATCTAGCTTTTAGGCTTAAACCATGGTGTTATTGCACCTACACATTTAGGTGCAAGCTAGCACTGTGGGGTAATCTGTGATTCAGTGTCATTCCCCTCATTTACATAGAACTGACTGCTAATGCTTGGTTACAAAACTGACACTCATCCTTCCCCTTTAGCAACCACTATTTCATGGTCTTGTTGTCTTATGCATGCCATTGACTATTATGGCAAAATGTTGATTTTGGTATAAAAGCCTATTTCCAGCTTTTTTTCTTATTTTCGGGCCAGTCCCATTTACGGACCACTGCCCTATGCTTAAATGGCTGAAATCGGCCAAAGCAAAAGTTATTTTTTATCATTTTGAAACTATCTTTCATGCCTATGGCTATATATTTGGCCACTGGCATGCCTAACCCTTATAATACATGCTTTTGTACGAGCTGTCATGCCTCAGTTTTGTAGTTTGCAGATATGTATTCAGCTACTGGCTAAATACATTTCTGCAGTCTACACTAATCCTGCATGGATGCCTGCCTTCTTCCTGGATCACTAATTCACCTTATTTGCATGGTTTTCACCAGCAAATGAGGTAATTAGCATACAGGGGCTGTGTCCATGCAGGAATAGTGCAGTAGCACTCGTGCACATCCTGGGAGCTCTTTCCTGGATCGCACGTTGGCCATATTGCCTGCAGCAGCTCTTACACTATTCCTGCACACCATGCAGAGCTTGCTGAATCCTGGGGAGTATGTATAAAAGGGAAGGGCTGTCAAGAATTTTTATTGGTTATAGAGAAATTGTGGATGATATTATAAGTAAAAGGGAGGATGTGAATCCTATGGAAGGTGATATTAATAAGGTATTTGATAAAGTGAGACGATGCTTTGTGGAATGTTATAGAAAAGTATGGAATAGGTAACAGAACTAGTGGAGTGTATGTGTCAGCATATTGGAATAATAAGGTGAGAATGTTAATGAATGGCTGGCAGAGTAAAGAAATATGCATGAGATATGATATATACAAGGATGTCCACACACTGGAATATTGTTTGCAGTGGTAATGAATGCAATAGTCAGTGAAGCAGTTTATATAATGAAAGAAACTAGATATGTTTTGCAAAAGAAGGTGGTGATACCAGGTGCTTTGACATATAAGGATGATATAGTTGTAGTTGTTATGAGCAAAATATGGATGAGGAAAGCATTGATATGTCTGAATGGATGTTTAAACGAAATATGAATGACCTTGAATAAAGATAAAAGCAAGGATTTTGGTATTATTGTGAAAATCAGGGGTCTTTATTTTTCAATGAATGAAGTGCTTTTGCTAGGAATAACACTTGGGAAATATTATGTAGTTATGATGCTTTGAGAAGGGATGTTGAAAGAAATGAAAGAAATATGTCTCATGGAGTAAGTACGATTAGCATTCAGTAGAAAGATTTATCGGTCTTAATGGGAGAGCAGCATATATGTCAAATGTTTATATTATCCTAGTAAAAAATGAAAGGAAATTGTGCATGCAATGCTTTCTTTTATATTGCGTTCAGGATTGAACCCAGTGAAAAGTGATGTGGTGTATATAAGATGAAGGGAATTTGCGTTACCAAATCTAGCTGTGCATTCTGCTTCTTTAAACTTGCACAGAGTATTAAAGTGGGTAAGAAAAGAGAATGAGAGTTTAGTAGGGAAAACTTTATAGTACAAAAATGAATGAAGAACTTAAAATTTATCAAAAAGAAATATTAACATGGAAAATAAAAATTGATGATATAGAGAAAGGTAAAAATGTGCTATAATAATGTGAAGAAACATTATTGTGGAAATATATGGGAAAGTTTACCTTAATAAGTTATTAAAGCCATTAAAGTAATGAAAAAGTGATGTACCAAGATAGTAGAGTATCAGAATTTCCAACGGTGACTGGTAATAAATCAGCTACCAGTAAAGCGGAATATACCATACAGAAAGACAGTCAAGGGAGTGTGTGTATTTTGTGGGAAGGAAGAGACGACAGAACATGCTTTTTTTTTGAAACGTAAAAGAGTAGTGAATTTCTGGAAAACATTGTATGAAGAAATTTTGGTGAGAATATTAATGATGTAAACAATATAGATATGAGTAAGATTATGTGTGGATATTGTAAGAATAAGAAGAAAGAATATATGAGAAGGATAGATAAGAATGTATTTTATGTAATATGACTTATTTAGAATAAACGATTGAATGAGAATTTGTTTAATGGGAAATGGATTTTGGCAGATATATTGGGAAAATTAGATTACAGTCCTGGAAGAAGGAGTGGGGGTCAGGTATGGAAGAATAAAAATGAGGATGTTATAAGAAAAATGAAAAAAATAGTAAGAAGTAGAAATGTGTATATATGTAAATAATGTTTTATGCTGAGTGAGCCCTGTTGGCATAATGGTTAAGGACTCCGCCTCCCATGCACAAGGTACAAGGTTCAATCCTGACCACTGCCCGATGCTTGTTTGGAGTTTGCACATTCTCCCTGTGTCTCTCCTACATCGAAAAACATGCTGAGTGTTTCCATTTCAAACTCGCCAATGATTGGAGCTGTGGGCAGCAGCACAGACTCTACATGGTGCCCTACAGGGAGATGAATTGTACAGACCAACCGCTTTAGGCATCTATTGTGGTGCGCACTATTCTCAAGACAGGAGAACATGGATCACAGCCTGCATGCCATAGCTGTGCTAACCACTTGACAGTGTAAAATATGATTCTAGGTGATTCAGTCATGTTGACTAATGTCGCCAAAATGGGCATGGCTAGTTACTGTTGATAAGTGGGTTGTGGACCCGGCCTACTCTGACCTATGCCAGGGACCCTTGATAACAATGGGAGGGGTATATGTGTCCCTCTTGGCCAGTGTGTGCCTGCCATAAAGCCCAGCAGTCATGGTTAATAAGCTACTGGCCAGCCGGTGTCTAGTTGCCCAGCCTGGGATAGCTCTGTTGAGTGAAAGCTGGATGTAAAACCAACCAACCTGCCAAACATGAACTGAGAATTGTTATGCTTAATGTAGGTTCACTGAGAGGACACAGCTTGGAAGTAGGTGACATGATGATATGGAGGAGGCTGGATATCCTATGTATCCAAGAGATGAGAAGGAAGGGCAGTGCAGCAAAGCCAAAGGGCAGTGCAGCAAAGCCACTTGGCTTGGGATCCGGACTCTACTACTTAGGAGGGGGACAGGCTAAAAATGGTGTAGGAATTGTGTTAAGAAATCGGCTTCAGAAGGCAGTGAGGGATATCATCAGAATTAATGACAGACTCATGGCAATCAGACTCCAATGTAATGACAGGGCAGTATTCATAATCTCAGCCTATGTGCCATCGCAGGGTTGTGATAGTCAGGAAAAGCGTGCATTCAGACAGCTTTTGCAGGACCTGCTAGATAAAGCAGGACAACATGAACTGGTGTTGATAATAGGTGACTTGAATGCACATACTGGGACAGACAGAACAGGACATGAGGACTGCCTCTAGATAAATCAGGACAACATGAATTGGTTTTGATAATGGGTGACTTAAATGCACATACCGGGACAGACAGAACAGGATATGAGGACTGCCTGGGTCCAAATGGGTGGGGCAACAGGAATAAAGAAGGAGAAGACATTCTAGACTTCTGTCTGGTAAATGTCTTGATAGTAGCTAACACATGGTTCAGAAAGAGAGACAGTCACAAGATCACATACAAGAGTAGCCATCATGCAACTTCCTCCTAGTAAGGAAAAGGCACTGGAGTAGAATCCATGATTGCAAAGTCATCCCCAGTGAAACAGTCGGCCTCAGCATAAACCACTAATTGCCATAATCAGCTGCAGGCAGTGGTCAGAGAAGGCTTTAAGGTCAACAGAGACCAGGCTGAAGACTTGAAGCTGACTGGAGAGAAAGTACACCAGTTCAAGGAATTACTCAGGGCTCTAGCACTCCAAGAAAAGGAAAAGACTGCATGTGTTAGGACTACAGAAAAGATATGTGGCCAAGCCAGGTATGGAAATAAGGTACATAAGGAAAGCTGGTGGTGGAATGCAGAAGTCCAGGAAGTCAGCAAAAGAAAGAAGGAGTGCAGGAAGAAGTGGGAGATAGAAAAGACTGACCAGGCTGGGAAGGACTACTCGTCGGCTAACAAAGAAGCTAAAAAAGAAGTTGCAGTAGCAAAGAATAGGGCATCAGAGGCACTCAACCAGCTTCTGGAAAGTGACTCAGTAAGGGGCACAAAGAAACTATATCAGGTTCCAAGGCAAAGACAGAAAGTCAAAGAAGATAGTCAGACACCCTTCATAAGGGAAGCCAGCAACAACCTGCTCACCAGTCCACAGGATGTCAAAGGCAGATGGAAGGAGTATTTCCAGCAGCTTCTGAATGAAGAAAACCTCACAGAAGCTGTACTGCCCCAGAAGCAGCCTACAATGGGAGAAGAAGAGGAGCCCACCCGAGAAGAAGTAAGAACAGCACTAAGGAAAATGAAGTCAGGGAAACAGCAGGCTCAGATGAGGTCACAGCAGATATGATAAAGATGCTGGGTGAGATAGGGGAGAAATGGCTCCTGAGGGTACTAATAGCAGTGTGGAGAGAAAGGTGCATCTGAGATGACTGGAGAATAAGTATACTAGTGCCAGTGTACAAGAACAAAGGGGACATCCACAACTGTGTGCAGTACAGAGGCATCAAATTCCTATCACATTGCATGAAAGCTCTGGAGAGGGTGATTGATAGATGGATACACAGAGTAGTAGAATGTAAGATGGGAGATGAGCAGTTTAGATTCAGATCAGGATGCAACACAATTTAACTGATGTTTGCAGTGAGATAGATACTTGAGCAGAAGCTAGAGATGAGGAGAGAGTCCAACTGGGCATTCCTAGACTTGGAGAAAGCATATGAAAAGGTCCCAACAAAGCTGATCTGGTCAGTACTGCAGTGGTTATAAGTCCCAGAAGGCATTGGTAGAATTAGTGTAGGCTATGCACAAGGACCCAATGATTCAAGTACGAACAGTGCTGGGCCTCACAGAGGGGTTCCCAGTGGGAGCGGGTGCACATCAGGGTTCAGCTCTGAGCCCACTGCTGTTCATAGTGGTAATGGACTAAATTAGCAAATAGGTCAGAGGGGGACAGATCGACAAAGTTGCTGTATGTAGATGATGTGACATTACAGGCAGACTCTGAGCCAGAACTTCAGCAAAGGATAGGAGAATTTAATGCAAAACACAATGCACATGGAATGAAACTAGTGGCACTGGCAGAAAACCAGAGAAATCTGAAGAAGCTGAGAATTGAGATAGAAGGGAAAATAGTGGAACAGATAAACAGTTTCAAGTATCTGGGAGGGGTGGTTGAGGAGAAGGGAAGTCTGAATGAAGAGGTCAAAGCAGCCAACTGGCATAGAGTGTCAGGTGTAGTCTATGACAGAAGAATGCCAAAGAAGTTGAAAAGCAAGGTGTACAAGACAGTGGTGTGACCAGTACTACTGTATGGCACAGAAACCTGGGCAGTAAAGGCAGAACAGTTGAAGAAGCTAGAGGTGATGGAAATTAAGTAGCTGAGAAGGGTGGTAGGATGCACACTGTGGGACTGATGAAGAAATGAGGACATAAGAGCAAAAGCCAAAGTAGCTCCATTTACGGAAAAAAATCAAAGAGAATAGATGATGGCGGTTTGGACACGTGCAGAAAAGCAGAAGACAATCTGGTGAGGGAGATTTGGGACAGACAGGAAGAAGGTAAGAGGAAGCGAGGATGTCCAGCAAAGAGGTGGATGGACTATGTGGAAGAAGATCTGCAACAGTCAGGCATGAGTGTTGAAGAAGGCAGAAGTATGGCAGTGAATCCAGAGAGATGTCAACAGTTAACATGATACCCCGATCCCATGTAGAAAAATGGGCTGCTGCTGATGATGTTTTATGCAGTGGTAAGTGATGTGGGATCAGTTACATCCTCCTGAGTTATTACTAACTCAAGCAGATGGCTCTTTGGTTTGATATCTCATCCAAAGGGCAACTGGCAACTCACTCATGAGTGCAGCCCTCCTGTTTTGCTACATGGCAGTATCAGCAATCCAATCACCTTCTGTGGGATTACAACTCATGAAAGGCTAGTGGGCTACCTGCTGTTACACTTACACTCAATCCAATCACCTTCTGTGGGATTACAACTCATGAAAGGCTAGTGGGCTACCTGTTGTGACACTTACACCACCTGGGAATTGTTTTACTAGCTTATATATCATTTCCCAGCCACCCCAAAAGAAATACCAACAGGCAGCCATGCTCCTTACTCTATAGGGCAAACAGTTGCTCTTTTTTCTATGTAAGACAAAAATTGCCACTACATTCAGACTCATAAATTTGCAGTCCCACATAGTTATTTGAAAATAAAAGACATGAACCCAATGGGCACCAGAATACATCTCAGACTACAGTCACATTATAACATTTCTCTCTCTCTAACATCCTTTGTCATCAATTCATCAATATAGTTACGGGTCATTTCAGAACATTTTAATTTAGCTAGCTAACTAGTTATATTTATGAGTTTTGCTAGCATCATATCAATGAGTCACATTTCTTCTCATCTTTGTAAATGTTCTAATACCTGTGGTCCTCTCTGTCCCATGAGTCCTCTTTGGCCTTTCAATCCAGGCTTTCCCTGGGAAAGAAAACAACACATGAAAATAACAACTTGCCATATACTTTTACATAAAAAGTACATTTAGTCTAAGATAAATAATTCACTCAACTTAGCTATTCTTCTGGGAAATTGTAACCAGAATATTTATTTTACAAATACTGTTCAACAACATGTCACCAGTGAAATTCATATAGCACTGGAAAACTTCAATATTAAAACAAAAACAAACATTGACTCTGACTATAATGGTAGAATAATAAATAAAATGAAAATTCCTTATTAAAATGTTGGCAAATGTGATAATATGGAACTGAATGTAACATGTAAGACACACACACACACACACACACACACACACACACACACACACACACACACACACACACACACACACACACACACACACATGTATGTGCTGATTACAGTTCTTCTATAAGATAATAAAGTAAATAATATGGTTATAGTACCTGCTAAGAGGAGTTGTTTTGCAGAGATTTATTCCTGAATGGTTAGTTACCTGGCAGTGTAAACACAGGTATAGATTATGGATAGCATTGATATGATATCCTGACCCCATATGCAAAAATGGGAAAAAAGCAAGTTGTGGACAGCTGCATGGCCAGGTCTGACCCTAATAATGAACACAAATGAACAATTGCATTGGCTTGGAAGGACTAAATTTGAAAATAAAATGTTGTTACTGACAGATATTATAGCATTATCCCCAGAGGTGTAGTTAGGGTGGGGAAAAGCAGGCAGCCACCCTGGGTGCTAAGTGTTAGGAGGTGTAACTGACAATCAGTCTTCAGTGTATTTAAGAACATTAGCGTTGTCACCTCACAGAAAGACGTTGTCCTGTTCGATTCTCAGCTAGAGCGTCTTCTGTGTGGAGGTATGCCTGAATGGGCGTTCCTTCGTTGAAGGTTGTGCATCAGGGCCAGCAACTCGGCATGTAAAAATATACTGCCAATCATTAGCGGACCGGAGTTCCGCTGTGGCAACCCCTAACCGGGAAAAGCCGAAAAACACCACATTGACATTCAGACAAAAATGCTGGTATTATATTTTCAGCATTTTACATCAGAATTTTTGTGTTTGGCATAAATTGTAAAAGCTGCTTGTGGCAAATTGCTATAGTTTAAAATCTAAACATTTTTTTTTAAATTTGAAGGGGGTGCCCAGGAAATGTAAAAGGATGAATATGTGTGGTAGGTGCAAATATTGAAAATTTGTAAATGACAGACCTTATGGGAGTATTACTCATTAACAGAAAACTATAGAATGTCCAGGGAGATATAATTCTGAAATGACAGGGATGGTATATTTGGGAACTTGCACCTCCTGTCTGTCAATTTATGTGGGAAAGACATCTAGGAGGATAAAGACAGAATAAAAGAACATATATATGATATTAGGAGAAGAAAGTTTACAAATCTCCTGATGTAAAGATGTACTGATCAACACAGTGCTTTTACCTGTGGCCCCTTTGGTCCAGGTAATCCCATGGCTCCGACCTGTCCCTGCAATAAAATATAGATAAGTGATGTTTATTCTTAAATATACAGTAAGTGCTGCAAAAAATCAATGGGTAAATATAATGAATTTATGCTGGACTTTCTTTTGTTCACTGTTGTATTTCCAAAACTCCATATCTAGCATTTTGGAATAAAATGAATGCTAAACCTAACGGACTTAATTCTTGAATCAATAATGAGAGTGCGTTAATAAAGCAAAATATACTGAATATATCAAAATTATGTTACGACAACTGACACAGAAAATGAAAAGTATTCTACTTTTTTTATGAAACAATTTTAAAATTATTATTTTTAACAATTGCTTATGAGGAAGGAAAATAAGCTGTACAATATAAGTTTAGTTTTCTTAAACAATGGCCTGCAATGATATCTGTAGCATTGTTGAATACTAGCATTTGTCTTTGTACTTTAGATTAGTCTGTGATGACTCTTTCTTGTACCCAAAACATTTCTTTTTTGTATTGTTTTGCGTACATTCATGTGAAAATACATGTTTATGCAGTGAGATGTCAGTATATAAATGATTTAAAAATAAAAGTTGTACATATATTTTAAAAACTCTTTAAATGCACAGACTATTTAAGTCCAAATACCGGTCTAGCAATGTCCAGGAGATCAACCCTTTATTATAAAATGAGTTAAGTGCTTTAATACAAAACAAGTACAGAACCTTAATAATCATAACTGTATTATACAAAAAAGTATCCCATTTATATAAAACAATCAGTTTAGCATAAAGCTAAGGTGATCCAAAGTACAATCATGACTTAATCACATGATTTTAAATACATTGTATAAATATCACATAAAAACATACAAAATGCACAAAGTATCATAAAATTTTGTAGATCATACTTCTAATATATTAGGAATGCATGCATTTATTAAGTCACAGTTGTCATAAAAGTTCCTTATATTCAAGGAGAGTCTCCCATGCATGCCCACTGTAGCTTTCCCCACCTTGTCAATAATAATAAACATTTTTTAAACCCCTGAAATTGTTTGCAAGTTTATGGAGGGCATTTTTAAATCATTTCTTCAGTTGTCAAAAAGATGTCTACAAATTTTAAAGAATAGTGATCTCTGTTTTTCCAACAAAAAATGACAGCTCACTAAACAGACCACACCACTGGAATTTCAATCAAAATTTCCAGGATGACCTATTGTTCTATCATAACAGAACACAGTTACAGAAGGACCATTATTTGTAAACCTAGGGGAACAATATTTCTTCATATGCTTCTTCAAAGTGAGAATTCTGTGGCTAACTTACAAAATTTGTTTAACAGTTGTGTTTTTCCTAGAGAAAAGAACCCAACTTCAACTTCAAACCAATATTGAAAGACACTTGCCAGTTACTGTTATATTATTATTATAACCATGGCATTACAAGGATCACTAGCATAGGGGGATACCCTTGCTTATGTCATATGAATGTCAACTAACTTTCGTGGGAGGACAAAGCCTTTGTTGTTCAAGAGTGGAACATATCTACTGGCTCTGACCTCCCCTTTTCATAAGACAGGTCTCAACAATCTGATCATTTGACACTTAACCAATATAGCCTTTAGTGTGAAAGGGTGATAACCACCAAAATGCAAATAAACATTTAATAAAGCAGGTTTCTTATGTGCTGTACATTGGAAACAAGTGAATGGGTAATGTTTATAGACCTTAACATCAAGATATTCTAGAGTATCAAATGTTTTTTTACAGGTAAACTTTAAGGAGGTTTTAGAGTTAGAATTAAAGTAAGAGATATAACAAACAAGTCACTTTAGCATGTCAAAAAAGCACCACACCACAAAATAAAAATGTTGTGCTGAACATAAAAATGAAGAAAGCTACAGAACCAAGAGTTTGACAACATAACTTTGTACCAAGTTTTCCAGCTTTAAGTGTAATACACACTTTCCTTAAGAAAGAACAACAGAAAAAAGGGAAAACTAGTTGTACAGAAACAATTAGTCTTGATATCAGCATACTTATTATTAAAATAGACCACCTATGATCCTATGATAAATATGGCTAGACATGTAAGGGCTAAAGGGCCGTTAGCCTAGTAACCCTCTATGAATCTATGAAATGATGGTTGATATTCAGAAAAGTCCTTAAGAGTGAACATATGCCACCTGGGAAAATGTTATTATATTTTTATGTAGTAGCTCTTTGCAGTTGCAGCTTTCAGAAAGTGTAGCAAAAAAACTAGCTCTGTGCTACAGTTCCTAACACACATACACCACAAGCAAATCATTTAAAAATCTATGGTCCCAACCACATCTGCTTAAATAACTACCATTGGTACTTCCAGCTCCAAGGACAGGTCAGTACTTGTTTCCATTAATTGCATCACTGATTTGTATGGACCAGTTGGCACCTTTTGTAAAGTGCCAATTGTGCCATCTGTCAGTTTGCACAGAGGACAACTGTCCTTCTCAACCTGAACCAGTTACACCTTGGGGTAGAGGATCACTGCAAAAGCATACACTTGTTTTTTTTAAGCATGAGCATTTTTGACCCTTAATTTCTGAGTCGGAAACCTCCGTAACATCAGCTGGAATTTGTTTTCAAGGTAGGTCACAGGACAGTAAAAGCTAAGTCATCTTTTTTTTAAATTTCTCAGGATTTTTCAAAAGTAATAGCTCCACTGTACTATTAGCATGAAAGTAATGACTTTTGTCAGTAACTAACCGTCTTATACGTGAGGGATAATAATCTAAGAAATATGCTGAAAGACCAAGCATAAGAGTGTTGGCCGTGGTCACTCTTTAAAGCTGGCAAAGCTGCATCATCATATTAGTGCTCAGACATGTAAGCAGTATTACACGTCATATTTTTTCTAATGTGGAGGTGCAATAATTAAACATTCACAGAGACAATGCAAAAGAGGGGAGCACAATATTTCAGTTTTTTTAATGAGGGCATACTTCCCACTGGTACTTACAGCTTCTGGACAAAGGTGCCATCTTCATTATGAGAGATTCATCTTTCTGTTCATGCATCTTTTCAGTTGTTTCAAATGCTTGTTCATAGAGAAGCTAGAATGTTGCTGTAACATCATGCATGTAAAGCTAGAGCCAGTCATGTCCTCGTGGAATCCAGCATGTGGTCTTATCCCAAAAGTGCATTGTCAAAAGTATCAGTAGTACCAAAAATGTACTTGACTTTAGTAGTACTGATGCATGCGTGCCTGAAGTTGCATCACCAAAAAGAGATAAGGGGTCCTCTTCAAGCTCTCTTCTTTTTACAGTCAGAAATATTAATGATCTCGACAGCAGTGGATCATCTGTTTAAGGGATGTTTTTTCTAGTGTAAATATTACAAGGGAGACAGTGAAAGGACTTAATAATGAGCCCATCTTGGACAGATTTTACTTTAACAAATTTCCCACTTAAGAGTGTGATATTATTGGAGAATGATGGTGAGAAATACATAAAGCAGGAAATCACAGTGAGATCAATTAAATCAAACATTGTTGTGAGAACAACTGAAATAATTCATATTAGTGTCTCATTCTTCATACTCTTATAAACTGCATCTGTAAATAGGATACTCATTGTCCCTCTCTTCTCTCATCTCCCCTCTCTTTTTACTCTCTTTTTCCTGAAATCATGTTGCTTATCAGCAATAACTATATTTTACAGCATACGGATGAGGTTTATAGAGACACATTGCATAGAACAACAATAACTACTTTATGCAGAATCCAGGTAAATGATATCTTTAGCAACCTCCACTGAGGATCAAATGGGTTAGATGGCTCTCACCTTGATGGAAGAATGAATGGGTCACTTATTACAGTGAACAATCAGTTTACAGTCAGTGCAAAGCAATTAATAAGGAGGCAGAAAGTCAAACAGATTTTCTTTCATTTACTAAATGCAGAAACCAGGAAGCTAGGTAGACTGAGTAACTGGCATATACAGTATAATGCATTCTGCAAGAGAAAGGACAGTGGTCAATTTATTGTGTGATCCTTAAAGTGTAAGGACTACTCCTTTGAGGGGAATATCACAGCCACTTTCCAACACAGGGCAGGCATTTATTTATTTATTTATTTGCAGTTTGTTTATCAAGATGGTCCATTGGGCTACTAGGAACCTGTTTTCAATGGAGTCCTGGGGAGAAAAGCTCCAAAACACAATATTAATAAACTACAAGCATTACAGAACTAAAGAGTTACAAAAATATGAGGCAATTTAGAATTTTTCAAATTACATGAAAAAGTTGGCATTTGGAGGACAATGCAATTAAAAGTTTCAAGTTACAAAGTTGAAAAGTTGGCATTTGAAGGAGTAGCAATAAACATGATACATTAAAAGTGTTAACACCAAAAGTTATGCTTTTTTATAAAGTATCTAATTCCTATGGTTTCTACAAAGAGTATTAAGACTATGTGACTATAAAACAGATGTATTAGCTAAAATAAACTGTTAAGAGAAAAAGTTTTAAAAACATACTATTATTTGTCTTTTTCTTCTTCTTGCAAAGTGAACATGCTATTTGTTGGGATATGCCTATCAAAGATGGGCCTCATCTGTGAACAAAATGCAGCATTGCTTATGAACCTGACTAATAACTGTTTTCTGCATTTCAGAATAAAGAGATTTGGTTATAGCTCAGTGAAGCCTGGGATAAGGACTTACGCCGGTAAGGACGCACGGCCGAGTAAGAGTTAATTTACTGAAGCAGGCTGTGTGTCCTGAAAATTTGAGCTACCATTGTTGAACTGAACATTCTGTACTTCTTGAACATTCTGTTCAACAATGGTAGCTCAAATTTTCCAGGACACACAGCATTGCTTATGAACCTGACTAATAACTGTTTTCTGCATTTCAGAATAAAGAGATTTGGTTATAGCTCAGTGAAGCCTGGGATAAGGGCATACGGCCCAGGGCATAAGAGTTAATTTACTGAAGCAGGCTGTGTGTCCTGGAAAATTTGAGCTACCATTGTTGAACTGAACATTCTGTACTTCTTGAACATTCTGTACTAACTGTTGGTTTGAGGTAATTTGTGATAAACATGTTTATCCTATATGTTTTTCATAGCCAACTGTCAACGGTCAGAAATGTAACAAAAAGTTGTTTTGCTTGCAGTATAAAAGTTGATGTCAGTAAACAAGTTGACCAGATGAGATCATCTTGGCCAACATGCTGTGTAATTTGGTTAGCTGCTAATAAAGAAGTTTTTCATCACCTGAGGCAGATGCGACTCGTTTGAATTTTTCTTTTGACATTTTGGTCCTTCGGAACGGAAACCTCTACGAAGATACCGATCAGACCGACAGAGAGACCGAAAAACCTGTGCAGGTGAGGGTTTCTCATCTTAAGATTCCCTCAACTGAAAGCCCTTCGACTGATTTGTCGTTGAGAGGAGGCCGGCCGCTCTCTGATCCCTATCTGAGGGATGGTTTCTGAAACAAAAAAGGGACGGAGCGAAAAAGGCAGCGAAAAGGGGAAACGGAGTCTCATCTGGTTCAGGTAGGATGAAAAATAAATTTCTTTTAATTTAATTTAATCTTGTTGACAAGGGTTTTATTTTTAGTTAAGGGTGGGTAGGATTACTTGTTAAGATTATTTTGTTAGGATCACCTGTTAAGATAGCCCCATTTTATAATAAGCCCTGTAAAATAACTTTGATACAGTCCTAAAATAAGAAATTTAGGGGAAACATGGGTTCGAGTTGCTGCAAGTGTGAGAGTGATGTCTGTTTAAATGTTGATGCTAAGTATATGAAAGGTTTAAACAAAAATAATGTTAATTTTTTGAAAAAGTGGAAGTCCAGATATGATTTTGAAGTTTACACTGAATAAGAATGCCTGTGCAAAATTGGTTAGAGATTTGAAAAGAGATGCAGGAACTAGAACGAAAAAGCAAAGACAATTGGGATTTCCCCAAGCACAAAAATGGTTAGAAGAGGCAAATAAACGAGCTATAAAAGAAAAACAGTGCCAGGAAAAAGAAAAAATAAATCAAAAGGGATCACTGGTGCCAAGTAGAAAAGTAGCTTTGTTTTTAGATAAGGAGGATGAGCATACAGTTTGTGCGGCACAAAGGCAGGCAACTTCCCCACCGTATGGGG
The DNA here is from genome assembly GCF_019279795.1 of Protopterus annectens. Taxonomy (NCBI): domain Eukaryota; kingdom Metazoa; phylum Chordata; order Ceratodontiformes; family Protopteridae; genus Protopterus; species Protopterus annectens. The sequence continues at coordinate 516,149,931 of NC_056744.1, forward strand.
AAATTGCTGCTGCCGTACCGGCGGAACCTCCTCAATATCAGTCTGAAGATGTGGGATCTGTACAGCAGGGTGGGTTATTGGCTGCTCACAGAAACGTTGTGACCCCTCCAATTCACCCGCAAATTCCCGTAGTACCCAAGGTTGCTTTGCAACAGGTAGACCAACCAATGCAGTTAAGGTCAGGACCAGCAGGGCAAGGACGTTGGGCCATTAAACTTTCTGACTACTCAGAAGCTCTTCCATTAATACAAGTTGCAAACCCACAAGCAGGGGATGTTGGACAGGAGCCAACTATTTTAGTTTATCATCCCTGGGCTAGAGAGGATATAAAACGAGCTACAGATGGTATTCCTCATCCCAAGGTTCATTTTCAAAAGTTTTCTGAAGACATAGTTGGTATGCGTTTAAGTTATCATCTAAATGGTTTAGAAGTAGAGCAAGTAGTGCGACAAATCCTGGGTCCAGATTGGCACTTAGTTTGTGGTACTTGGACATGTAAGGCAGATGACGGCACTACATTAAAGCATAATTCTGGGGTGTTAGACACGCGAGTCACTGATCTGTTAAAGAGAATTTCTGATAAGTGGTGTCCAAGAGCAGATTGGACAGTAATAAATCAGTACATTCAAAATTATGATGAATCTGTAGATCACTATATTGTAAGATTGACAGAAGTGTTCAATAACCATTGTGGAATGATGATTCCATGGATCAGACCAATGATAGTCCGTATGAACAGCAATTGAAAAATGCTTTTCTTAAGGGTTGTAGGGCTCCAATAAGTAGTTTTATAACTAAGCATATGGTAGATCATAGAACATGTAGACTACAACCTTTGTTTGAATATGCATGGCATGCTGAGTGACATTTCAATTTAAAAAAGAAAAAGAAAGTACAAGTGTTAGCAGTAGGGAATGATGGTGGTATATTCTTGGTACAGGACCAAAGGGGGCAAGGGGGCGTGTGGTGGTAAAAAAAACGGGGCCTGAAATGGGACACGTTAAATAAACCAGGTGGACATTCAGAGGAATATGAGGGGAGGTTAAAACGTGGAGAATGTTTTAAATGCAGTAGACGTGGGCACTTCGCTGCTGACTGTGAAGAGTGGCAACACCCCCCACAGCTTACGAACAAGGGCTCCGCATAACTATATGATAGTAAAGGAAGGCACCAAATTCATTATTGTGATTATTGTAGAGAAGAAGAAAGTGAGAATGATTGTGATGATGATGAGGCAGACACTCTCTGCGATGAATGTTAGAACACTCAGAAGGAAGGGCGGGATTGTGACTGTGAAGTCATAAACCTGGCAAATTTGGGTATTGCTATGCATCTAGATCAAAAACCCATGATAGAGTTTTTGGTTGAGGGACAAAAAGTGGAGTTTTTATGTGATTCAGTTGCATCGCGTACACTTTTGGGTCCAGCAGTTCTGCCTCTGAACTGCGAAACAGATGAGTTTGTCCTTGTGAAAGCGGCAAACGGAAAGCGGCAACGGAAAATCTATAAGGAACCACTGTCTCATCCTCTATTGTTCACAGATCCGCAAACAAACCAAACTGTTAGGTGTAGGGTAATTATATTGAAAGTTTGTCCAGTTAATTTGCTGGGAAGAGATTTGATGCATTTGTTTGGAATAGCGGCAATTCCCACACCTAAAGGCATTGAGGCAAAAAAGTTAGCGGATGGCTTGGTGGTACAGGGAGTACAAGACTTGTTTTACTGGTATAGCCAGGACTTGATTTCAAATGGGCCGGGGAGGGTTGATACAGATTTGATCAACCTAGCTTTAAGTAAATTTAGGAGCGGATCACCGCATGTTGCGGTGCACTTACATTGTACAATGTTCTACAGAAAGGCCCCTGGTCCGGATAAAGAATTTGAAAAAGAATTCTTTAATCACAAACGTGCAAGGATAATTTTGAATGATATGTTTTGGGATACGCAAGGTAATACAGTAGTGACCTGTACTTTGACCAAGGAAATGAGTTCTTTATATCGCTCAGATTATAGCCCACATATTTCAATTACTAAAGCGGTAGGGACACATTGGGTAGATTTGGCGAAAAAGGTAACGAATTGGGACACAATGTCTGAAAGTCAGTTGAAAGATCAATAGATCCAGGTACAAAGATTAAACTGGGTGACTTGGGCACAACCAAGTGTGCACTTCAGGGATGACAAAACAGAAAGGGCATGACAAATCCTCCTAACTCAAGAGGAAGATAGTGCGTTAAGTGCCTTACCTGTAGATTTATGGTCAAAAGGTAAAGGGGATGTAGGACCGATGAAAACAGCAGGTGAAGTTTGTATAACTCCAAAGTCAGGTTTTAGACCTTGTAAGCACCAATACCTGCTAAGTACAAACAGAGGAAGGAATTGAGCCAGTTATTGAGCAGCTAAAACAGGTAGGAATTCTTGTTGAATGCCCAGATTCACCCTGCAATACTCCGTTGTTTCCTGTAAAGAAACCGGATGGGTCATGGAGGTTGGTTCAGGATTTACAAGCAGTTAATTCAGCTGTGATCCCAAGAGCACCGGTAGTCCCTGACCCCTATACATTACTTAATGATTTACTACCTAAGAACAGATATTTTTCTGTCATAGATATAAGCAATGCTTTTTTCTCCATGCCACTACATAAGGAAAGTAGATTTTGGTTTGCATTCACTTATCAAGGTAAAAGATACACCTACACCAGATTGCCACAGGGTTATTGTGAGAGTCCGACAATATTCGCACAAGAAATGGCTGCGAATTTAGCTCAGTTTGTTCCCCCAGAGGGAAGCCAGGTTCTGTTGTATGTAGATGATATTTTGTTGGCCTCACCCACGCAGGAAAGTTGTAGAAAGGATACCCTTGCCCTTCTTAGTTTTTTAGCTGAGCAAGGACATAAGGTAAATAAAGAAAAGTTACAATTGTGGAAAGCACAAGTAAAGTACTTGGGTTATTTAATTTTACTTGAGCAGGTAGACAATTGGAGAACAAAAGAAAACAAGCAATTCTTGAGGCACCTATGCCCACAACTAAGCAGGAGATGATGTCCTTTTTAGTTGTGACTAATTTTTGTAGAAGTTGGATCCCTAACTATGCTGAAAAAGTAGGGCCATTGACCGCACTAATCTATGACACTCCCATGGCAGCTAAAAATGATATACAGGGGACAAATAAGGCAATACAGGCATTTAATAGAATTAAGCAATTGATAGCAGGATCCTCTGTTTTGGGTTTTCTGAACTATTCTAAGCCGTTTATACAAATGGTTGATTGCAAGGGAGGATATATGACTTTGGTTCTGGTACAAGTACATGGGGATAAACAGAGACCGATAGCTTTCTACTCCTTCAGATTAGATCCTGTTGCAAGGGCATTGCTGCATTGTGTTCAAGCTGTAGTGGCAGCCGCCATGGCAGTACAAGCCTCAGCATCATTAGTTTTGTTTCACCCATTACAATTGCGGGTTCCACATTCAGTAGCTACTATACTTTTGCAAGATAAGATACCCTTTTTATCTCCTAGTCGACATTTGTCATGTATGACAGTGCTGCTAACACAGCCTCATATGACCATAGAAAGATGTACTACTCTTAATCCGGCGACACTTTTGCCGACTCCAGAAGAAGGTACCTACACGCTCCACCGTTTGTTTAGAGAGCATTCATGACAAAGTGCTTCCCCGACCAGATTTAACGGATATTCCGTTGATAGATTCTGATCTCATTTTGTTTGTAGATGGATCAGCAAAGAAAGACACTGTAGGAAAAACACTAGTAGGGTATGCAGTCACCACAGAAACTGAAGTTTTGGAGGCAAAAGGATTGTCAAGCATTTATTCTGCACAAGCAGCTGAGTTGGTGGCTTTGACTCGAGCTTGTACCTTAGGGGAGGGTAAAAAAGTGACAATTTATACAGACAGTCAATATGCTTTCTCCACTGTACATGTTTTTGCTCAACAATGGAAGAATAGGGGAATGGTTACTGCAACAGGCAAAACAATAAATCACAGAGATTTAATTTTACAGTTGTTAGATGCAGTGCAACGACCACTTCAGATAGCGATATGTAAATGTTCATACCTTTATACCAACAGAAAAGATCATGTCTTCAGGGGAAATGCCCTTGCTGATATGGCTGCAAAAAAGGCAGCTCAAGAAAATGATTTGCTTTTGCATGACAATGATTTAGAGCCAGGACACCTCTTAGACTTAGAGACACTAAAAGTAATGCAAACATTGACGACACAGAAGGAAACATGTTGGTGGGTAAAATATGGTATCACTCAACAGGATGGGTTGTATAGGGCATCAGATGGCAAAATGGTATTACCTTCAAACCTTTTTAGGTATGCGGCATTGGTTAGCCATGGACCTGCCCATGTAGGAGTACAGACGATGATTCAAATAGTGTCTAAGGTGTTTTGGTGTAAGGGGTTTTCAACTTATGCAAAGCAATTCTGTTTATCTTGTTTATTATGTGCAAAGTATCATGCTCAGGGGGGAGTTAAAAAGTCTCAGCAGGCATTCCCTACCCCTCCATATCCATTCCACACACTCTGTATGGACTTTATTGAATTGACACCCTCAGAGGGAAAAAGGTTCTGTTTAGTCATTATTTATGCTTTTTCTAAATGGGTAGAAGCTTTTCCAGTAAGGCATCTGAATGCACAAACAGTAGCAAAGCTTTTGACTGCAGAAATAATTCCCCGATTTGGTTTACCAAGACGCATTTACAGTGATAATGGGTCTCATTTTGTTAACCAGATTGTTCAAAAGTTGGGTCAAGTGTTTCAAATTGATCTCAAGTATCATTGTGCTTACCATCCCCAGTCAGCTGGACTGGTGGAAAGACACAACAGTGTCCTCAAGAGTAAGCTCCGCAAACTGATGGCAGAGACACATAGACCATGGACTGCGTGCCTTCCTTTGGCACTCCTGTACATGTGAATCTCACCTTCCTACAAAGGACTTACACCATTTGAACTTTTGTTTGGGAGACCATATTACGTCCGCAGGTGGCAAGGATTTGTGCCACGGAGCGGTGGAGGTGGATCTAGCGGATTATATGAAGAAGCTGCTAAATGTCAAATCTCTTGTAACCAATGACTCCTTTGCAGATACCAGAAATGAAACCTTGTTAAGCGTGGCACCCTGGGACTGGGGTGTGGGATTTGTGAAGAAAGAGAAAGGGTGTCCCCCCAGGTGGTGGAAGGCCCATACCAAGTTCTTATCTTGACACCCACGGCTGTACGGCTGTAAAGATTGCTGAGAGGACTTTGTGGATTCATATCACCCACTGTAAAAAACTCAAGACTTTTCCTTCTGCCATTGATATTGGTCAAACTCCACGGACCCTCTGGTATAAAGTCTGGCTACAACAAGGGGGATTAGCCCAATAGGGGTTAGTTCGTCTCAAATCCAGTGAAGAAACCAATGCCATGGTAGTCCTTAGGAGGATGGCCATGTTCAACTGGTAACTGAACTGTCACGCATGATGATGATTTTGGTGGTGAAAGTAAAATGTCCATAATGAAAAGGAAGTTTGCAGAGAAAAAAGAATGGTGTGGTGCTACAGTGGTGGTGAAAGTAAATATGTCATCTGAGAAGGAAACAGTTGCGAGAAAAAGGAATGGTGGTGCTACAAGTAAACAGGTGTTACTACTGTGTTTAAGGTGAAACTTTGTGAAGGAATTTTGAACTGTTCTAAATGGAACAATGATAATTTCTTGACTCATGCAAAATACTTGTGCAATAGAGACTGTCGTCCTGGTCAAAGTGTGGTGGGTGGTCAACAGATGATGGGATGGGAAAGTGGTGGTGTGATACCAGAAAGAAGAAGAGAAAAGCAAAAAAAAAAAAAAAAAAAAGAATAATTCCCAATGGAGCAGTTACTATAACCCATTGTGTCACACAAAGAAGTGTGCAAAATATTTCAGCAATAGAGACTGTACGTCCTGGTCATGTTTGAGTCAACAGATGTGAAATGATGGAAACAAGTAGCAGGATACCAGAGAAAGATAAAGATAAAAAATAAAGAATAAAAATTACAGAATCCCAATGTGAAAAGATTCAGGAGTTTATGGAATTGGAGTGTCCCTTCCAACTAGAACTGATCCTTTAGGGACCCTCCAACTTAAGTACAAAAGCCCTTAAGAATGTGACAAGTAAAGCAGATTTTGCCTTCACAGAAGAAGAACAATTGTTACCGAGACCATAATGAATGGTTATCTTGGGTTAGATATAGTACCGAGAGCACATCGTGAGAGAACTGTGTTTGTGAAGGAAGGTAAGCAGCAAGCAACGAGTCCATTGATGCTGATCTTGAGATGAAGGTAACCTAATGTGTCTGTTAAAATTATTCTTCAACAAAACTGAAGATAAATGCAAAAAATGAAACTCAGCATTTTCCAGTCATAAGCAAAGTTGAGAAACCGCCTGCAGCGATTTCCTATCCAGGTTCAGATATGTGTTTTTCCGGAGGATGGCACAGGAAAGAATTATGGCAATATGGGACAGAACTATTGCAATGTTACTGTGAATGGCAATGAGAATCCATTTCTGGAGAACCAAACTCATAGTTTAGCAGGCGTATGGTGGTTATTATGTGGAGACAACAAACTCAGATCAAGGCTTTACATTCCCTGGAAAGAAAACTTGCACTTGTGTAAAGTTAATTCTGCCATTCTACATTTTCCCAGTTCCAGCAAGCAATTTCATAAGACAACCTGAAATAAAGCCAAAGTGGTTGAGTAGGAGAAAAAGAGAGGCACCGCAAAATCCTTCATAAATAGCGTTGTCACATCCGATATTATTAGGCGTAAGAGGCGTGCACTGATGAATACAAAGCAATAAACCAAACAGCAGCTGGTTTTACATCCATCTTTGTCTGGATTCAACCTAATAAGAATGTGGACTGGATCAACTACATTTACTATAACCAGCAGCATTTTGTGAACTATACCAAAGATGCATTGAAAGGAATTGCTGAACAACTGAGCCCACTAAGGGTGGCATGGCAGAATAATTAAATGGTTATGCTCCTGACCAAAGAAGGAGGAGTTTGCAGGATGTTTGGGACTTTCTGTTGTACGTATATTCCAAACAACACTGCGCCTGATGGAAGTATCACTTGAGCTTTGAAAGGTTTGGAGATGTTATCCGAAGAATTGGCAGAGAACTATGGGGTAAATAATCCCTTTACAGACTTTCTACAAGCATAGTTTGGAAAATGGAGTCATGTCATCAGCAGTTTCCTGGTGCCCATTGGAGTCGCTGTGGCTATCGTGGTGGTATGTGGTTGCTGTTGTATACCCTGTATCAGAGATCTTCTACAAAGACTGGTTGATACTGCTGTTACGAAGATGATGTACCAGCAATTGCAACAGACTGGTGAAAGTGAATACATTGAAATGTGACTTTTTGCAAATGTTTTTGAAGTTTAAAAGTTTGTCTTGTCAATGAAGTAATGTATGCAAAGAAAAATTTAGTTTTTACCATATATTGCTGAAATAAAAAGACAAATAAAAGTGTTTTCAGGGGGGAAATGTTAAGAAGAAAAGACAAATAAAAGAGGAATAATTTTTCAGGGGAAAGTTTTAAAAACATACTGTTATTTGTCTTGTTCCTCTTCTTGCAAAGTGAACATGCTATTTGTTGGGATATGCCTATCAAAGATGGGCCTCATCTGTGAACAAAATGCAGCATTGCTTATGAACCTGAATAATAACTGTTTTCTGCATTTCAGAATAAACAGATTTGGTTATAGCTCAGTGAAGCCTGGGATAAGGATGCACTTCCAAGTAAGAGTTAATTTACTGAAGCAGGCTGTGTGTCCTGGAAAATTTGAGCTACCATTATTGAACTGAACATTCTGTACTTCTTGAACATTCTGTACTAACTGTTGGTTTGAGGTAATTTGTGATAAACATGTTTATCCTATATGTTTTTCATAGCCAACTGTCAACGGTCAGAAATGTAACAAAAAGTTGTTTTGCTTGCAGTATAAAAGTTGATGTCAGTAAACAAGTTGACCAGAGGAGATCATCTTGGCCAACATGCTGTGTAATCTGGTTAGCTGCTAATAAAGAAGTTTTTCATCACCTGAGGCAGATGCGACTCGTTTGAATTTTTCTTCTGACAGAAACTAACTATTTGACTAGTTAAAGTTAGTATATAGCAAGGCTATTCATTTTAAACCTGCTTACATTACACATTCACAATATTCACAGGGAAAACTTTCAGGTTAGGATAGATGGAGTGACCAATGGCTCCTAAAGGAAAAAATAAAAGAAAAAAAATGCACTAAACTGTAATATATTTGTGCATATGTATGTATATGTATGTATATATATATATATATATATATATATATATATATATATATATATATATATATATATATATATATATATATATATATATACATTTACAAATATATGTGTATGTGCATGCATATTAGTATGTGTGCCTCTCTCTGTAGCTATATCTATATATATAGCGACATATCTATATAGATATGTAGATGTATGTAGATATAGCTACAGAGAGACACACACACACACACACACACACACACACACACACACACACACGCACACACACACACACACACACATACACACACATACCTACACATGATTATTGTTTAAATCAGAGAAAAAATAGGCTTGTTGACCGCCTTTCTGATATCAGAAAGGAGTTTACCAAGCTTTTGTTAAGCACCTCCCTCACTACTGTTAAGCCCTAAGTTATAGGTGTCCAAGCAGTCCACATACACATTATTGCCATAGACTAGATATATTTTATTTGATCACTACAATTAGTACATTTTAAGTTGTATACACAGACTATTAACAGTGCAGAGAAATATTTATTCACAGGGGGTGATGCACTTAAATATTTACTAAACCATTTAGAAGAGAAAGTTTTCCTAATTGTTCACTATAGACGTGTATTATTTTGAGCATACTGGGTTAGTATCACAAATTCAGTACACAGAGGTGGAGCCTGAATGGCTTACTGAAAGCAGCAGTATTTTAGAGCTCCATATAACTAGTTAAAAAGACAGGAAAAATATTGTTTTTTTTCTTCAAAGTATAGAATCTTATAGATAAAGGACTATTTTACATAATTAGTAACTTTGGTGAAGTTTTACAAATAATTCCCTGTCAAAAAGCTTGGAGATATATTCAGTTGTTAAAATGAGCAACTCAAAGAATTCTCACCAGGATGTTGCCTTAAAGAAAGAACTACAACAGATGGCATTTACCCTGCAGGAGTTGTCTTTGAAGATGGATGATTTTAAAGAGGACCTGGAAATCTTAAAATAAGCAGTTAAAAACAGGCTGACACCCTCAAGGAAATACTACAACAACACCAGACAAGGATAACAGGAATAGAGGTTCCTCTAAATGACTTGGAAAGCAGACTTAAGGAAGAGGAAACACAGAAAGAACTGCTTTGTAAACAAAACATTTGGTTGGTTAATAAAGTAGATGACTTAGAAAATAGGGAGAGAAGTAACATCAGGATTTTCGGATTACCTGAAAACACAAAAGGTGAGAATATTATTTCCTTTTTATCAAGCTGGATCCCTGACTTTTTAAATTTAAAAGAAGGACTTTCCATTGGCATTGAAAGGGCACACAGAGCTCTTGGGAAACCTGCCACTAACTCAAACTCTCCTCCTAGGATAGTAATTGTCAAGTTTCTTTCATACTTGGACAAGGAACTGATTTTAAGCTCTGCTTGGAGGAAGGCACCTCTAAAATATACGTATAAACAGAGTCTGATAAGATTTGACAACAATTATTCATCTAGAATAATGGAACAAAGGAAAAAAAGTGTGGCCAATGATAAAGTTTCTGAAACAAAATAACATCAAGGCACAACTTGCATATCTAGCTAAGATAAGAATATTGTATGCCAACGACATGAGGACTTTTATTGACTTAGAGGAAGCCTCTGCATTTATTAAAACTAATAATGTGATTACTTTACCAGAAAATATGGATTGGATGTCACCTTCTCTCAAGAGAACAAAAGAAACAAATGTCTGGACAGATGTCAAAAAGAAGAAGCAAAAGACTGATACTGTTACAGCTAAATCTCTCTACTATGATATGAATTGTTTTAACATTACTTTAAAGGACAAATTTTACTGCTTGGAATTTTAAAACAAAGGTAACTAACTACTGGAATCTTTATCTATATTTTTTGAAAATAGATGACACATGAGAGCTTTCACATTACCTCAGATATGTAAAACAGGGTACTTTTCTTTCACAGAAGGAAGGTTATATAGCACATAAAATATTTATACTGTAAATCAACATACATAGTATATGTGTATTTTCTCTTAATTTTCTCTTTTCTTTCTCTCTTCTCTCTTTTCTCATTATTTATTTTAACTGCATCTTGTCTCCCTTTCTAAATTCTCTCCTATTTACTATAGTAATATAGTCTGTAAATATTTTATAACTCACTATGTATACATAGATAAATAATAGTCTAAATAATCTAGTTTTAAGGTAGACTAATTGGAATAGTGAACTTAATTAATTGCTATTACAATATTTATTAGATTAATGATAGTCACTGTTATGCTTATTGGGATTGGGGACATGTTCGTGATTAACTCTGAAATGTTCCATTCATGTACATATGTCCTTTGAATTATTTCCTTTTAGTATTAACAAATACATTAAAAAAAAGGAGGGAAAATGTATTGTTGGTTAAGAGAAGTGAAGCTTTCTTCACATTCTATTTGTGTTGCCATAGCAACAGTAAACAATTGCTGCAGTTTCTAAGGACAATGTGAATCTGCAAAGTGTATTTAGCCTCACAGTTAAATAATAGGAAAAATTAATGTTGTTTAGTTATTAAAATGAAAAACAACCTAAACAAGGTAAAATAATTACATAATAGGATTATTTGTAAATATTTTATGATTTATCCACATAGGATTACATATTCCTGGAAACACAACTGAAATGTTCCCAAACTACATGTGCACTGAAATGTAGCAGCTTGATTAAAAAGTATTACTCATTTTAACATGCTGATTTCACAAGCTGTCTGCACTGTAAAAGTTATATTTTATATGTTACTTGAAATTGTCAGTCTCTAGTGCACATGAAAAGATACATATTACTTTTTGCAGCATGTTATCTTTGCAGTTACCTCACACTCTGTACAAACTCACTTGGTAACTGATAGCTATTCATTTAAAATAGTTTAAATATTAAATGTACCCTTGAAATGCTATTGACATTTTGATAAAATATAATCTGAACTGTAAAATGAATGACTTTAAAGAAGTGAAGTAATGCATAGATTTCAAAAACAGTTCTTGACACTACAGTAAAAGTAAAAATATATATTCACAAGGAAGTATTGAAATGGTTTAGTCTTCCAGTTAAAATAGCTTACTGTCAGCATTTTGCAATATCAGAAAGTTTGAAGAGCTAGGAAATCACTATTCTTTGTCTTTATAATGATTATTAGACAGATGTTAGACTCTGCTTAGTTTAATGAATTGTGACATATGTTTATGAGGAAAGGAGGACTCAATTATTCACATTGGACTACACATTCCTGGAAACTCAACTGAAATGTCTCCAAATTACTTGTGAATTTAAATTAAACTGCCTGATTAATAAGCATAATTTACTTTAACAACCTGAATCCATAAGCTATCTTCTCTATATATGCTACATTATATATGTCACTTGCATATGACAGTCTCTAGAGCACACAAAAAATACATTATTTTTGCAACATGCTATATTTGCACTAATCATACATTCTAAACTAACTCAATTGTCAACTGACAAGTTATTTATTTGAAACATCAGTCTAAATATTAATTGTGCCCTTGAAATATTATTACCATTTTGACAAAACAAAACCTGAATTGAAAAAGGAATGATTTGAAGAAGTGAAGTATTGTACAGATTTCAAAGACTGCTACTGACACTGCAATATAAGTAGAAATGTATGCATGCAAGGAAAAATTGAAATTCTTTATACTTTTAGTTAAAATAGCTTATTGTTAACTTTTTGCTTTATCAGAAAATTTAAAGAGCTAGGAAATTATTTCTAATTTGTCTTTATAATGTTTACTAAAGTGATGCTAGTCACTGACTTGTTTAATGGATTACGAGTCATGTACAAGACGGACTACTACATTTTATTTCTGTTTACCTATGTTTGCTGAATATCTTTTATTAGTACTGATTTAAAACAAGGGAAAGAAAGGGAAGAGAAATCTCTGTTTTTGGTCAAGGGAGGAGAGGCTTAAGAGTATTCTAACTGACCCAAGAACTCTCTATGCTCTAAATACTATTTGATTAATACTTACCTAAGGTATGTCATGATTACTATATAGATACCTTCACATTCATTCTAGACCTGATGTGATTACCCATTCTGGAAGCAGGAGGTGCCCTATGCAGGATGGAAATTGTCAGGGTGATCATAGTTCATTCTTAGACTCTGCTTTGTAAATCTATAAATATGTAAAAGCACTGCACACTAGAATGTAGGGCACCTCTACTCAGAGTCAGGATACCACTGATAAGCCATGTCTTTTCATAAGTGCAAGTTTAAGTTGGTGAGCTGAAGAATGGGAATGTAAAAGAAAACAGTACACCTACAGTAAATTCATATTTCATTGGTAATCACTCATTGTCTCCTGTAGAGTCCTTTTAGTCAAATTATTTTAGTAATAATCTATTTGTTGTTGCCTTATTTAGTGTATGCTCCTCTGTTGCATTTAATTTATCCAAAATGACATATCTGACATGTTTGGGATCTCTTAAGGGAAACTAAATATTGGATATTTTCTAAGTCAATATAATAATTGTTTACACTACTAACATTCCATCCTGATATATAAAATACTATAGCACAATAACAGATTAAAATAGAATTTCATATCTCTTTTAAGAAAATTCTCCATATAATACTTTAACATATGGAGCTCAGTTGATATTGTTGGTTAAAGGTATGAGTGATAATCCAATAGATCCATCTTTATCTATTGGATTAGGAATGACTTTCATTCCATGCTCAATGAGAAATTCATATTTACTTGCATTTGATACTTTAGAATTAATGTTTTATAGAAGTACTTTTTTAAAGCCTGACCAGAATTTTACCATACTTATATTTAAAGAAGAAAGAACATTAAATTACACTCCCTTGTTTATACACATAAAAATAACATCCAATGTTATCTATCAGAGAATATGGTATAACTACTATAATCAAAATAAAAAAAGAAGCAAAAAGTTTCTTCCAACAATAACTTGAAATGGATTTAACATTCTTATCATTAAATACTAATGGCTTAAATAATGCAAATAAAAGATCAAACTTACTAAAATATTTAAATCTAAATAAGGCACAAGTAGTATTTCTCCAGGAAACACATTTTAAGACTAATGATAGCTTTATTTGGAACCCTAAGGACTACACAGTCTTAGCTCAATCCTCCTATAGAACAAAAACAAAAGGAATATCAATTCTCTGGAAGAAAAACATAATCACTCCAAAAGTTATTTATAAATATGAAGACAAAGAAGGTCTACTAGCATTTGTTATAATTAAATTTAATAACAGATTATGGACCTTAGCTAATCTATACTGGTTCCCAGGAACTGGAGTAGGAGTGGTTAAAAAACACCTAGATTTTATTTCCAACAAATATAAAGGAAATCTTATACTGGGAAGAGACTTTAATTGTACCTTAGAAGTTTCTGAAACCACCAATAAGTCTTTTGGCATAGCAACTATTTCAAAATCCTTAAAAAATGGATTGATTCATTTCATTTAATTGACATTTTTAAAGAAAAAGATGATAATTCCTTATTATTTTCCCATAAAAACCATAGATTTGGAACACAAACCAGAATAGACAAATTATTCATAGTTCAAGATTTACAAACAAAAATCCTCAGCTTCTCAATAGTTTCATGCCCCTTCTCAGATCATGACTCTCTGATAATGAAGCTCCAAATAGAGTTTAAACCTTTAATCCTCTCAACTAGAATTTCATCATATATCACAAAAATTAACAAATTCAGACCCTAGATGTTGTCAGAACTACAATTATTTCTTGAAATTAAAAATACAACAGAAATCAGTAGAGTCATGGTTTGGTACTCATTAAAATGTATTTATTTGGTAAGACCCTTAGCTGGTCAAAAACAAAGTTAGAGAGTGGGAATATGAATCATTAGACTTGCAATCCAGACTCTTGACAGCAAAATCTAAAAAAAAATCAGAATTGTCCAGAAGTCAAAAAAGAAATAGAGGAATTAAATAAAAATATAATGAAATTCTAACACACAAAACTTGTCTAGCCTTGGAAAAATTAAAAATAAACTCATTAGCCACCTCCCCCAGATATCTACATAACTTATCTACAAGAATTAAAATACAATCTAAAGCAAATAACATTAGTAGTATATATCATGAAAAGAAAGGGAAAAAAGTATCAGATATAGGAGACATCCTTGAAGCATTTCAGTTCCATTATATGGAACACTTCAAAAAAGAAGATTTAGATACCAACCAAATAAACTTAGATACAAACCTTATCAATATAAAAAAAATCCCTAAAACTTAAAACTAGACCTACAAAAACCTATATACTACAAAGAAATTGTTGACAAAGTAAAAGAAAATAAATCTAACAAAGCTCCTGAGATAGATGGTATAATTACGGAAATTTACAAACTCTTCCCTTCAAGAGTAATCTCCCTTTTTCATAAAATTTTGCTAGAAGTCCAGTCAGAAGCAAAAATACCACCCTCATGGAAATATTCTCTCATAACACCAGACCTTTGCACCTCATACAGACCTATATCATTACTGAATAATGATTACAAAATATTCATGTCAATACTAGCTAACAGAATGAAAATCGCACTTTCAAAAACAATTAATAATGATCAAACTGGATTTTTATATAACAGGCACACACATGATAATATTAAAAGGATACTTACTCTTCTAGATTTTGTGAATAAAGAAGATAGAGAAACACTTGTAATTGGATTAGAGATTCCCTCAACTGGGAATATCTATTTAAAACTTTAGCATTATTTGAATTTCCTCCTCCCTTCATCTTATTAGTAAAAAAATATATATTAATAACTTAGCCTACATTAAATTAGGTCATTTCGCCTAAAAATCTATCCATATAACAAAAGGTACTAAACAAGGATGCCCCCTTTCTCCTATTTTATTTGATTTGGCTATAGAAATACTTGCAGAAATAATACACAATAATCCAAGAATAAAAGGAATAGAAGTCTATGATCAGTACATATCTAAAATAATGCTTTTTGCTGATGATATTTTATTAACCCTATCAAACTCCAGAGAGTCATTAGGAGAGCTAGAAGAAGTAATGGAGAAATTTTATAAGATTTCAGGTCTACACTTTAATAGATCAAAATCAAAATTTCTATTTTTAAATAAGAAAAAAGAACTACAAGTTACAGATCAATCCATCGTAGGAAAACAAGAACTTACACTAAATTATTTAGGAATAATGTTATGCAAAAATATAAACAAAACAATATTAATAAATTATAAAAACATTATTGAAACAATAACAATATATATAGAAAAGTGGAACAAAATTATATTAACCTTTGAAGACAGATTGCAATTAATAAAAATGGTCTTATTGCCAAAAATACTATATGTAGCATTAGCAATGCAGTTAATTCCTGAAAGATGCATTCTTAAAGAAATAAACTCATGTTTAATAACATTTTTATGGTATCCCAAAAAGAATAGAGTTGCTCTAACTCATCACATTAGACCCTGCAAACAAGGAGGATTGAATTTCCCAGAAATAGAAACATATATAACAGCATCTGTGCTTAAAACTACAATAGACTGGATAAACACAAATTATTTTGCCAACTGGAAATAATTAACAATGGCTATATTAACAAATGAATTTAATCTGTTAAAAAAATTTTAATAGTAGACAAATCAAATAAACCCTGGTACATACTAGGCATAAGTATACAATATAATATAACAAAACCTTTTAAAACAACACTGATTAATCATTACATCAATTCCTTTAGGAAACTTATCAATGCAAACATAGATCTAAAACTTTTGTTTGACCTTTTAACCCCATTTACCATCACTAAGAACTTTCCTCACAAAATATATAGGGAAACAAAATGGATTCTTATGCTGGTTTCAATGTGTAAATAAATTAAATGTTTTAGATATACATATGATAAAAAACTGCTTACAATATTCTAACACAGGGCTGGTTAATCTTACAAAGCCTTCTAATGTACATTCAAGATTTATGCAGATTAATTAATAATTCCTCATTTAAAGATATTCCAAATCTAATAAGTTTTCTGTATGAATTTATATATAATAGTTGTGAAAAGAAAAATTCAATTTCAAATCTATATATAAAGAGTTAATAACATATAAAGCAATTTCCAAACCATTATACTGGCAGTTCTTAACAAAAGGTCAGTCATTGCAGTTAACAGAAGAAATTAAAACTAACATCTTACTATCAGTTAATTACACCTCTAACACACAGTACTGGAAAATATTTAACTGGAAATACTTACATAGAGCATTTTTAACACCAGATAGAATTAAAAAGATCAGTACTACTACAAACGTTTTTTGATGGAGGTGTGAAAAGTAAAATAAAGCAGACTGGATTTCTATTTTTTAATGAATGTAATAAAATTAAATCATATTGGAATGGAATCAATCATTTTTTACAAGCTTTATTTAATTAATCCTTTACCTTAACTAAAGTATTGATAATTCTAAATGTAAATGAAGGTCCCCTACCTGAATAAGACAAATATGTATTTGTTATGGACAATACTTGCTATATCTAGGAAATGCATAACCAGAAGGTGGAATTCAAATACACCCCCGACCTTGGAAGAATTCTGCACTTTACTGCATTGATGGAAATAAAAAT
>NC_056744.1:516469422-516606922 GCF_019279795.1 Protopterus annectens
GAGATAGTTGGGGAGTTCAAGCCATTTTAGGTTGCGTAATGATAAGCAGTGGTGGGATGAGTAGGAGGCATTAGTTACAAACTTAGCAATTTTGTTGTAGCATGAGTCTAGTTTGGACTTTAGAGAGGACTGAATGTTGGTGAGGAGGGGGCACTGTATAAAAGAGAGGGTAATAGAAAAGAAGAGGCAAGGGAAAGCCGGACTGATGCACTGAGTAGATGTTTGTGTTGGTAGAGAGTGCAAAGCTTTTGATGTGTCTTTTTGACATTGGACTGGATGTGCAGGTCGAATGTGAGGTTTTTGTCTATGATGACACCTAGGAGTTTTGTGCTAGGTACAATGTCAATGGTGGTACCATTTAGGAATTGAATGGTGAAGTTCTCTTTTTGTAGGGGGGTGGACTTTTTGGGGGCAATGATTACTAGTATGGTTTTGTTGGGGTTCATGGCAAGATGATTATTAGATATCCAAATTTCAGTGGAGGTGGGAGCATTTTGGGTGAGTTGGTGTAGTTATGAGGAGTTGTTTGCAGTGCATATGATAGTGGAGTCATCTGCATACTGGATGACTGAGCCTTGAGAGAGTGTGGTGTGGAAGTTATTGATAAATATGATAAATAGAACTGGGCCTAAATGGAGCCGTGAGGAACACCAGTGGTGGTGTTTAGGAAAGGGGAGTAAGAATTCTGCCATTTAGTTGATTGTTGCCTATTAGTGAGGTAATTAGTGACCCAGTTTAGATTTTGAGGTGAGATACCTATGTTAGAGTTTTGTTAGAAGGGCAGAGTGGGATATAGTATCGAAAGCTTTAGAAAGATCAAGAAATAGTGAAGATACAATTTTACCAGTGTCACAGGCTCAGTTGACAGTGTCCATGAAGGATATGAGGGCAGTGGTGGCACTATGTCCTGGCCTAAATCCATGTTGGGTGGGGGAGAGGATGTGGTTGTGAGTCAGATGGTGAAGAAGTTGAGAATGAATCTTAGAGATGGGTGATAGTATAGCAATGGGGCGGAAGTTAGTGGTGTCTATGTTGGGACCTCCCTTGTGTAGAGGGAGGATATAAACTTTTTTTCAGATGATGGGCATGTATGATTCTTGGATAGATTGTTGAGAAGTATGCTGATAGGGTAAGTGATTGAGTTGGCTGACATTTGCAGGTATTTCGTGGGTATATTTTCAGGGGCATTTGTGCACGGTTTGTGTTTTAGAAGCAATTTTTAATAGTTGAGGTGGGTATAGGTGACAGAGTAAAGTTGGGAATAGGGGGTGTATTGGTGTTAGCTTAGACTTGAGGTTAGAACATGTAGAAGGCATTGTATCCTTGCACAGTCAGGATGCTCTCTGCGGCCTTGAATCATGTCTCAGTGACTGCACAGACATCAGCATCTTCTAAGGTGTGTAATGCTTCAGGGGGTGCAGTTTCATGTTTAGACTACTAGTAATGAGGAGTAGAACCTTGAGTTTGTCTTGAGTGAATTTTGTTAAGTCGGACATTTTGTTGTTTTGACATTGCCTAAAAAAGGCATAACGAGGCAGGCAAGTGCCTTTGCTAGTATCTGAAAGCCTAGAGGATACAGGTACAGACCATTTCTGGCAAAGCAGCATGGCCTGTTGACCATGTCAACCCAGCTGAGAGATACTGGATCAACCTGGAGTGACACCAGTAGCTGAGCCAATTGTTGAAGTCAATCATTTTTGTTTATATTGTGGCATCATTCTAGGTGAAGGTAAAATGCTCCTTGGGGCTAGAGTCATACCTGCCTGGGACACATAATCTGAGAGTTCAGTCATGTCTCTTCTCTTATAGTCCAGAGAGGTACATCTCAAGTCATTCACCCAACATGACTATGACAGAGTCATAACGGTACTTGTTGAGTGACTTGACTGCATGTGTGATTTGATGGATCTTGGCACCTGACAGACAGCTAACCATGATCTTCACCTTGTACAGCCTAGTGAGGGGGACATCTGTGCCTCTCAGTATGGAGTTGCTTAAGACCAAAAAATTAGGTTTTGAGGTGTTTTGCCTTAGGGGCTTATTTGCTGTGACACTGTTGTATGCTTTATTATGTGTAGTGGTTTCTATTTGCATAGCACTGTGTGCAAGTGGTATGAGTTTGGGAAGACTATGATCTTTGGTAGGCTTCTAGTAAGTACCTCCACATATGCAGGTGTACGTGCAGTGACGTTATTTTGTGTGAGAGGTGAAGTGTGTGTGCTGGCAACCTGTTTGATGTATGGTTTGTTGTTATGTGAGAGAATTGATTCCAATTTCATAGTATAATTACATCTCTCACATAGGGTATTTGTTTGTAACTGGTTGTCAGTGTACATGACGCAATTACTACATTGCCTAAAGATGCCCATTTCAGTCAGGGTGGCCAGTGAAATCATGGGAAACACCCATCCATTATCAGCAGGTTTTTACCATATGTACTATTTGGGAAGGGAGTAGGCTAGTATGACCAGTTTTTGTGCTAGGACTAACAAAGGTGCTTGTTGTATTAAAGGTTATGGATGATAAGTGTGGCAATGCTAGTCAGTTTGCATGTAGTGCAGCAGGGAAGCTTTGGATGGTTCCACTGCCAGATGTCTAGGGAAAATTGAGTTTCAAGGGATTTGCATCTATACAGGGCACCACTAACAGCTGTTGCATGGTGCATTGCAACACACAAATGTGAGGCTCAAATACAGGCAAAATTAAAATACGTTAAAGCTAACCTACCAATAAGAAGGCACACAATGAATCTTCCTCCGGGAGTCCCCAGCTCATACAAGGCTGGATCCTCACTCTTCTGCCACAAGGGTGCAGGGGAGCCCTTCTTAATGTAAGATAGCTGGCTTAGTGCTCATGTGTATTATTAACAAGCCAGATTCAGCAGGTCTGAATCTAATCTATGCTATCTAGGTATCATAACAGTGCAAATAAAGTGCAGAAAAATGCAAAAAAAAAAAAAGCACTTAGAGAACTTTTGTGTGTTTGCCAGCTCAGATAGACCGGGTAAAGACCTACTTCACCAGATGAACAAATCCAGTCCTCCCAATGCAGAAGCACAGTAAAGGAGTGTCCAGAGTGAAATGCTACCACAAACAAACTTAAATTGTAGAAAATGGTGCTACAAACATACTTAAAGATATATATACAGCAGTGTACTTTAAACAGCTTATAAAAGTGAGATTATTCAATAAAAGTACTTCACTTTATATAAATGAACCAAGAGCCACTCAGTTGTATAAAATTTATAAAGGCACTAAAAACAAGATAAGCTTATTAATAAGACACCCAGACAATAAAATTGCATTTATAAATTTCAAGTGTTTCCCCATCCTAAACAGGCCAGGCTACCTTTCAGTGCACTAGATAGGAAATCCCCTAACCTCTTTTGATGTAAAAATAATTGTTTTCTAGAGTGTAAAAATACACTACTTTATCCAACAGCTAGCTAGATAATGAAGATGGATCAAGTAGAACAGATACTGGGAGGAAAATGTACTTTATCAATATAAGTGCAAAGAAAGGCAAATAAATAATTCAGGACATCAACAGCAGTATAGAAAGGGACAAATGTATTAAGCTCAATTTACAGTAGGGGTGAGCAGCTTAAAATCACCAGGATTTAAAACAGATCAACAAATGTGACAGTCATGCCGCTCAACCTCTTAGACTAAGAAATCTGGACAAAATCACAAACAATGGGAGGGGGGTAAAGACCCCAAAATAGGGACACTTTTTAAATCTTGCTGTTAGAAACTTAGAAAGTTGATAGAATAACAGGTTTTCATTAGAATTAATTTTCTGAAAGATATGAAGTCTGAAATACAAATCTCTGCCATTATTTTCTGATGACATAACCTACTGTTCAGTTGATTCTCCGCAGACAGTTTGTGTTTTAGAATCTCCATCACAGACATGTGCAATTAGAAATGTATCAAAACACTGACAGATTCTTTAAACATTTTGTATACGCAGGGAGATACTCAACATTTTACAACGTACCTACATTTTCACAATTAGACATACAGGCATACAATACAATTTAATCTGAGAATATATACAAATCTCCTGCCAGGCATGCTAACACAAATCGCAGTGTTTTTATTTTCTTCACATTATAAATAAATAATGGAAAGATATAAGGGTAGCAACACCTCTGTTACTCATGAAGAAATATAATTTATGATGAGCCTTATCATACTTATTTTGTTGTAAAGGATGCATTGTACATATGCACTGGAATAGAAAACCCAAATGTACCTATATCCTTTTAATGTTCAGTATCTTGAATAATATTATATTATAATATTGGTATATGCCATTTGTACTTCCAAGATGAAGAGCACTGTTATTAATGTTAAATACTAAATTACTGTCACACGGCCACTGGGCTACTTTATCCAGTTATTTTTGAAGGATAAAATGCTTGCTGATATCAGATATAGGCAAAGCTACATTTGCCTTGTCTACAAATTTACAACAAATAATTGGAGTTGTTATTGGCATAGACAACATACATAAATTAAAAGAAATAAGGATCCAGGAATGAACCATGTAAAACACAGAGAAATTGCCTTCAGAGTTAACAAGGTGTGAACAAATCAGACTAAGAAAGGTTGATTATTAAATATTTTTACCCAGTTTATAATCTAAGAATTAATTTTACACAGTGTCATTTAATATGGGAAGCAAGAATGAGTCCTGAAACATTGAGAACGAATGGCCGAAAAAAGGGCTTACATATGTGAAGTCCAAGTTGGTCATTTCCAGGAATATTCCCCTTTTCTCCAAGGTATGACAATATCATAATTACTATATATAAGTCTGGGAGTATGTGGAGCTTGTCCCCCACATCAGGGGGAGGAGGGAGGAGGGCTTGCTCTACCTCAAAAAAGAACTTTAAAAAGCTATGTTTGAAATTCCCTCTTCCCTTGAGTTTTAGACCTTTTTTCCAGTCTGTCTGTCAGCACTCAACATTACAAATGCCGACATTTCAATAGGGAATCAAAGCTGCCATATGTTTTGCTAGCTCTAGGCAGATAGCACCCAGAAGGAGAACAGAGGCAAGTGCATTTTCTCTTGTACTGTAGAACTAAAGTGTGTTTATCATACACGAGTGCCCATCTATAAACCCAAGTTGGTATAGATCAAATGTCTCAAGGAGATAAGATTGCATTAGTGGCAAGATAAGGTTTTTTAGATAACTAACTTAGTGTGCTCATTAAGTCTATAGACCTCAACCATCCAGGATGATTATGGACCCCTCCCTTAAAAATAAGTTAACAACTGTGCTTTTCCAAGGACTGTTTTCACTTTGAATTGAAGTAATCATATGTTGCACATTTTTTAAGAATCCAGGGTCACTTTAGAAAAATAAAATGTTCCAATGAATGGATCACTCATTTATATAATGCATATACTAAAAAATGACAAGTTATCTAACTAAGAAAAAATATTCTAGTAAAGAAGATTAAATGATGGGAAATGTTGATTTAATATATAACAAAAGTGATACATTTCTAATCCCATAGCACATTTAAATCCTGTGACCAACTTCTAGAATCTAAACCATAGTGCCACTACTTATTCTCAAGTAATTAAAACCCGAGGGCTTAATAAACAGAAACCAAATGTCTGAAATGCAAAAACTGCAAACCTCAAACTGCACTTTTGTAGAAGATATGCCTATCTATACCCCTTAATATGGGTGGTAAGTCCCTCACACCCCCTGACTTATATATGCTAACTCAACAGCTGTACAAACATGAAGAAGGTCAAAATCCTCCAAAACAAAGGAATCCCTTTTGGAGCATACTTAGAAGCACACCAGCAGTGCTTTTAATGTGAAAGGCAGTCACTAGCATCTTGTTCCTCAATGCCTTGTGACTTGGACACTGCATGCTCAAAATACAATCACATGATGACCTGTAGAGAACCCTAAAAAGATGATTGCATAAGAATGATGGCAATCTGAAACAGTGACTTAGAATTATAGCAACTTAGAATTAAAGCTTAGTAACGTGTTGGTAGATTTAATGTTGAGCAATTGTTTAGGAGTAGTACAGTTTATTCTATGGACTTTTTTAGCAGGCAAAACATCACAGAAGAAAGACCTGATGTTCTTGCTGTTTTGACATGTACATTGTGCTTTGTCTTGGGAGTAAGAGAAGAGGGAAATTGTGAATTATATGTTTTATTTTTACCTTTTCCCTTTTCTCTGAGTTTTTGTATATTTAAGGATTGGGGTACTGGGCCTCACATTGGGGGGATGCTTGCTTCCATCAAAAACTATATTTTTTTGTTAAAGGAAACAAACCATCTTGATATATTCACAGTTAGTCATTATATATCACATATGTTCTTTTATACAAATATCATCAATCTAAGATTACATAAACTGATCAGTTCCTGCCTTCCCTTACTCCCCCAAAACATTATAGCAAAAACTATAATTTCAATTGGCTTAGTGATTGTTTGCGATTATTTGAATTATGATTATGTGTAGTGTTTTCTTTTATAGTTTTAACTGTGACATGCTTAATCATAGTAAACACCTGTTTTTTACCTTGTTCTGTTCAGTGCATTACAACAAACAAAACAATGCCCCTTTTACTTTTTACTGGAAAGCATTTCATGCGAATATTCATAACTTTCCTTAAAAATCTAACTAGAGATGTGCTGCATGGAGAGGATGCAACCTACTTAAAGTCACATGGTCTGCAAGTAGCAGTCTTATTCAGTTCTAATAATGGAGGATTATGGGGCATATAAAGTCCAGCTCCAGACAACAGTCTAGTTAATATAGTTATTCATTAGGCTGCAGAAAAAGAACTTTCACATACTGACATTGTGCAGTTAGGTATATTTTTCCCCATTTCTTTTCTTGAATGAAATAGCAAATATCAATGTACCAAGGTAAATGAAGTAATTATTTTTTATTTTAAGGTTCTGGCACAGTTGCCATGACTTTTACACTTTCTGGAATCACAGAACTTACAGTAAAGTTGTACCATTCATCCTGTGAGCTGGTCCACATTATAAATGCTTGCTGTCCAGTAAAACCTGATGGCCCCCATGCTCGTGGTGTTCCTGTAAATTTTTTTCTTTGAGGGTAGCCCTGTGAAGATCACAACGAAATCATAGTATGAGGAATTTTTATAAATGATGCTCTGTTAACATAAAGTTTCATTTTAATTTGAAACTGAGTAGTTCATGCACAAAATGAAGATAAAGTGTAAGAGTCTGTAGGTACATTACAACAATTGTTTTTTTTTTATTTCTTGTACTTATTTATGAATTTATTGATTGGCAGATCCCATAGGACTCATCAGTTCTATGTCTTAAACACAAAAACGCACATGCGCGCGCACACACACACACACACACACACACACACACACACACACACACACACACACACACACGCATAATCATGAAATATTAACTTATCTTTGACTGTGTATTGCTGGTCAGGCACAACAATGTTAATGAACCATCAGAAGATTTCTAGAAAGCATTTGACTCTGTTATTACACATCTCTCTCTCTCTCTATATATATATATATATATATATATATATATATAAATATATATATATATATATATATATATATATATATATATATACATACACACACACACATACAGTCCACTAAAGAGATGTCAAACAGACATCGTTTAGACTAAAAGCAATGCACCCATATCTTCCTCTCTCTCTCTCTCTCTCTCTCTCTCTCTATATATATATATATATATATATATATATATATATACACACACACACACACACACACACACATATATATGTGTATATATATATATATATATATATATATATATATATATATATATATATATATGGCTCTATTTAAATCCATTGAATACTGTTTTGTCTATATGCATAATGTCAACCCAAATTCATCGATATTATGCATGTTGACACATTGCAATGTCATATGCCAAGAATTAATTCTCGGAGCATGCAAAACCTAAAAAAATAAATAAATAAATAACCCCCTCCCCCCAAAAGGAAAGAAAGCATAATTTTTTGCAGGGCAATCCTCCTGTACCCCCCCTGCTAATTATATGTTTCCACTCTGAGTTCATTCAATCCCGAGGGAAAAATGTATATTCCCCTACCTAGGGATCCTCAATTTTACACACCTGTCAACCATCTGTTTAGTCAACAAAACTGAGTCGATTAAACAGATGTTGACCAAAGTAAGTACCATTCGACAAAGATCATGGTATGGATGCCATTCACTTGACTGAGAAAGCAGCATGTGAAACGAACTAGGCAGTGTTCTGATCAACCCAGCACCCAGCTCATCAGAAAATGCAAGATCTCAGTACAGTGGTGACTGGCAGTATGCCCCTGACATACGTCTTGAACTGGCTAAGGCTCTAGACACTGTCACCCATGCTGATATTATTCAAACCCATGCTGATATTATTCAAAAGTAAGACAAACTTAATATTGACTTCTAGGTTGTCTGTTATATTGCCAGCTGGCTATCCAACCAACCCCTCTCCCCCAAGTAGTGAGAGTTGCTGGTACCCCATCAAATCTAAAATTGTACTTAGTGGGGTACCATAAGGATCAATGTGAGTCTCTCATATTTGGTTTTTATTTTGCAGATCTCAAAGCCAACAGCCCTGTCCATTACACTTTTCCTTACACTGTCAATGTTTTCCATTCAGTGTATTATGGTTTATTTTATTTGAGTTGATCTACTACATAAACCTATGGATATATAACTGCAGCATTCACAATACCTCAGAAACACTCAAATGTGAAATATTTTCAAAAGTTAACAATTGACACACAAAAGCATTTTGCAGGGGGCTAAGCCCCCCTGTAGCCACATGAGGAGGACTGTACCACCCCTCTTGCTACTTACATATACTAAAACTATCCCTGGGAATAGGGAAATCTTCCAGGCAGCACACTTAGGTGCAAACCCCCTGAAATCACACACTAAGAATTGACAAGACAGGAGTTAGTAATGTAATGATAGAAAACCTCAAACTTTCTTTAGGTCTCTTCCCCACCTTTTGTTCTGCAAGATCAGCCCCACAAGGCAAACATTGCTTAGCTGAACTGCTACTGCACCATCCCAACATTGCAGTTTTAAAATTTAAGCTAGATAAATGCATGTGCTGTTAGTCAAATGTTTCCCCCATCTGCAAATACTGAAAATGTTTTTTTTTTTTTACTCTGCCTTGTTTCTCTTACAGCATTGATTATCCTGGCATTACCTTAACATTTTAATTTTCTTCTTTTCTCTGCATGTCTTATGTTTACCTTTCAGCTCCTGTTTCTGTAATACGCTTTATTTTCTCTGACCTTTCTGCATACTTTTTACCTACCTATTGCACTGCATTCAGTTATTTTGATAAATCACCTGTATAAAAGCTCACTGGGTTTTGCACAGTAAATGAAATTAATAAAAAGCAAATAAATAAGCAGAAAGGATGGTACAGCCTAACATTGTGTGTGTTCCTTTCTGTATGTCATGTTTATGTTGAGGAGTCACACATCTGAGTATCAAACTTATCTAATGGCTTTCAAAAGGCTTAACTGTTGTATCACCACATAACATCATGTAGTACTATCTACCATGCACACAGATGTATGCATTTACATACATGTACAGACGTGTTTGCACAAATGTGTATGTGTATGTACAGTCACATACATTTATGGATGTTGTTCATTCTGTTGACTCAGCTACTCATTGATAGAGTGAATTACATCCCCTGCTCACATTACTGATATCTACTGATCCAAATTGTAACCCTGCTACTGCCCTTATCCTAACTCTATCCCTGGACCTTACCTTTTAAATGCCCTTTCCGTAAGACTACCACTATTCAGACAAATTTATTCTAAATGTGTGGTGGGGTTCTGGTAATTCGCTTGCAAAAAAAAAAAAAAACTGTATGTTTCCTTTTGTGATCATTTTAGTATTGGATGTTTTGAGTTTTGTGATCTAATGAATTTTGAATTCTAGCATCGATCACTTGTATTTTTATGAATCTGCAAATATATATATATATATATATATATATATATATATATATATATATATATATATATAGCGTGTGTGTGTGTGTGCATGTATATATATATATATATATATATATATATATATATATATATATATATGTGTGTGTGTGTGTGTATGTATAGATATATATTTATATATAATTACGCATGTATATGTATATACACACACACACACACATAATTATTTTTGAATGTAATAAATTCTGGAAGTTATTCTATTAACCTGGGAGGCATTACGTATGTGTAGGTTGCACTTTTATTTGGTTCCTTGAATCAGGTGTTAGGTCCACCAGCAATGTGTTGTTCCACATGCATTCTTTCAAATAAAACTGAAACATATATTGCCTTATATTGCCTTATAGGTTGCTTAGAGGTGACCCCTGCCAGGTATAAAATAATTAATATTGTAGCAGTTCCTGCAGCCTTTCTGAATATTTCAAGATTTTCAGCTATTTGATTTTTCTAGTAAGGATTCATGGTATATTTTCAAGTTCTATAAAGTGGATCATTCAAAGACCACAAACATCTGCATTGTATACAGAAAGATTCTGGAGTATAATCTAAACTTTCCAATCAGTTTTATTTCCAGCAGCAGGTAATTCATTCAGCTCTTTAGCTCTTTTCTTGACAAGTCTATGTCAGAATCCATGCAAATATCTGGTGACTGAATATCCAAAATGCAGAATTCTGAAAATGAGTATCTGAACATGTGGGAGATGATTGCTTATACCCCCCCCCCATTGGAAATGTATGCTAATAATAATAATAATAATAATAATAATAATAATAATAATAATAATAATAATAATAATAATAATAATAATAATATTCAGTGTGAAGGAGAAGGAGCAAAATCCTTCAAGAAGACAATATAGAAACAGTTTGCCTTATAGCAGAATACTAGTAAAAGTTATTGTTGTGCTATCTGGATGATTGGTTTCAGAATTCAGTAGTTTTTTTGACTTTTGTACTGTATTGCTTTTTTATAAGAAAATATTTATTAATTTAACATATTTACAACATATACATAGAAAGGAAGAAATTCAACATCACATATTATTATACAGTGATAAGACTACATTAAATCATCAAGGTAGTCTTATATAAGTAACACATTAAGAGTCTTGGTATTTCAATAGCAACATTTCAAGATTATCCCAACCACTGAAAGTCTTAATATGATTTATAGATTTTACTCTAATAACTTCTTATTCAGTTTTACATAGTATTTTTTAAATGTAGGAACTGAGCTCGATTTCCGATTTTTTTGTAATAACTTTTCTAACAACTGCTGTTTGGCTTTTACAGATTCAGGAAGTGGGAGATTCACTAGTATTACTGATCTAGCTAAAGAACAATTATGAGACCATAACCCCTTAAGAAACATATTTATCTTTTCCCAATATACATTTAATTTTTCATAATCCATATACACGTGTCCAATCAGATTTGACATCTTTATTAAATCTCCAACAAAATGAAAAAGTCATTTTACTAAGCTTAGAGATTTTTTAGGGAGTAAGAAACATTCTTTGTATATATTTCCACATAAAAAAGTTTTAGTATAAACTTGAAGAAGTTTCATTAACTGGTAACTGATTTAAGTAACAAAGTTTTATTCTTACCATTTATCGAGTCACTCAATACGCTACTATGTAAACATGTTCAAAAATTTGCATCAAAATTATTATCAATATATATAATTAACTTGTATAACTTCAAAAAGCTTCCTTTGTAGGTCACTCTACCTTTGATGATAACTTTCTTATATTCATATAATGGGGGAATTGTGTTCTGTTCCTCTTCACTCATATTATCTGTAAATTCATTTAATTTTTTAATGATGGATAATACTGTTTTGCAGATTCATCCAACTCATATTCTTTCACTGAATATTCTGGGGCTTAGTCTTTCCTTTTTCAAAGCAATCAGACAACAATAATAATCAATTCCTTTTCAGTAAATTCATTTTAATATTGTTCTGAGTTTCTTAAATCTAGGTGTGTGTAATGGGAAAGCACAACAAATTTCCATTTTGATATTAATGGAGTTTTAGAAACATATTTTTAACTCGTTTTAACAATTGATTTCATATATGCAGTGGTTAAAGATTGAACTGTATTTCCTTCTAAGGTACATTTTTTAAGTAGATGAAAGACTTGTTATATATTAGTATAATCTGTTCCTGGATAGTTTTCCATTGACTAGTGTAAGGGGAGTCGATTCAGGCTATAACAGAGTTAAATTTTGCAGCAATAGTAAGATTCGTCATCTGGGAAACTAATACCAACATACGTCTTATATGATTTCTATAAGCAATTCTCAGCTTTTTAGGATACTGTAGAATGAAATTAACAATGTTTCCATTTTCATTGAAATTTTTTGTCTGGTATTAAAGCTACTGAATGGAATATATAATCTTGGATAAAGTAATCATTTTATCATACAAAGTAAAAAATAACAAAAAAGCATCATTCCATTTTTAATAAGAAGTAATACTTTTTTGATTATTTTTTCAAAATTATTATTAATAATCATACTCCTATCTTGATAAATTTTTATTCTTAAATATTTTAGTTATTTTCCTTACTATTTATATTTGTATTTAAGCCTATTATCTAGTAATTGATTTAACACTAAAGTTCCAGTTTTATTATTACTAAATTTCAGGAGTGATACTCCTTGAGACTTTTCAATTTCTTCATCGATTTCTTCGAATGAATAATTGAAATCATCTACAGTTAGTAAAATATCATCTTCAAAAAACTGTATTTTAGTTTGACAATTCTTGTTAATTGAGAAGCCATCAATTTTTTCATTGCTTCTTATACTATAAGCTAAAGGTTCAATAACTAATGCAAATAGTAGAAGGGACAAGGGTCACTCTTATTTTGTGCCTTTGTATAGTGAATTTTTGATAAATGTAAGATCCAATTTTAACATATGCTTTGGAGCCTCTAGACAGTTTTTTAATATTAAAGTAAACTGTTCTGGAATTGCAAATGCTTCAAAAGTTTTAAACAAGTAGATCTGATGTTGTTGTTTTCATTCTTCCTCACAACTGGGTTTCAGATCTGACCATCGGATCTGGCTCAGGCACATTTTTACAGACTTAGGTTCCAGCCTCAACTTCCTCCCACTACCCACAATGCTCCACACTGTACTTAACCTCCTCAGAACTCATTTGCCACCATTACTGACAGACATGGTTCTCCGGTCTTCAGTTTTCAATCACTAATTATACCTTGCCAGACAGTTAAGTGAGATACTTTTAGATTTTCCTATTCTATTATTCCTAATGACCTCCCCTCCCACTAGTTTTCACTGGTGTTAGGGTTTCTTTTGGTGACTTAGCTTTTACTTCTTTTCTGCTGTTTTCCTCTGGTCCATTGCGGATATCTCTTTATACTTTTCTGTGAGTTAGTTTTTTAAAAAAAGGAAAAGTAGTAAGTAGCAGTTGCTCTTTTTCATGTAGTATTGCAGTTATAATCTGTCTTGGTTTTTGGGTTGTTTACTGTTACTTGTGACTGTTGCCTTCTTCTTCCTCCTTTTCTCCAGGGATTCAAACCCCCTCAAAAAGTACTCCTGGCTCTTCATGGGAAAAGAAGGCCCTCGGAAGACTTTGAGGGCCACCTGCAAAATTATTGTCAGATCAGACACCTACCTCAGCTCATGTGGATTTGGAACAAAATCCCTCAGAGCCAATAGGAAGTATGTTAGCTTTTACATCTCCCAGACCTTCAGCATCTTTCTCAGATTCCAGTTCTTCAGATCCGAGAGTCCATAGCCAAACTCCTGATGTGTCCATTAGGTTGGTGGCCCTGACGTTACCACCAAAAATTCTGCAAACTCCCAGCAGACATTCAAGATGAGTCAGTGACCTCCTCCAGATCCTCCAGGAGCTACTCTGAGATAGACATGGACAGGTTGATGTGGAGGTTTCTCAGACCCCAAATTCAGATGGTGGTTTTACCTACTCCATCCAATCTCAGATCTGTGAGTGCTCTGGTGTCCCAATCCAGATCTCCTTCTCTAATCTGACCTCCCATTTTGGAACTCTAGGATTGCAGACACCCAAGAGAGTTGGTCTCAGATAAGAGGAAGTTGTTTTCCTCTACTACGATGGTTACCTTGACTGTTTCTGCTCTGAGATCTTCAGATCAGAGTGGGTCTCAAATCCGTAATGTCAGTGTCAGATCCAGGGGTAGGGGATCAGCTCCATCCTTGTTGGAGTCATCCATTTCCCTTGATACTTTGGCACTTGACAGCTCAGGTCCAATTCTTCCTGGAGAACTCCAATCCATGGGTGCCCCTCCTCACTCCTCCTTGACTGCTTCAGCTCTGAAAGGGTTGGATAGGGTGTCTCCAGGTCTGTTGGCCTTCCAGGTTGTGCAAAGGGTCTTCTCTTCTTACAGAGACCCAACCTCTCAGATCTGTGATCCTCCCCATTGTCCCTCACTGGATTTGACTTCTGAGCCAGTCATACCTGTCCAGGGTTAGCCTGCCTCGACAAGCCTCCAAAACATGCCCCTAGAGGGAGTCCTCTCTTCTTCTGATACCTTCCATTATAATCCTACAGAGGAGGTCCCTCACAAGAAGATGTGCATACAGAGGCAAATAGACTCCCCTATGGAGTCTCCCACCAAAGACACAGAGTTTGATGAGGGAGAGGGAGCCCCACAATCACCGCTGGAAGATGTCTCCTTTGGAGACATACTAGAGATCCTCAGACAAAGAGGTGACTGGTCAGCCCAAAGTCCTTCTTCTGAACAGCCTGTGTTCTTGGAGGCTTTTGGAATGGACCCATCTACATCTTAGGTGACCCCGTGGTGGATGACCTTATAGATTTAGTCTCACACTGGGCCTGAAAAGAGCTGGACACTATCAAACCAATACCAAAATATCCAGACAAGTTTCTCCCCCCTAAGGACTACCTACATTGGACCAAGGACATACCTTTAGTTGCTATGGTTGTGGCAGTAACTACCAAAAAAGAGCTAGCTGAACACAGCTCAACTGTCCATCCACCAAACAGAGATTCCAGAGCATTGGACAGGTTTGGTAAGTGCATTTATGCCTCAGCTTATTTCTCACTGAGAACATAAAATTATTTGGCACATTTCACTAGATTTCAGAGAGATCTAGTTAAAGAACATTCTGACACTCTAGCAGAGATCATGTCAGTGGAGGACTTCAAGAGAGTATCTCTCCAATTGGCTACTCTTTCTTCTCTGTCTAACTCCTCCTTTAGGCTCATCTCTCATTCAGTGGATAGTTCCTCACAGGCAGCTGGTTCAGGCATTGCTATCAGGAGGCATGCCAGGATGAGGCCTTATGACTTTGCGTAACCCTTCAAGGCATCCTTTGTGAATGCTCCCTTTGATGGCTCATCTTTGTTCTGGCCATCAGTCAAAGACACTCTAACCCACAGCAAGAAGGAAGGAAAGACCCTTCTGCAATTGGGATCAAGTTTTCTACCCCTCAATGGACTTTCCTCAAAATAAAAACAATGAGGAGGTAAAAAAACCTGGTTCAGAAAATCTCAAGGGTCTTTTCAAGATCAATGCAGGGATTCTTCCTTCATAAGCAGAGGGGAAGGTTTCAACAAGAGACACCACCCCAGAGGCAGAGGGACCCACATAATCAGGGCTTCAGGGAACCCTTCTCTGATAAGCCCTACCAGCACTCCTGAAGTGCTGCTTGACTGATCTACTCTGGAGACAGTCAGGGCCCATTTTTCATAACAGCCAAATGCCTGAACTGAAATAACTATAAATACATGGGTGTTAAGCATAATTTCCAGAGGCTACTATATCCCTTTTTCCCTTCCACTTCCAGAAAAATGGAATAGAGTCCCTAACATTCCACTGAGTCAGATGGGGTACACAGTATGAGAAATCCAAAAACTATTGCAAAAAAGACTCATACAAAAGTTCCTGACTGGACAAAGAGGATTCAGAGCTTACTCCTTCTTCTTTTTAGTGCTAAAGAAAACAAGGGATATGAGACCAATCCTGGATTTAAGCAATGTAAATGAGTATTTGAAGAAGTCAAAGTTATGGATGGTCAATGTTCATTCCATACTACTCTTGCTGTGGAAGGATGATTGGATGTGATCAACAGACTTGATGAATACGTGCTACCACATCAAGATGGACAGGCACTCCAGAAATCATCTGCACTTTCGGCTGGGAGACAGTCACTTCCAATTCAGAGTTCTTCCCTTTGGACTCAGAACAGCCCCCAGGGTGTTTCCCAAGTGTATGGCAGTATTTGCAGCTCATTTCAGACTGCAGGGATTCTGAGTGTTTCCGTACTTAGATGACTGGCTTCTTACTGCCCCAACAAGGCATCAACTTAAACAGGTCAGGGATTATTTGTTTGGGATTTCCAGCTCCCTGGGCATCTGTATAAATTGGGAAACATCTCTTCTATCCCCAGTAAAAAAGTTCACTTCATTGGGGTTCTCCTGGATACAACAAATCAAGTAGAGTTTTTGTCTCTCCATCTCATTCAGACATGAAGAGAACAAGTACAGACTATTCTAGACCTCCTGTCTCTACTGGTGAGGTTAATACTTCAAGCTCTTGGATCTGTGGCACCTGTCATCTATCTTGTCCTGTTAATATGATTTTTATGTGAGTTTTCCAGTGGACACTGGCTGCTCAATTGTCTATTCTTTACCAACCTCTATCTGTTCCTATCAAATTAACACCCATTTGAAAGAGGCACTTACTATGGAGGATTCTTTTGGACAATCTGCCCTTCAGCAGGACATTTCTATCCCCCGCCCCCATAGCCACCGTGACCATAGACACTTCCCAACTGGGGTGGGGGACATTTCAAAGGAAAGATGGTCCAAGACAAATGTACTACAACAGAGGTCAGATTGCATATGAATGTTCTGGAGATGAGAGCAAACCTCCTAATGTTGCAAGCCTTTCAGGACATTCTCCCTTTAGGAACTATTGCAATTCCCACAGACAACATGTCAGTAATATGGTACATCAGCAAACAAGGAGGAACCAGATCATGTCCTCTGCGCAGTGAGGACATGAGAGTCTGAGAATGGGTGATATCTTCAGAACAATTTCTGAATGCAACTCATATACTGGGGAAGTCCACCTTTCTTACAGACAAATGCAGCAGGTCTATTCTGATTCCACACAAGTGGTCCGTCAATCCGTCAGTAGCAAATCTGATTTTCACCCGATGGGGCTATCCAGCCTGTGATCTCTTTGCATCCCAACAGAACAACAAATGCAGCAGGTGCATCACTCTGATTCCCACTCTGGAGGAGTCTCCGAGGGATGCTCTAGTTCACGACTGGCCCTCCAGTCTCTGTTATGCTTATCCCCCATTACCACTGATCCTGTAATTTCTACAGAAAACAAAAAGATTGAAGAGCTCAGTAATTCTCATTGCCTCCTACTGGCCTCATATGATACGGTTCCCCTTCCACTGGTCTCTCCTAAAATATCCTCCATGGATACTGAAACCCAGACAGGATCTCGTTTCTTACCCATCGAAAGGCCTATATCAGAATCTAACTAAATTGAAGCTGACCACTTGGTTTCTCCAGTTCCAATGATTATTAAAATGTCCAGCCTGTCTTCCCCTGTTCATGATATAGTTTTGGTTTCTCAGACAGCTTCCCTTTTTATAGAAGGAGCAAGTTTTTCCACAATCAAGCTTCAGTTGGCAGCCATATACAATTTAACTTGGCATCTGCATTGTCCATTTTCATGCTTCCTCACCTTCTTCCCAGCCATTCCCCCATCCTAGGGTTTCCTAGAGGATCTATAGGGAGTTTTTATAGGGACACTGTGTTCCCTTGTTTGTGCCTCTTGTTTCATTTTTCTTTCCATATCTTTTATTAAGAGTCTTCAGCATATAAAAAAGTGTCGGCAGCAAACTCAATCTGAGGAGGTAGAGTACAATGTGGAGCACTGTGGGTAATGGGAGGAACTCAAGGCTGGAACCTAAATCTGTAAAAATGTAGCTGGGTTAGATCCGAGGGTCAGATCTGAAACCCAATCATGAGGAAGAATGAAAATGAGTAACACAGACAGGGACGTCGGGAGGCATATGCACTGTACTGATTTCAGTACAAATTATTTAGAAGGGGGTAGCTTTTTATTTTTTCACTTGTTTTTTTTTTTCGTGCTTTAGCTGCGCGATGACATCAGCTCCTCAGAGCTACCAGCCAGTCGGAATGGAGCTCGCCACGCATGTATTTCCAGCTGGTTCAAATGCTTTTGCGAGCGGGAACAAACCAGCCGGATTTATTTTTGGTTAGAAGGCTTCATTTTTGATAAGGCTTTATGTTATTTAGGTCTCGCTTCATTTTCAGCAAGGATGTTATTTTCAGCAAGGATTTTATTTAGAAGGTCTCGCAGCAATGCTCGAACAGAGGGTTGGTGAGTAAGCTGAAATAATGTTATGTTCAGAAAGGGTGTGTGTGTGTGTGTGTGTGTGTGTGTGTGTGTGTGTGTGTGTGTGTGTGTGTGTGTGTGTGTGTGTGTGTGTGTGTGTATGTGTATGTATGTATGCGTATGTATGTGTATATGTGTATGTATGTGTATGTATGTGTGCAGATGTGTATGTGTGTGTGTGTGTGTGTGTGTGTGTGTGTGTGTGTGTGTGTGTGTGTGTGTGTGTGTGTGTGTGTGTGTGTTTGCATGTGCATGTGTGTTGGCATCACATGTAATTCCAGATACAGTGCCAGCCTTGTCGTACACATTGAGATGGGAAGAATACAGCAACCTTTCCTATATGTGATCCTTGTCTAAGCCTAAACAATTATGTGTCTGTAAATAGTTGCATGGTTGGTCAAATTAGGACTCTGCAAATTTTTCTTAATGAGAATTTTCTGCTGGAAAAGTCTTTTCACTGTAGGAACAGAGCAGGTACACAACAACCACTGCAAACACCAACCAGCTACGTTTTTAAATGCTGGCAGTTTTTGAATTTGTTAGAGTTCAGCCGGAAAGTTTAACATTTTGCTCTAGTATTTTTTTCAGGCAGTGAACAGTATATTTAGTGTATAGACTGCTGTGATATAGGCTTCATTTATTTCTAACAGTTGTGAGCTATGGTGAGAACTGAAGTTGTATTCCCCAGTTGTGGTGAGAAGTGAGAACTGAAGTTGTATTCCTCAGTTGTGGTGATAACTGAAGTTGTATTCCCCAGTTGTGGTGAGAAGTGAGAACTGAAGTTGTATTCCCCAGTTGTGGTGAGAACTGAAGTTGTATTCCCCAGTTGTGGTGAGAAGTGAGAACTGAAGTTGTATTCCCCAGTTGTGGTGAGAAGTGAGAACTGAAGTTGTATTCCCCAGTTGTGGTGAGAACTGAAGTTGTATTCCCCAGTTGTGGTGAGAAGTGAGAACTGAAGTTGTATTCCCCAGTTGTGGTGAGAAGTGAGAACTGAAGTTGTATTCCCCCATTATTATTTTTGTTGTTTGTCTAGGTTTCTGTGCTAAGAGGTTGAGAGCTATCTAATAGCCATTAAGTTTCAGTATTCCTGTTTTGCAAACTGCTGATTTAGACTGTAGTACATATGGTTCTGGGTTCAAGACATGCATGGTGGTAACACTGCATTTTATTCTAGCAACTTTCCAAAATTATACAAGCAATGTTTAAAATGTGTCCCTGGTTTTGGGCTTTTGCCCCCCCCCCAATAAATGTTGGCTTTTTCCAGATATCTTGTGCTGCAAAGTTCAGAGATACAGCTGAGTGTCGAGTACATTTTACAAGGAGCTGAGAGCTGCAGGGGAGCTAAAGTTTAGTGCTGCTTAATCTGAGTCTGTTTATATTCTTAATAGCACAACAGGTAGTGCACTTGCTTTTGATACAGAAGGCTGTGGGTTCTTCTCCCACAGTAGGTAGTTGCATTGCTGATACTGTACTGTGTTGTAAAGGGGGGTGGATGCTATAGTCCTTTTTGGCGAAGATATCTAGTAGTAACTATGAACCTGTTATCAGTTTGCCATCCATTCCCTATTGCAATATTACTAGCGTATCACTTTTTTTTAATGCAACATAGGCAATTTATTCCTCAAGGGCAACAGGCACTTTATTTGTAGATGAAACAATGAAATATAAAGTTGTTTGCTAGCAGCAACCGCTTCATTAGTTACAGATTTCTTTAATGTGGAATTGTGTAGATGGCTTTTACTAGTTCAGAGATGTGCATATTTACTGATACTGGTGGACTGTAGAAGTTTGAGTAGACTTTTATGATGGAAATGTATTGAACTGGGCTGTTTTGTCATTATTGGTGCATGCATTTTGTTTCATTGTTCACAGTACAGTATCAGCAATAAATTTAAAATGCTCTCTAACAACTATACTGTATTGTACAAGGAATATAATTTAATACAATCAGGAAGGTGTATCAAAGAGCACATGTATGTTCCATGTGCAAGGGGCCTATGATTTGAAAACAGCACAAAGTTAATCTTTATCTGCCACTGGCAAAATGTACTTTCTTTGAATGTGGGTTTCAATGCTGTTTCAATGAATGTGAGTTTCAAGGGCAAAGAAGTTTTAATACTAAGTCTAGTTTCATTGTGAGACTGCATTGCTTTGTTTAGCAGATATTTATTGGTGTTCGTGCTGTAAAATGCAAAATAAAACTTTTCTGGCAAATAATTTAGGAATGAAGTCACTAAATAATGACAGACATTAAGTTTCAGACGTCATAACCTTCAGAAAAATGCATGCTAAAGCAAGACCTGTTATTCTATCAACTGCCTTAAGTTTATACAAGATCAATTTTTAGTACTGTTTGTATGTTCCCCCAATATATTTGGCCTTGTCCAGATTTCCTGCATTAAGAGGTTGAGAGGTACATGCAAATAAATTGCTTTATAGAATTAGGAATATCCAAACCTCTCAACTGTTCTCAATTTTGGCTCAAAATGTTGCTCCCCCCTAATAATCCCTCCACAAAAATTGCAATTTTGGAAGAAAACATGGAGGCTTTACAATTATAAATAATTAATGATTAGAGTTATACATTACTTTTATTTCAGAAATGCATGTAGATTCTCTAATTTTGTCAGCAGCTCAAGTTAACAGTGCTCATATTAAAATGGTGTCCCTTCTTTGACAGGTCCCCAGCT
This sequence comes from Protopterus annectens, assembly GCF_019279795.1. NCBI lineage: Eukaryota > Metazoa > Chordata > Ceratodontiformes > Protopteridae > Protopterus > Protopterus annectens. Next base: position 516,490,614 of record NC_056744.1, read on the forward strand.
GTATTGTCTAGCAATTTTATATTTTTGCATCACATTTTTGGTCCGTTTTTCATAAAATTGTGGTTCTCTGGCAAATAGGTGGCAAATCATTAAAGACTGAAGTTAGAAAATAATGGCAGACATTTAAGTTTCAGATTTCATACCTTTCAGAAAATTCGTACTAATTGCAAGACCTACTACTATTCTATTATCTTTCTAAATTTATAAGGGCAAAATTAAAAAAAAAGCCTTTATTTTTGGGCCTTTGCCTCAGTTTATTTATGGGTTTGTTGCTCTAAAAGGTTGAGAGGTATGTGTGTGTGTGTGTGTGTGTGTGTGTGTGTGTGTGTGTGTGTGTGTGTGTGGTAGGTAGCATACCTCTCAACTGTCCACATTTTGCAGAATGTCTAGATTTTTGCCCCATATTTTTTGTCTGTTCCTCATAATTTTTGTGATTTTCTAGAAAATCATTGAAGGCTGAAGTTGCTAAATAATGACCAATTTGAGTTTCAGACTTCATGTCCTTTAGAAAAATTCATACCAGCACAAATCCTATTATTCTAACAACTTTCTAAGTTCACGAGAGCATTATTTAATATCTGTCCCTGTTCATTTTAGGCTTTGTCCATATTTCTTGCACTAAGAGGTAGGTGGGGTGTGTGTGTGAATGAAACACCCTAGTTAGGGGTAGCAGGTGGTTAGTAATTTACTCAAGCTCAAAATCTGTACCTTTGTTACAGAAAACAAAAGCATGAATACTCTACCCCAACTACCATGCTGCATTTTCCAAAGAACTGACTTTCAGGTTCATTTTAAATTCAAGGAACTGAGTTTGAGTGAATTTATATTATATTACTGAAGAGGTATTACAGCGAATGCCTCTTCATCGATACTAAAAGAGCGAACCGTGAATTACGAGAATGGCCGTAGCTTGGCTGGGGAGGGGAGTAGCAGTTTGAGAGCTGTGAGTACAAATTTGAAAATCCTAGCTACACCGCTGAACACAGATGCCACATTATGATAAGTACATAACTTATAATTCCAATCTACAAAATCAAAAGATCTTGCTATATGTAACCTAATTAGGGTTGATTTCTTGTTTATTCCTTTTGCTAAATCTAAGATAGTTACTACCCTTTTTATATTTGCATACTTTAATCTTTTGAGTAAAAATCTGATTTTGTCTTCATTAATCTACTATATCTCTTATTCTTGTAACAAAGTGGAAGCAAATATCTTTTAATCGACATTTAGCAATGATATAAGGAAGATAACTTATTATCCTTTCTTTGTTTAAGTATAGGTAAGATTACAGAATATTCTCATGAGGTAGGAATTATTTTGTCACTATGAATTATCCTGAAAGCATCACTCAGTAATTATAAAGTATTTAACAGAAGCAGACTTTATAATTCCATACTTAAACCATCTAACTCTGGAGCTTTACCATTTTTCCATTTTTTTAAAGCTTCTTTAACTTCTATCAGGGTAATAGCTTATTCAACAAACATATTTGTTGGTCACTTAGTTTATTAGTAACATTTTTGTTTAAATACCTGTCCATTTTGTAATCATCAGATTTATTATTTTTATCTTTATTATTTATTTAAATATTAGCATTTCCTCTAAATCTGAAGTAAGCTTATTAGTGTGAGGATGTTAGATATTATTGATTTGTGTTTTTTTGGTTAACATCTTACTTCTATTAACTAATCTATGTAGATTTTTGAAGTCATCACATAACTGTGGAATTTTATTTTTTTCTAAAGCTCTCTCTACTTTATGCATTAACACTGCTTGATATTTTGTCATTATTTTTTTAATGACTTCAGTATTATCTAATTTCCTTGTTTGTTGAAATCTCACTTTGTATATTTCATCTTCCATTTCTATTCAACTCTTTATACCACTCTTTCATTTCATTACTAGTCCATCTTCCCATTCTATCTTCAATACGCATTTTAAGGAGTTCCATAGTATGACTTTATTAATCTGACCATTATCATTAAAGAAAAAAATTCTCAATTTGTTAGTTAAGATAACTCTCAAATTCTTTTAATTTCATCATATGTACTGGTATTCTACAAACAATCTGATATTTTCTTATATCCATTAATATAGTAATACTTAGTGCAGTATTATCAGATAAAGGGCAATGAATAGTTTTAAAATAATTTGCTTTATTAAGTAAATCAATTGAGGCATAAATCCTATCAATTGTAGTTTGAGTCCCAGTCACATATAAATAACGAGTGAAGAACAATGACTTATCTTCTGCTATTACTAGTAAATCAAGTATATTATTACTAATCCATAAATATTACAAATGTATATATCCTTTTGGGATCATTAATGGATTCCATGACCTTAGGCATTACAGTCAATTTTCTCTAAAATATAGCAGTTTCTCTACTCTTTTTTGTTAAAAGAAGTAGATGATAACATTTTGTAACTTAAGTTATTTAAATATTATGTATCTGTATCTATCAAGTGAATCTCTTGCAAGAATATAGTATATCTCATTCATGATTTCCGTTTTTGCCATTATTTAATCAATTTACATTAATAGATAATGGATTAACACTATCCATACTCTGTGTTTAAAAAAAGACTTACTTTAAAAGATAATACGACACATTTATCCACCTTAATTTAATTATATATATAACACTTTAATACATTCCTTCAACACTATCTTAACATTGCATACTTTTTGAATACTTCCATTTTTCAAAGTAAACTACTAAAACTAAATTCATAAATAAGAACAACAAAGACAAGTCTACAACTATAAAAGTAAATATTGCTAATAAAACACAACCTACCATGGATACCAAAGTTTCTAGTTTGCTTATCAAATAGACAAACTCATATGCTATCTCCCATTTTTCTACCTACCAACCCCTAAAAATTCATCAAAAAACTAGCCAAAAGCTAGTTTGACTTACATATAATTAATATAATAGTATGTATGTCAAACATATGAACAGACTATTAATTTAGTTATATATTTTGCCATTTAAAACTATAACCCAATTGCTACATAAAAGTATAATAATCCTCTTCTATTAAACACAAATATTAAATAATCTAACAAATAGTGTACTGTATACTTATTTATGTTATAATAGTATAAATTATCCATTAAATATTCCTAAATTTCTCACTCATTCAACATTGTTATTACTAAATCTCTAAATAAATAATTATAACAGCGTGGGACCTAAAGAGATAAAAAGATCTGTAAACTTACAGGTGGCTTGTCATCTTATCATACTAAACTATGACACAAAAGGGAACTCAATGCTCATATTTATATATAACATTCTAAAAGAGACATGCATATTTTATACATCCAAAAAAAAGATCTGAATTAATTTTTTAAATACAATTGTCTATATATCAAAATTGTGTAACACTCTTAACATGACAAATATCAAAATATTTAAAAAATCATCTACCTTATTAAACTACTTTATACAAATATGTACAGTACTGAGGTCAAAAAGAATGTCTTGCTATTTTAAGGAGTCAAAAAATATTTGCAGTCTATATTGTATTCAAAAGTTACAATGCCTTTAATTCAAATCCCACTCTCCCTTCATGAGTTCAAACATATTGAAAAAACTACTTTGTTTTCTATCAAAATGGGTATACTGATTAAGCAATATAACATTCAGATTTCAGCTTTGACTAATAAAATGAGTTATTTCAGGTGCTCTTAGTAAATCTAATAACATACAACATGTTAAAAGCTTCAATGTTTATATGGCCAAGCTTCAAGTTTCAGCTTTCAGATTAGTTTCAAATATTTTTATATGATTTTCTATGTAAATTATATGAGATCTTGTACATTCACATTTCTGCCATATGTAAATATATGTGCTAGACATCTTACTTATAAGTGGTTTGTTATTTAAATATATGTTTCTGTCATATTTTTCCACTAACAGTCTGCCTTATGATATACATTTTGTATTTCTAAAATCTCCCATCAAAGAGCTATTTAATCATCAGCCCTCTATTAAATATTATAGTATGTGAATATATTTCTTAACTTACTGATACCACTTTTTTTATTAATCTTACATATTAAATATTTAATTCCTTGTGCATTTGTATATTATTCATAAGATGTTTGTTCTTCTTATTAATTCTAGTATTACAAGCCATCTTGAATATATATAAAATAATTCCTGCTTGTTTAATTTGAACATGTGTTTTAGCAATTGTGAACTGCTGTTCTGATTAAAACTTCACATCCTGACATCAGAATTTGATTACAGCATGTGAAAATTACAACTCCCAGTACACAACAGCTGCTAAATTCCTCTCTGAGTTTTTCATTCTTCTTAGTTCTTTTAAGCTGTTCTAATCAGTAAAATTGAAATTTACTTATTTCCATTATTATGTACAGTGAGAGTGAATAACACTACAACATAAGCTATTAACCTTCAGCAACATGTAAGCAAATTATATGTTAGCAACAGCTCAATAGAAAACATTAATAGGTTCATAGGTTTATAGGTTCATACTAGGCAATCAGCCCTAGGGCCTATACAAGCCTAGCCATAATAATTCCCTGGCTATTTCTTCCCACACTATTTACTTCCCTGGACCCCTGTCTAGCAGGGTGACTGACATGATCCCCAGGGTGAATTTCATTTCTCCCATCCAATATAGCTGTTTACTAATTCTTTAGTTCTAAGAAAAGAAAAAAAATGTTATTTTGAGTAGATTTGTCACATATGTACTTGAAAAAGAAAAAGAAAGTTCCTTTCTGTTTTGACAGACATCAGTGGTGAACTTTGACCTAGATTTTCTTCAGAACAGCTCAAGGTAGGCAGAATCCACATCCTGACACAAATTGAGCATTCTTTTGTTATCAAACTTTTTTAAGTGTTACATGCTTCATAAATGACCTGTGAAAGGAATGTGTTACACAGGAGCAAAGAAGACAAAATCACAAGGAGTTAAACACTTCTTATTAGCGTATTAAATAAATCTGACATTCAGTTAAACCAGTAATGCACATATTAAGCAATGTTGAACAAATAAAATCAAATTCTTAACTTATATAGTCTTAAAGTTACCAATTCTGCTGCTTATAATTTAATGACGTTCTCTTACAGGACAGTTACAAATGCACTTATAAGTTAGGTTAAATTAAATATATTAATTCTTTCACTGTACATATAGTAAAACAGTAAGACTAATCATTTATATTCCTCATCATGAAAAATGTTTTAGCTTAATATATAAATATATACTTACATACTTGCATATATTTTAAAGCTTAAAGTCCAGTACAAACCTTTTTAAAGGGCCATTAATTTCAGAAAATAACAGTCCTTCACTCAGAGAGTATAAGTCACTTGTTTTTGAGTTTTTAATTTTAGAAGCAGTTTTCCATGAATTCAGCTCACTCTATCTTTCAAGGAATATACTGTTTCACTCCATCTCTTCAGTGTTATTAGGGATTTTATTGCTATTAACAAAACTATAAGCCTCCTACAGAATGTTAAATAATGTGATCTTTGTGGGAAACACCAAAGTGGCTTTAATATATTTTTTCAAGTTTCTTGATCAGCGGTAAACTGGATTTTCTTTTACTCATTACTTTACTGGAATAATTGTTGTCTAATCTGACTACATGTTCACCTATTTTAATAGGTGGGGTGGACCATTCTGTTTTAATATTTGATCTTTTTCTAAGATAGATATAAACTTAACTATAATTGAACATGGTGATGAGGTTTTCTTCTTTGAACATGCTCTTAGGGTTCTATGTGCCCTTACAATTCTAAAATATAAAGTTTCAGATAGAGTTAATATTTTACATAGCCAGATTGTTAAGAAAAGTATTTTATTGCCTTCCTCATACTTTTCAGTTATTTCATCTCAATCTATTTTCTAAATTATTAACATTTTCTATAAGATGGTTATTTTGTTTCAAAAGAAATTCAGTCTGAGACTCTCCTTCAGTTATTCTTCCATCATGATGATTTAAAGCTTCTTCTATACTTCTGATTTGTGCTCTTTGTTGTTTCATTAGAATTTCTAAATGTTCCATCTTCTTTCTGATATCTTCCTTGAAACTTTCTAATTTGGCATCCAGTTTGTCTTGTTTAAGTAATACATTCTCCATACTACATATTAGTAACTGTATGTCTGTTTTTAACACAGGAATCCTGACTACCATTTCTTGAGTGACTCATGTTGAAGTCTCTTCTCTCTGTACCAAGCAGTTGATATCCTGACAGAAAAAGTACAGATTCTGATGAAACTGAAGCTATAAATATTTTCTTTGACTATTAGTGAATAAAATTAGCTAACAAGTATTACCAAATTTTAATTTTTGATTAACTTTTTTGTCAGAGAATTGTTTTCAGTCATAGAGGTTTCATTAGTTGCTGCCATCATGGCTATGCCCTTGTACTGTATTCCTGATAGTTTTTAGGCAAATGTTTCCACTGTTTCCAAGCTGCTCATTTTTTTTAGTGACTTACCCGATTCACTGTTGAGTGTACCCCCACTATTATGATGTTGATTCTTGTAAATCCACTTAGAAAGGTTTGTGAAATTTTATTTATCAGAACAGAACATTTATATCATGTCATTTTCAGGTTCAGTCTGGAAAGTAGAAGTAAAGCTTAACCATTTGTACATAAATGTACAAACAGTCATAGAAGTAACATATACAGCCTAAATGTGTTTAAAGCAACAGAGGATTAAGTACATAATTGTGCAGCGATGCAAGTAATATACAATAGCTTATATAATATTTACAATTAATAATAAAAGGAGGTGGCATAGTTTTGAAAAAGAGAATAGGGTGGAAGACAGGGTAATGGGAGAACTGGCATTATGGAAGGGGGAAATACATAGGAAGGCAGTTAGATATGTTATGTGATTCATTAAAGTACTTTGTAATCTACAGTTATGATATAGTTTTCTCATCTTTCTTCAGACTTCAAAATTACAAGATGGCATTCTATAACCTCACATTTTTAAACACCACTAACATTTCTGCTGTCCAGTCAATGCTGTGTAGAATGACAATGCTCCGTGCAGCTGACAATAGTTCATGCTTCTCCTCCTTCCAGTCCATAACAGTTTGTCGGAACTCTCATGCTCCTTTACATCCATGGACAGGGATGCTTCAGGTGACCATAACCAGCTTACTTAGGCATGTTTTTTCTAGACCTTGTTTGTTTGTACTTGTTTGGTCACCATTCACTGTAGTGATGTCTATTTACACAGTAAACACTTAGATAACAGCTTCTCAGGAAGGAGTAGGGCATTATATTTTATGTTTTAACTGATTGTTCTTTCTTCATGTTTCCTCCAAGACAAAGTGACCTTGGAGTGAGAAGAATAATAATGTGCTTGTGCCTGTGCTTTTATGGGGGCGGGGGTCTTGAAAAAAAGTAAACAAAACATACCTACATACATAAATAAGCAAATAAATAAATACTCATTAGTTCACAATTGTATGAAACTTGGTTAACTATCAGAATGTGTTCAGGTGCTGTATGTACAGAGGCAACTGGTTTTGTGTAATTGCTGTCAAGTTATTGTGTTTTGAATACTCTCATTTGAATGGATGATAATAGACCCTCAGCAGAAGACTTCATGGATCCATTATCAAAGCATTCAGATATCTGGAAAAATATACTGAAAATCCTGACATTTAAGAGAAGATGTACACTTTATATCCTGTTAGCATACAACATGAAGGGAAGTTAAGAGTAAAATGTTCTTCAGCCTTACAAAACATCGCTGCAAGCCCTAACTTGTCAGCTTCTTCTCTAGGTCCAAAATCTCCTTATAACTCATTAAAGCTCTTGTTTGAACTAAATCCTTTGTTCTTTGCAGTGGAATTAGTTGCTCTTATATCTTCATTGCCCTTTCCTAGTTTAACTTTTAAACTCCTAATCATCTGCATGATGTTTGCATACCAAGTGCCATGCAGTTTTGTGCCTGTGCAGTGTTATTTCTATGAAATGGATAACTTTGCTCAACATTCTTGAATGAAGACATATTTACTAAAATCAGTTAGTAGCAATGTCCATAATAAGGGATATAGTAGGAGGGGGATCCCAGCTCTTTCAAAGATGAATGTAACTTACTGATGTGCAGGATAGTAAGAACATATTATTTCAAAATAGATTTCACATGCAGCTGGGAGGAGAAAGGGATTAACACTACAATGTATTTAACAAACCATCAAAGGATAAAGTTAAGGTTCCTCATGACTTCTAACAAGCAAATGACAGAAGCTGACAAATACTTAATGATTGGCTTTATCTTCACAGGGTGGAAATCATGAATTAGTGAAAGAATTTTTAGAGTAACGGGAAGCCTGTGTGGCAAAAATAAGACAACATAGTTTTACAACAGAAAGGTTCTGCCGGATAAAGCTGACTGCATTCTTTGACTGGATAAACCATGCAGTAGCTAATAAAGCAGAGGTAGGTGTGGCCTAATTAGACTGCAGCAAGGCAAATAATTTTGCATCTTCCAAATGGTCAGTGGACAAACTAGATGGTGGGTTAAAGGTTGGAATAATGGACAAATGTTTGCTGTGCTCTAAGACATAGAATATTACTGTAAATAGAATAAATTCATATGAATTTGTAGTAAAATATGGAGTAACACAGGTTCCAGTACGGGGTGCATTCATTTTCAATGTATTTAAGTGACACTGCATAATGCCAGGAAGGAACAGGTTGCATTTCTGCTGATGATGTAAAAGTTATACAACAGGCTTCATAGAAATGATTAAAAACTGATAAGAATGCACTTGGTTAAGTGCAGACTAAAATGTGGCAGGTTAAATTCAGAACAAAAGCATTCAAAAATATATTTCAGCTACAGTAAACCAGCCTAGGAGTATACAATTCATTGAAGTGTATTAACAAGGAAAAAAGAAAGGAACATTTGTATAGTTTATATGCCATGACCCGTAAATTCAGGGACACAAGAACTAAAAGCAAGAAAACTGGGGAATGATGAAATACCTGGGTGTTTAAGAAGAAGCAGTATCTGTGGAAAATGAGACTGTTATCCTACTTTATATCCCACCAGTAAATTCCAGAATATCGGGGGGAATTTAATAAAGCCTACACAGTATTTTTTACCATGTATGCATCATGCCGTGCTGCTTACATGAAAGTAAGCAAGTGTTAGATTCAGTAAACACTGCTGGATGGCACCCTTGCACACACCAACACAGGATGTTCTGTGGCATGGAAATCACCTCATAAGCAGGTGAATCTCATGCAAATGAGGCAGGTAGAGTGATCCAGCAAGCAGACAGGCAGCTCTGCAGACCCCATGTCAGTGTCCATAGTGTACATGGAAAAATTCTGTGTACAGGAATGTAGACAGACAAAAGGGGCTGTAAAATGTAGATAGATGGACAGAAATGGCATACCATATACAGATATGAGTGAAACTATCATCTGTGCATCTGAAAAATAAGTTAAATTAAATAATTTTTTTAATAATCTGGGCATGTTTGCATGGCATGCCAGAGTGCAAACATGCTTTATAAAAAAAAAAAAAAAAAAAAAAAAAAATGGAAAAAATAAAATTAATATCGTGACAGAAATGTATTGCAGGACCCTATGTGGATTATCTGCAATGGTGCATTCATGCTGCTGCTAAAGTGGTGGGGCTTTGAAGCATGTAGTTTCCAGGCTGTGAGCACAGATCCCTATGCAAATGAGGTGGAGTTATTGAATAAAATAAAGGGGTAATCGTATCCACACATCTCCTTGGTGTAGACAGAACTATGTTGGTGTTTACAGAGAAGGTAGTTGACATCAGGTGAGGGTCTGTCCAATTACTTCTAAGTTTATTTCAGCTTAGATGAGCCTATTTACACTGTGTGCCACAGTGCTGAGTGTGCCCTTTCGGGGGGGGGGGTGCACTAACTTATGTGCTTTGTTTAGCTTAGGGGAGTGTGTTTCCGCATGTTTGCGTGGTGTGCTGCTATGCTGACTGTGGAAATCTAGAGGTGTGTGAGTGCTAAGTTTTGTTTACCTACAGGGCATGAAAGCCAATGACATATTAATTAGTTTTGACCCCCTGTTTAACTTAAACTAGGGTGATTAAATTATGTTAATGATATACTAGGCAGGTGGAATGCATCATAGGTAGCCAATCACATAGTCAGCACCTACAGCAGAGCATTATAAAGTATGGATACTCCCAACAATCTGATTTTTCCCCATAATCTGCAGCACTGGAGTGCAGATTTGCAAATTTTACCTGAAAGAATGCCAGGGGCTGTTGCAGGACTGTTACATCTGCACGTGCTAGATGCTGAAGTCAATGCTGCTACTACTGCTGCTGACAATAGGCCTAAACAGAGAAGGAGTAGATTGTTCAGGCCCAGGGTTATCTTCCAGGAGCTACATGAGCTGGAAATTATAGACCACTACAGGTTGGACAGGGCTGTGCTACTAGAACTCACTGAGCTCTGCCACTCTCAACTCAGACCCAGAGCCAACAGAGGTGAAAACCATCTCAGTGGAAACAAAGGTATGTGTAGCCCTTAGGAGACTAGCTACAGGTACCGTGCAAAGGCCAACAGGGTCATGATGGGGGTCTCACAGGCGTTAGCATCCAGGGTACTCCACCAGATCCTGGATGCCATACTATCATATGCCAGTGAGCACATTTTTTCCCCTCACCCCTAAGGTGAGGGCCAGCAATATGCAAAACTTCTACCATGTAGCACACTACCCTGAGGTACTGGGTGCCATAGATTGCACTTATGTAAACATCAAGTCACCACCCGGTGAGGAAGGTAGAATCTACGTCAACCACAAGAGGTACCACTCCACTCCATCAACTTCCAGGTCATGTGCAATGCCCAGGGCATTATCATGAAAGTGTGTGCTGGCAGTTCTGGTAGTTATCATGACTCCCATATCTGACATACATCACAGATGTACCATATGTTTGCTAGGGGGAACATCCCACACGGCCATTTACTGGGGGATGCTGGCTATGCACTGGAATCGTGAATGATGACACCCATCTGAAATGCACACATGAGGCACATGCACAAACTAGGAAGATCATAGAGCATGTGTTTGGGCATCTGAAGTCACGGTTCCGGTGCCTTGCTATATCTGGAGGAGCCCTGCAGTACACTCCAGCCACATTTGCACAGATATTCACAGTATATGCCATGCTACACAATATAATCCTGTGGAAACAGCTGCAGCAGGATCAGAAAAGGGGAGGGATACACAGACCCCCACCAGTGCCTAGGTCACAACAGCCACACTCACAGGAGGAATCAGAGGAGGAATCCCCTGATGATGCCCCTGTAGGCAGATGTAGCTGTGCCAACTGTGCCCTGGCTTTGGTTAAGACACAACACATAGCACTTTCACTGACAACCTAGGGGTCTAGGGACTGACACCTTACTCCTACTCACATACATATACTAAAATCTTTGATGCCAGGCAACCCACACAACCTGTACCTATCCATGTATTGGCTGCGTACTGCTTGCATCACACAGAGTCAGCCCTGAACTACAGTTCTGTCAACTGCTGCATTCACGAGGTAAGTCTCTAACCTACACACTACTTGCCAGGATTAATGAAATATGTTACTGTATGTATGGATCTGCTGCATATATAGAAGGAAATATGGTGGGCTATTTGGACAGCTGTAACATCCACAGGGGACCACAGATACCCAGTCCAGTAGTATGTGTCCTAATAATCACTAGGCCTCTTGGTTGGAATATTCACTACTTCAGTCAAGTGAGATGTTAAACAGTGGGGTCACTTGATATTTGGACTGCTGTCTATCCCAGCAGATCATGTGCTGTTGTTCCCCCAACCCCCCAACATAGCAGGGTTCCCATATAACTATTTTAGCAGTAAGTCAGCAGTGGTATATCAGTAGACCAGGCAATCTCAGCGCTGTAACATAGTACTCTAACACACATCATATGTCCCACATAAAGCAGACATAACAATGGACATATTTATGCTGTTGAATGTGTGATGAATAACTCCTCTCTGTCTGGCAGCCTGTGTGGTTCAGTGGATTAGGGAAGTTAGCATGGGTGATGGTGTTGATGGTTCTAATCTGGAAGTATTCACATCTTTTGCATGTGGGGTATTATTATGTAGGTGTTTTCACATACTGTCATTCTGTGTGTGGTGTACGATTATGAACCTCAGTCACATATTAAGTACAGCAGACAGCTGGGGAATGCCATGGACATTTTGTGTGAAGTGCACTACTGCAGAAATGGAGACAGATGTCAATGTCTGTAACATACTTCTCAACCTCTTAGTGAAAGAAATCTGGACAAAGCACGACAAAATGGGGGGACAAAGGCCCACAAATAAGGGCATATTTTAAATACTGCTCTCATAAACTTAAAAAGTTGCTAGAATAACAGGGTTTGTTAAAATAGACATTTTTTCTGAAGGATTTGTAGTCAGAAACTCAAATGTATGTCTTTATTTAGTGACTTCATTTCTCAGCTCATCCAAGTGGTTTGCCAGAAAACCACAAATTTTATGAGGAACAGACCAAAATTATGAGCCAAGACTCTGGACATTCTGTGAATCTCTGGACAGTTCAGAGGCATGACCTGTAACACACAAAATCCCAAACTGGAGTAAAGATAGGTGTGGCCTGGAGTCACTTTATAAGTAATGACAGTCATACTGGGAATACCCAAACACTTAGTTAAAATGAGCGCAATTCTGTTGCCCCATCATCAGAATGACCTGTTATGTATAGTTATGTCTATACTTACAGATATATATGTATACATATCCATCTGTCACTATCTCTCACTCACATACATAGTAGATCTATTGCTATGTAGTGTCAAATAGATATATAGCGCTATATTTATCTATATATCTATATCTATCTATATATATATATATATATATATATATATATATATATAGCACAATGATACATAGACTCTCCCCATATATCTACATGACACATATACATATCATACACACACACAGCTATATATATATATATATATATATATATATATATATATATATATATTTATATATCTCTCTCTCTCTCTCTCTATATATATATATATATATATATATATATATATATCCTTGTTAATTACATAAATATGTGTGTGGATGTCTGTATTGTCCTACATACCCTAATAATGGTGAGTAAATCTGCAGTATCACACATCCATACTGCTGCTTAAAGGATCCAAACAAAGTGCACAACAGTACATCCACTTAGCTGCAGACCCCTGTGCCTACTGGATGCCACCACATAGCGAGATGCAGGTGAGCAGGTGGTTTAATGAATAATGTTGTCAATGTATGCATGGACAGGTCACATTGTTCCTGCCCACAGGTTTGCCTGTCTAACTGCAAGCAGCCACATATGGTCATACTGGTAACTGTACACACATAGCTAGGATAATAACAGCTATCCCACTTCTAGGATACTAGATGCAGCTAACAGTATGAAGCAATATCACTTTGCAGGCCACAATTTCTGTTCAACACAAGCCTAGTTCGTGTAATGCACAAGTACTGTACCAGCAATCATATATGCAACAGACTCAACCTGTGGCATATGCAATAAATACTGTGATCTATAGTGAATAAGACTATATAGAAGGAGTTCTAATCTCACTCCAGGCTACTTGGTGCATGTCTATTTGTGTCTGTATCCCCCTGCAGAACAACTGACATGCCCTCATGGGCTATCCACCTGCAATGGTTATGAGCTTTTTGGCTCTGTAGCTTGCTGCTGGCCTCCAAACTGCCCTCTTCTACAAGGCCTGATGATGTCATTCACATTAAGACTACCAGCTGACAGTGCAGTATTAGACTTAAGTCATGGTGCATGTGATAAATACTGTGCTCTATAGTGTGTAAGACTAAACAGAAAGGAGTTCTAATCTAACTACAGGCTACCTGGTGCATGTGTATGTCCAGATGGTATAAATATGAACACCTTGGTAACTTAGAAATAGGTAGGGTTTTACAGTATTTTATTTGTAGCATGTGATGTGCCTCCCCCAAAGGACTGACCACAACAAGGCCTGCTGATGTTCATAGGTTCATAGGTAGGTACTAGGCTATTGGCCCAAGGGCCTACGTAAGCCTAGCCGACAAGGTTCCATGGCTTACGCCACCCAAGAAAGTTATTTTCCTGTGCCACTATCGAGCAGAGACACAGAAGTGATTCCTGGGGTGTATTTCCTACTCCCCATCCACTCATCAAGATTTTTCTTGAAGAGTGCTAATGAAGAACTTTGCTTGACATAGATGGATAGCTTATTCCAAAGTACAGGAAGTCTCTGGGACAGGAATCTATCCCTCCAGCAATGTCCTGTTTATTGTGGTAACAAGGTTTAGGTCCCTAGATCATGTAGCTTGGAGGGATTGGGATTTCTTTAGGTGTAGCATTTCCAACAGTTCTGGGTTTGACATAGCTTTATATGTTAGGCAGAGATCACCTCGGAGCAGGCGATATGCCACGGAGTAAAGCTGGAGTTTTTTGAGGCAGCCAGTGTAGGGCATTTGTTTCAGGCCAGTAATCCTCTTTGTGAGGTACTTCTGTGGCCTTTCCAGCTGCTGCAGATGTCTTGTTAGGTACATTCCAAAAGGGGCGTTGTACTCTATAATGGGTCTAATGAGTGTCGAGTAGAGGGGAACAATGACCTCTTTTTGCCTGGATGAGAACCCTTTTTTGATGAGGTGTGCCACATAGAAGGACTTCCTGACTACTGTGGCAATGTGATTATCAAAAGAGAGACTACTGTCCACCTGGGTCCCAAGGTCTCTTATCACGCATTTGGTGTTAAGTAGATTGCTGCCTATGTGGTAGTTCATTGGCACAGAGTTTTTACCAAAGGGGATGACACTGCACATTTTGGCATTGAGCTTGAGGCCATGGCTCTGACACCAGGCATCTGTCTTAGTGAGGCCCTTCTGTAGGATGTCCACATCATTTAGGGACTTGACTATGGCTCCTAGTTTGCAGTCATCTGTGAACTTCATTAGCCAGAGACCTTCTGTGTTAGCCTGTACTTCAGAGAGGTAGATACCAAACAGGAGAGGTCCCAGGACGAAACCCTGTGGTACTCCACTTGTCACTGCTGTGAGGTCAGATTTGGAGTCTGCAACTTTTACAGTGTAGGTTCTGTCAGTGAGCCAGTTGGCAACCCATCTTGTGATGTAGGGATTTATACCTACTTTAGTGAGTTTAGCTATAATTCCAGAATGGGGAATGGTGTCAAAAGCCTTGGTGAGGTCAAGATAGGCTGTGTGAACCACCTTACCCTCATCCACGGCTTTGTTGACTGCCTCAGAGAAGTTGATCAGGTTCAGGAGGCATGATCTGCCTTTCACAAACTCAAACTGGGTTGGATCCAGTTTGGAGGTTCCCAATGTCTTTGTTTATGAGTTCCGTGATGATACGTTCCATGGCCTTGCAGACCAGGCTCATCAGGTTAATAGGTCGATAGTTCCTGGGATCAGTGGTGTCTCCCCCTTTGTGGAGTGGGATAACTGTTGCTGTGTGCCATTCAGTGGACACAAAGCCTGATGCGAGGCTATTATTGAACATGATGCTTAAGTGGGGAGCTGGTTCGTTCTGAAGGTCATATTAAACGCAGCCTGGGATGTTGTCCGGTCCCATGGATGCTGTGTTTTTGGCTTTAGAGTGTGCAGCTTTTACCTGCATAGTTGTGATTACAGGGACTCTGCATTCTTCCTGTACTGATATGGGCCCTTTAGGGGGTGAGAGGGGGGTAAAGTTATCACTGAACCTATCTGCTAGGATGTTGGCAATATCAGTTGGTTCTGTAATTTTCATGCCTTTGTGCTGTAACTCAGGGCAGATCTGGGTGTTGCCATCTAGATTCTTGACTTAGCTATAGAATGCTTTATGGTTGTTTTTGGATTTAGTGGCAATTTTGTTTTCGTAGCTAGCTTTGGTGGATCTTATAAGGGATCTCAGCTTCTTACTGAGGCTGACCAGGGAGCTCCTCCACTCATGGGATTTTACTCTCTTTTGCAACAGTTTCTTCCTCCTGTTGTACAGTTTTGTTTATGCAGGGGACCACCAGATTAGATTGGCTTCCTTTTTTTGGAGGATAGTGGTTCTGTTTGGAATAGCATGATCCATGTACTCGTGTAAGTGCTTATAGAGTGCATTTGTGTAGGATTGTCCATTTGCATGGGTGTCATGAAGTTCATCACTTCTATCTTAAGAAGCATGAAGTTGGCTTTGGAGAAATGTTTTACTGTGGTTTCCTTAATGGGGGGTGGGGCAGGATGTGGATATCAAGGGTGATAAGCTTATGGTCGGATCGGACCAAGGAGGAGTTGACTTCAGGTGTGGAACGCCGGTCACTCATGTTGGTAATTACTAGGTCTAGGATATTCTTGCCCCTGGTGGGGGTGTGGATAAGTTATTCTAGGGCTTTGGACTTTATGAATTCTAGAAAGCATTGAGCTAAGGAGTTGGTACATGAGTAGTTTTCCCAGTTAATGGTGGGGTAGTTGAAGTCACCCATTATTAGGGTGTTTAGTTGAACCCTAATATTTTCCAGTACATCAAGAAAAGAGGAGTGGGAATCCTGGGGCATGGTAAGGGATCTGTAGCAAGCTATAATTTGGATTGCAGTTTTGCCCAGAGTTAGTTGCACTTGGATAACCTCAGATGCATTATGCTGAGCAACTAGCCTGGAGGTGTGGATATCTTTAATGAATATGGACACACCTCCACCTTTGGTGTTTCGGTCCAGGTTATGTGGCCGAAAAGTGTGGTATGAGTTATAGCCTGGTAGCATAATATGTCCTGAACTGACAGTACTAGCAGACATGAGGTGTGTTGCAGGCTTCACTCACTGTAATCTGTAGTGTGTAGCATTACATAGGTAAGTGTTCACATCTACATATAGCCAACTTGCACTATACATGTACCTTGGCATGTCCTGTGCATAGTGATTGGAAGTGGTGCTAGTCTTAGTGTAGCCATGTTTGCGTGTGAACCTGTTAGTGCATTTTACATCATGTTATGGAACCATAGGACATTTGAACTTCACCAGCATAATGGCCATACAGCTCTCACAAGCATAGACATCTTTATACCTGTAGTTAGAGGATCAGTACATACTGCCCCAGTCCAAGAAGGACACAGGTAGATGCCATGTGTTGACATGATGGTCACATAGCCAATCATACAGAGGGTATGTGGTGAGGTGCATTGAGGTGCTCTGTTTGCCATTGGGCAGGGTTCTATTTCAAGAGTGTGTGTAAGTCTGATAGACAAATCTCTCCCACAAGCATGTAGTACAAAAGTCACATACAAGGTTAATGTCCTTACAGTGAGTTATCCATCTACTATGCCTCCTACAGATAGGCAGCAAATGCAATGAAGCAGGGTCACATAGTGCACCATATGCAAGGCACAGATCATGTCTGAGTAGTCTATATGCCACAGGTGACAATGACACTCATTGCAGACGATCCCCATTGAACACATACTGAAGACGTGAAATGTCCTTGTGAGGGACCCTACTGTTGTGAGTAGTTGCCAGTACTGCTTGGAAAGGTACATCACCAAATGGCCATTGCAGGCATGCTGAGGGAAGAGTACTTAGAGGTTATGAGTATGTCACTTACAGGTGACTGTAGCCTCAGCTATGCCATATGATTCTTGTCATACCACTGTAGAGACATGGTGATCTGAGGCTCATTAAGTGTAAACCTGTGTGACGAGGTCTATATGCCCAGTTTGTTCACCCAGAGTAGTATGTACATGACATGTTGCAACTGATGTGCTACTTACCAGGTACATAGATCTAACTGATGGAAATGATACTACATATATATTTGCATGGAGTTTATAGCCATTAGTATGGGCGGCCATGCAGGACTAAGACAGAATATACGTGTGTGAATGAGAAGAAGGATAGAGGAATGGTGAGGATGCAGGGAGTAGAGATTGCGAAGGTGAATGAGTTTAAGTACTTGGGATCAACAGTTCAGAGTAATGGTGAGTGTGGAGGAGAGGTGAAGAAGAGAGTACAGGCAGGATGGAGTGGGTGGAGAAGAGTGTCAGGAGTAATTTGTGACAGACGAGTACCAGTAAGAGTGAAAGGGAAGGTCTAGTGAGACCAGCTATGTTATACGGGTTGAAGACAGTGGCATTGACAAAAAGGCAGGAGTCAGAGCTTGACGTGGCAGAGTTGAAGATGTTAAGATTTGCACTGGGTGTGACGAGGATGGACAGGATTAGGAATAAGTATATTAGAGGGTCAGCCCAGGTTGGAAGGTTTGGAGACAAAGCCAGAGAGGCAATATTATGTTGGTTTGGACATGTGCTAAGGAGGGATGCAGAGTATATTGGTAAAAAGATGCGAAGGATGAAGCTGCCAGATAACAGAAAAAGAGGAAGGCCTAAGATAAGGTTTATGGATGTGGTGAGAGAGGATATGCAGGTGGTTGGTGTAACAGAGCAAGATGCAGAGGACAGGAGGAAATGGAAACAGTTGATCTGCTGTGGCGACCCCTAACGGGAGCAGCCGAAAGAAGAAGAAGAAGTATGGGTGGCCACGGTGGTGCAGTGGTTAATGTTGTCACCTCACAGCAAGAGGTTCTCTGGTTCAATCCTCAGCTTGGATGCCTTCTGTGTGGAGTTTACATGTCCTCCCTGTGGTTGCGTGGGATTCCTCTGGGTGATACGGTTTCCTCCAACATCCCAAAGAAATGCTGTAGGTGGATTGGACACTTTAAATTGGTCCTAGGTGTGAGTGCGTGCATGTGTGTGCCTTCAGTGGAAGGTTGGGTGCCAGGCTGGCAACTCGACACCGTAAATCTCTACTGCCAGTCATGAGCAGACAGATGATCTGCTGTGGCGACCCCTAACCGGGAAAAGCTAAAAGAAGAAGTATGTCAACAGGCATATGTTTGCAATACCCTCTTGCAGGATAGTGACATTCCACAGAGACTCTATGAGTGCCTACAATTTACAGGCATCAGCCAACATTGTTAGCCATAGTCAGTCAGTAGTCGTACGTATTGTGGTTGAATGGATTCCAAACAGTAGAAGACACAGGACTGTGCCCTGTTGAGCACTGCTGCTTACAGATCAGCTATTGAAGGTGGATGTCCCTATGTTGTGTATGTGTGCCAGCAAAGGCTACTAAGTGACCTCTACAATGACAAGTATTGCAGATGCCTAAGTGGGTGCTTTGCAAATGTTTCCTGAGTGGGGATATAGTCAGACACCTTAGCTGAGTCTAGGGGGTTGTATGCCCTGATGCACCCTCGCCCAGGTCCATGGTGACTGCCTCGGAAATCTCCACCATGTGGTCCCCCTGTCACACATGCAAAATGTGCACAGTCAACTGTGTGTAGAATACATATGTGTGTTGATCAGCTCCATGATAATCACCCCTACAGTCATACAGATATGGATACTTAGTCAGAGATGTATAGTTATGTTGGTCAGTGAATGCACCACCTCTGTGCAAGGGTATAACAGTTTCTGCTGTTCACTCATCTGGCATGCAGCCAGTAGTGGTGGTATAATTGCAAGGATTTCCCAATGGTGTTAGTCATTCCTGTCAGATCACATGTGGGATACAGCTTGGAATGCTAGCATGTACAATAGATGCTGTATATCTCCCAGTGAGAGGCCAGTTACGAACTGCTCTGTAAATGTGGACGTTATGGGACAGGTTGTAGGAATGTCCTGTATCACATGTGGTGGGGACAAGGGATTGTAGTTGATGCATACAGTGTGGGTGTACAAATTAGATATGAGTACAGACCCGTCAAATGTGGCATCATGATGTATGAGGTCACCAACAATCTGGGCCTGTCCTTTGAGGTCATACATGTAACTACACTGTGCATTGTGGTTCTTTGCGTGGGTGGCTACTTTTGTCACTTACCATGTCTATACAACAACACAACAACCCTATGTGCTTTCTTTAGCTGAGGAGGTAGTGTCTCCATGTTAGAGGTGGCAGCCTCGCCCAAACTGTCACACAGCACTGTCCACCTGTTATTGTACAGCCTGCTAATGGCAGTCCCAGTCAGGTTTGCTGAGCCATGATGAGCCTGTGTCCCTCCTGTCATGTATTGCTGAGTTCATGCAATTGTAATGCTGCTGACATAATGCATGGGTGTAAAGCTCTGCATACTTGCCTGTCCCATCTGAAGGGGGAGGTGCAGTCACACTATGTCAACCATCCCACAGGAGGTAATAAATGACTGTCTTGACATATATGTCTGTATAGTCTGCAAGTGGGTACATGCCGTTAATTCTAAGGAGACTGATCTGTGGTCAGATCCCACCAGGGAGGACCTCACATTTGGGGGGCCGCACTGGTCACCCATATTGGTAAACACATGATGCACTACATTGGTTCCCCATATGGGGATGTCAAGGGATTGCTGCAGGGAATTGTAGGTAAGGACCTGAACTAACCTTTGGGCAAGTGAGCTGCAGCATGACTAAGCAGCACAGTGTGTACATATTGCACTTCCCTAACATGTTTGTCAGTGCTCTGTACAGACAACTTGCATGACTCTCTTCTTGTAACATGCTGGAAGTATCTGCAATACCAATTTGCACAGAGGACAACTAGCATGTAGTGCCAAGCAGTGTACCCAGATCTCTGAGTCACGTCACCCGAAATGCCACGATAGGAGTTAGCATGGCTACAAGCACTGACTCTGTCATACACCTACTGACACTGGACTAAACACTGTTACTTTTGCTCAAGGCCAGATCATGCCTACCAACTGTAACCAGTGGAGCCCATTGACTGTTACACTATGCAATGGATGTTGGACATATGTCTCATTCCACCTGTCTGACAGTCATACTCTGGGAAGATAGCATTGGGAGATCTATGCTGCAATGATACCAGTCACCAGTGAAGTTCACCATCCTCCATTATTGGCATACCCTGTCTACCTATTCCCTCTCTGCAGTCACAGCCAATATCAGTGACCTCTGACTGAGTACATTAGCAAGTGGTTGCATATTGGAAGCTGCCACAGATCCCCACACAGAACCAACAGTTATCCAGTATGGCCTAAGACACAGTCAGTTGTACTCTAAACCACTAACAAAGAGTAATTGCCAATGACTGCACAATACTGTCCTGTGGGAAATCATCCACTCCTGCAGAATATTGTAGTGTCTATACATCGCACATAGTTGAAGCATTACACATGGAGTTATGGACAGAGAAAGTAATGTAGCCATTGACTTTCACTGGTTGGTAAGATGTGGGGATGTATTCACTGTTGTATAACCTATACCGACAGGTTTGGGATGCAAATCCCAGAATGTTACTGATATACTGAATGTGGTAATCATCACAACTATCGTTGTGTGCAATGGCACCCTTGCTATGCCACAACACAGGCATATCGTACAACTGTAGCAGCCTCACAGGTTCCATAGGGGATGTGTATGGTTCCATACAGGGAGGTGTTGGATCCCACTATGTACTTCCGACATATCCATGACAGGGCTATCACATGTTTCACCTGTTCTACATGCCTACAACATCACTGTGGTATACATAGTACATGCTGGAGAGACAGTTATGTAACACAGACAATATGCCCTACATGAAACAGGCCCCCCATGCATGTGAAGCATACATCTACTGTGATACAGCATGTGAAGGTACCAAAACGGGATGCAAAACATGACGATCATAACTGGTGTTGCGCAACTGTCTGTACTGGACACAGGATATTTGTAGATTGGTCATTTCCGTCACGACAGCTTGTAGATGTGTGAGCTCCCAAAACCCTGGTGACACTTATCAAGGGTAGCAGATGTGTTAATAGATTAGGGATGCATGAGTACACCGAATGCCGTCATTGTCCTTGTTAGCCTGTTATACACATATGAACCTATGGAGCCATGCACTTATAGTGCTGTACCTTGCTGAAGACATATTTCTGCTGTGCTGACATGCCATCCTGTGCTGCTTTATTGCTGCTATGTATCTATAGGTTATCCCAACAGACTCTTGAAACAGAAACATAAACACGTTTGTGAAACACCTGTCATTGTGCAACTATACAGCCATTACAACATCATATAACATAAGGTACACAAAAGTAAGTGGCGTACTCTTGACAAATGCCAGCATACAGTATCTGTCATTAACCACTACAACTGGCATGGCAAAACAATATTGCATTACCTGTGTATTAGACACATAGCTTAATTTCCCTGCATCAATGATGAGGATGACAGGGATGTGGCACAGGTGTCATCACTTGCAGAGGGTGCAGTGTGGGGGTGCAGGAGGCCTAGGCTGACACAAACAGTTGACGGCATCGGTGTGAGTCAGGAAGGGAAGCATGCATGTACACTGTTAAGCTCAGTGCTAGCCCTACATGTGTATGTGTTGGACAGCTTTGGACTGCACATGGTAGAGTTGACAATTCATCATCTCCGGCTCCGAACATGGGAACTGGCTTTGCCAGGAGTTGTACTGGCATCTCCCTGCCCAAGGTCAGAAGTGGTGCTAGTAACTGATGGTGACTGCTGTCTGCTGGGACCATGTCCCCCACAGGAACACTCAGGACCATGAGCCCATGGGCTGCCTCATCATGGCGTGGATAGCACACTACCCTCTGTAGTGCTGGATGTACCACTATGGGAGCTTGATTGTGCATGGCCACATGTACTCTCAGCAGATGGGGTTGCTGACCTATGTCCATTAGTGCAACACTCAACTCCAACCACACGTTCTAGCACAGACAATGTGCAGTCCAAGACAGACACTGTCTCAGCCCACCTTATGTCCACGGCATCAGTGAACTGATCTATGGTGTCCCAAATGCAGTGGAGGCAGTCACGAATGTCAGATTGTGCTGCATCCATAATCCTAAGCATATGTATGGTGTTCCATCCAGAACATGCCTGTGCCTCCATGATGGCCCAAAACATGCACTGAGTGACTCATGATGTGACACCTGCAACAGCTGGTGGATGGACAGCTGACCTCCTACAAGCACCCCTGCCAATCCACCTGTGTGGGACCTCACCAGTTCTCTGCCTATGGTCAGTGTCTAAACTCACTGGAGCCATAGTTGCCACACTTTATTTATTTATTTATATATTTATTTATGTATTATTTATTTATTTATTATTTATTTATTGCATTTGTTAAATGGGAAAGTCCACTGGGCCTGAAAAGAGCTCATTTTCAGTGGAGGCCTGGGGAGAAAAGCTCCAACAAAGCTCATCATCCGTTCCAAACTCAGAGACTACCCATACTCTGGAATAAACTCCCCATTCATGTTAAGCAGAGCACCTCACTGGCTCTCTTCAAGAAAAATCTTGATGAGTGGATGGGTAACAGGAAATTCACCCCAGGGTCTGGGGATCATTTCAACAGCCTTGCTCAATAGGGGTACAGGGAACTAACGTCTGGCAACAGGACATCTGGGTATGTTCTTGGGCTAGGCTTGTGTTGGCTCCAGGGCCATTAGCCTAGTACTCACCTATGAACCTATGAACAAAGATGCATACAGTCAGAGTAAAATCACTTAGATAGAAAAACAAGATCATACAGTACAGTTAAATTGCATGAAACTGGTAAATAGAAGCAATGGTGTAAGAAGAAAATGCAATCATTGACATATAAAAATACAATCATTGACATATAAAAATCATATAGTACAATAATATTGCATGCCTTTGTGTAATAGAAGCAACAGTGCCCAAATAAAGAAAAAAAATCATTGATATGTACAAGTAAAGACAGACATTATTTCCGAGAAGATGTTTGTAAAAGATATTTACACTGGTGCATAAGGTGGATTCAAGTACACAAGAAAGTAATAAACTCCAGGTGTATAGCTGTGAGGAGATTAAGCACAGAGTGAAAGATATAGGGAGATGTAAAGTAGGGAAGTTGGATAGGCCCGATGAAATTGACAAAGAGAAGGATGGAAATGATGTGATAGAGGTATAACCCTGGGAGGTGTCAAGAGTTATGGCTGTGTGTTTGGGAACAGGGGCAAAGCCATTTAGAAGAGAGACGCAGTTTGAGGGAGTTTTTAAAGGAGGTCAGGTTGCTGATTACTCTGAGTGATGGGGGGAGATTATTCCATTCCTTAGATACACAGTAGGAATACAACATTTGCCCGGCTGAGAGCTTGAGTTTCTCAATGGATAGTAGCATTTTATTTTCGGACCTTAGGTGCCGGTTTGGATGATACATGGACAGAATGGAAGAGATGGAAGGGCAAGTTTCTGGGTGGTAGATGAGCTTATGGGCTATAGTTAGTTGTAAGAATGTGAGATAGTGTTGGGATTCTAGCCAATTAAATTGATGCAGAGCGGAACAATGATGGGTAAGATATTTAGCATTTGTAGCAAATTTTGTGACTTTGTTGTAACAAGAGTCTAGTTTTGTTTGCAAGGAGGACTGTAGTTTTGTGAAGATAGGAGCACCATAGAGAAGTGTTGGAAGCAGGAAGGAAGAGGCTAGAGCCTTTTTAGCAGAGAGACTGAGAAAATAATTGTGCCTGTACAGGGCACCTAGTTTTCAATGTTTTTTTTTGATGTTACTGTAAATGTGCAGGTTGAATGTTAACTTGTCATCAGTGATGACACCTAGTAATTTGGTGTTGGGGACAACTTCAATGATGGTGTTATTTTGGGAGTGAATGAAGAATAGTGGCTTGTCAACAGAGCTGGATTTATGGGGGTAAATATAAAAAGTTTTGTTTTATTGGGGTTGAGAGGGAGATGGTTCTGGGGCATCCAGGTTTCCGTGGGAGTAAATGCTTCTTGGGTGAGATGCTATAAAGTGGAGGCAGATTTAGCAGACCAGATGATAGCTGAGTCATCTGCATATTGGATGACTGAGCTGTGGATGAGAGGAATGAACGTTATTGACAAATATGCTGAATAAGAGGGGACCCAGTATTGATCCTTGGGGGATGCTTGTATTTGTGGTTATGAAAGGGGAGGAAGCGTGTAGCCATTTAGTAGATTGCTGCCTGTTGTTAACATAGCTAGTAAAGCTTTGTATGGTAGGGGGAGACAGCCTGAGATCAGTGAGTTTATTAAGCAAGAGGAAGTATGATATGGTGTCAAATGCCTTTGGAAGATCTAGAACTAATGCTGACACTAAGTCTCCAGCATCTAGTGCTCTGTTTACTGTGTTGAGGAATGAAATGAGGGTTGTGTTAGTACTATGTCCTGGCCTAAAGCCATGTTGAGTGGGAGAGAGGATATGGTGTTGCATCAGGTGACTGAGGAGCTGGGTATGGATACATTTTTCTAGAACTTTTGAGATTGGGGAGAGAATGACAATAGGGTGGAAATTTGAGATGGTAAATGTCCCCATCCTCTGACTGTCCAGTATCTGTGGCCTCCAGGGACTGGGTATGTGTGCGGTAACAATGGTGGCAGAAGAGGGTTGTCTACCTCTGGGACAGATTCAGCCCCTGACACCCCCACCTGTGCCTCACTGTGGTCACCATCATCATCAGAGTCCAAAGAGACACTGACAGGTTGTGTAGGGGATGGACAACAACCCTTCTGGTCACCTGTGATAAGAAAGAAAAAAGTGGTACATGAATACCTGTACTATTGTGTATGAAAAATCCACCAATACTCATAATAACAAAGACCCATGACTGGATTAGCAGTCAAACATATTTCTCATCCACTTTTGTACAAAAAAGTCTTCCTCAGAACAAAATACATATTTAAGT
Organism: Protopterus annectens; assembly: GCF_019279795.1. Classification (NCBI taxonomy): domain Eukaryota; kingdom Metazoa; phylum Chordata; order Ceratodontiformes; family Protopteridae; genus Protopterus; species Protopterus annectens. The sequence goes on from NC_056744.1 coordinate 516,516,371, forward strand.
CAAGACCTTTATAACAATCACTTCAGGTAAATCAAGTAAAACTTGACCAGTAAAATTTACCATTTAATTAATCAATATGAAACTATACTGAATAAAACAACACATACAAACTCAGTACACCCATCTTAACAAATATATTAAAATACACATTTCACTGCCTAATTTATTTTCCTTTCAGACTTTAATTTTTAAAAGACATTTTATAGTACTTGCCTCATTTAGACCAGGAGGCTTATCTGCTCTTAACTGTCACTGCCAAAGTGTTTCTTTTTGTTCAACTACACTCCTGTGATTACCTCCTAAAAGAGCCTTAGGTATCTGTTCCAGAATGGAAAATACAATATTGTACTCTCTTTATACATGAAATTATGTTTAAATAGGGCATTATTCTGGCCTTTAACTTTAATGGAATATAAATGTTCCTTAACCAAACAGTGTCATGCTTACCAGGAGCAGGACCCTGACCTTGGCCAATACCTGAAGGACCTGTGAAAGTTAAGGGTGAGGTAATGTCAGCACAAATGCATGTTGCAGCACAAGGTAATACATCTCTGGCTACATCTGCTGCCCTTCACTGAGCAGCATTGATCATCTTCATTGCTCACTGTCAAACCTGCTCATATGTCTTGCCCTGATGGCCCATGCCATTCACATCACAGACAAGAGCTGCCCACAATGCAACCCACTGTTCTGTGTTTTGCCTCCCCCTGGACAGTAGGATGTGATGATGTTACTTTATTCCTTCTAGTATAATTTCATTTGCTGCATCAGACAAGGGTGCATGGAGTCTAGGGTACATGATTCCTGAAAGACAACAAGGTGGGAACACATTACAGCATCACATATGTGGAAGTACACTATGTAGAGATACAGCAAGGACAAAATGGATAGCCATATTTACTGCTTGCTCACACATGTTATACTCCACAGTGTGTAAACATACTAAGTGTGTGGATACAACTGAGATGGTAGCAATAGTCAGGTATTCCCATGTGTGCCATGACAGAGACTGCTATATGATCATACACCCAACACTCGAGTCTACTGTGACATGTCACCTATGGGCAACCCCCCCCCGATAATATGTCATAAGAACAGTGCCACACAAATAGTGGTGTTGTATTACAACCACTATAAAGGGACAGTCCAATGAGACCAGTGTGCCACAATGACAAAAGACAATGCACCCTTGATGTATTGTACATCCTGTGTAGGTGTAAGACAACAGGCGATCAATGACATGTCATTATCACAGGTCTATGACAGGCTTAATGCTGTAATCCCTATTCCCTGTAAGTCTATTCACACATCTGCATCCTGTTGTACACAAAATCAGTTATATACCTGATGGAGTGCAGTACTCCTCTGTTGCTATGTGGTGATAGTAAAGTTTTCACAAAGGCGTGCTCTGTGTGAGGAAGGTTTCATAAAGAATGGTTCCCCATAGCCAGCTGCTTGCCTTTATAACATGCTTCTCATCAGCATGTGATTGCCTCTAAACCAATCTGTGGGTCTGAAATGTTAATTGCAGCCAACACAGCTGATTTGCACTATCATCAACCAATGACATGCAACCACTGTACAATGTATAAGGCCTTTGTGTAGATTAGGGCCCCTTTCTGATATGTTTTGCTGGACATTACTGGGGTAAGGAGACTACATCGTCGCAGAGGGTAGGCCTGTAGCAGAAACCTTACCATAGAGATGTGTGTGCTACAGGCTACAGCTACTGCTGCAGGTAATAGTCCTAGGCAGAGAGTGTGAACACTTTGGAGGACAACAACATGTAGGAGTAACTGTGTGAGCTGTGTCAGCCTTGTTGTAGAGGGAGAGCTAGAGTGAGACTACCCTTTCCAGTTCAATTAAGGCATGTGTTTAAGGTAAGTATGTTAGGCAGTGGTATCAGTAACAGAGTACTAGGCAACAAGTTTGGTGTGTCCTTCAGTAAGGTGGGATATAAATATAAGAATATGTCCACCATTTGGGCAACTTCCAGGTCATGTATTATAGTCTGGTAGTAATTTGCAGCATGTATGAGGGCAGGTCTTTTTACAAGCAGGGACTTCCAATGTGTATGTTAGCTGTGCAGCTGTGATATTCTGCACCATGACTTTGGAAGGATTGTGTGGTACACTCTGACATTAGTGGCCCTCATTTGCAGTATCTGCATTGACATTCTCTGTAAATGCATATTAATGCATGACATGACACTTTATTAATATATAGTTTTGCTATGGGGATATGTGAAGTGTGTTCCTACCTGCAGGGCTGTGACGTACATTAGTGAAAAGCAGACAAGTCATTTAAAATGCATTGTGTGGATCTTTATCTGAGTGCATGACTCTGTCATTAATTGCTGCCTTCACAATACTGTACATTCACTTCTATACACCACTGTATTTGAACCCAGGACTGTGTGTGGCAAAATGCACTGTTTGCAAGGCAATTAACAGACTGAGCTAATGAGCTACTCCTACAGCAGGTGTATGTGCAAGATATATGTGCACACATACAGGCTGTGACATACATTTTCTACATCCATCAGTATGTGCATGGCTTTATATGGATGTATGTGTGCATCAGGGTCCCAATTGAATATGTATTTCACCATTAATGCCTTAACAGGTGTCTTTCTACATGTTGCTGCTGAAGGACACTATCACAGGCATCGCTTACATCCATTATTATGTCTTTGGCTTTCTAGTGGTGTACTGTTGCACCGGATTCCAAGGTACACTCCCGTTTTTTCCATTACTTTTTAATCAAGTTTGAGCGACTCAGGTGCAGCTCTGTTGAAACACACTTAATGACTATAACTGGCAATTGCTATGTTTTGTTTAAACCACCTGTCTTTATTAAGAGTTGTGTGGCCTGGCAGGTTAATGCATTGATCTGCAAATGTGATGGTCTTGGGTTTGAAACATGGAACAGGTGTTTATTTTCTATGTCTGCATTATAAATTTAAAACACAGTCAATATAGCTCTATTTAGCTGAGCTTAGCAAAGCTGCTCAATGTGGTGTGTTGTGCAGCAACACTCTAAAAAAATATAAAGAAAAGAAAAATGAGGAGATAGGAAAGTGGTAAAATGGGGTGCAAGCAGGGGAAAATATAGTGAAAGGCAGGTAGGGATGTGCAGGAAGGGTATAGGAAAGAACCATAGCTATCCATTTCCTGTACAGCAACAACTATGAACCTATGAACCTATGAACTGTGCACTTTGACAGAATATGTACATGACTTTGAATGCTCAACCCCAGAGAGAGGGATGAGGACAACATAACTGCATTGTCAAGGCAATTGTACCAAATTATGTGTGTTCACTGGACACATTTGCAAAATGGAGTGCTATGTATGGGATGATATTTTTTTGGGGGGACAGTTACCCGTTTTTTTTTAAGGTGAGAGTGGAATGTTGGGAAAGGGACATAGGTACATGTGGGGGAGGTAAGCTGGGTAGGTGAGGATGCATTTGCAGACAGACAAGACAGCAGACAGGGGCAGTGTGTGACACATGAGGGGGGTGAACACCTTGGATAGGGAGGGTGTTGTGGAATCCACATCCCATGTGCCTCCAGACGGCAGCAGCGTGACTCACATCCCCACCCATGGGACTGTTGGCACTACTCCTTCACTGCCCCAGGGGTGGCAGTGCTAGAGGCTGAGCACTGGGGTGAGGCTGCCCCACCATGTCAGCCACCATACCCTCAATTTGGCACAGGTGGCAGTCAAACCCATGGTAGGCTATTCTGTGCACCAAGACCAGCAGCTCATCCTGGGTGACAACTCCCCTTCCACTATCGCTTCCAGAGGGGGGGCCGTCCCCATCCCATGGGGCAGTACTACCCGATACCACAGGTAGTGCAGAGGCAGCAGAGGAGGCACCATGGGTCTGGGTCCCAGATGTGCTGGGACTCTGTACCATGGCTGGTTGAGGCAAGGTTAGCAGATCAGCCGGAACTGGCCTACCTTGATGTGCTGCTGTAAATGAGGTATAGCAATAAGTTAAGGTTACTAATAACCAAACTATTGTTATTAACAGAATGGAACATCATTTTAATTAATCCAAATACATATTAATGTATAGTATGTGTAACACAACATTAAATAACATAACAGTCAGTATGTTAACAGCATGCCAGTAAGAATTAAACCATAAGGCCGACAAAACAGTTAAACAAAATATGTTAATATTGAATCATAATAAAACATAACAATAATAAATCACATCTAAACAAAATATAGTTAAACAAAATATGTTAATATTAAATCATAATAATAAATAACAATAATAAATAAATGAAGATAAGTGGTGGAGAGAGAGAGAGAGAGAAGCAATCCATTACTGACAATTCAGACTATATCCATGGAAACACTGATAATAAATCTACAGGTGTGTAGTTTCAGTTTTGAGTACAGTGACTAGAATTCTCCTATAGCTGATGCAGCACTTACATATCTCTCAAGCTGTTAGCATAGGTCAGTATGGGCTGAGTAATAACAAATGCAGGTACACAACTACACAGAACACTTTCACATAATGTGGACTTCTATAACTACCAAAGTGTTCTGTAAGTAGATTTGGTAATACATTGCATTCCAGGTAATCATTTTTCTGGTAATCCTGTGACAGATGGATTAGGCAGTTTTAATTACATTACATGAAACTGTGACACTTGAGAGGCATGTTTGTGTACAGTACAGTACATAAACTAGAGATCCATCATGCCTTTGTTGGCAGGCATGGAAATAGAACCCAATAGCTGTGACTTCAGGGGACATCTGCAAAAAATGTAACATTGACTGCAGCAGCTTAGTACAGACATGCAAGGAATACAGCCGTTCTGGGAATATTTAGACAGATGTATTTAGGAATCAACAATGCTACTTAACAGTTTATTAGTATTGCTGATAAGTGTCTTTGAAATGTTAGCACAATCATATTAGTTCATAACATGGGCTACCTCACCTATATACATTTTGCTGCTGGAGTGGGAGAAAAACAGAGCATTATGTGACTAAATTAATTTTGCATTCCAGAATTATTATAATGCTAAACTTGACTACAGTGGTAGCAGAACACACATGCATGGAATGCAGCCATACTGCATTTATTAAAACACATTTCTTTAGGAATCAGCAATGATGCTTAACACTTTATTGGTATTGCTGATAAATGTCAGTGATGTCCACACACAATATCTGCCCATAGAGTGGGCTACCTCACCCATATACCTTTATTATCTAATGTAGGAGGAACATCAAGCATTATGTGACCAATATTGGCCTGGAGACAGCCTTGGACCATACTATGAATTAAACAATACAGTTTGCAGGCCATTAGTTTTGCATTCTACAGCTATTACAGTGTTACACTTAACTGCAGCAACCTTACTATACATAAGCAATGTATACAGCTCTACTGCAATGGTTATGATAATACAATCTTGATGTGCACCATTTTGCTTACTGTTATTGGTATTGTTTTTTGTTTATTGCAATACAGTTCTTATTGGTCATTTATTGCACTGCAGCTCTAATTGCCCATTTATTGCACTACAGTTCTATTTGCCCTTTTATTGCACTACAGTTTTTATGGTGTATACTTTATTGCAATACATGCTTTACTCTTTTTTGCTTACTGCACTACAGTTAACATAAAACTGTACATACCACACTCATGGCATAACCTGGCCAAGTGCCCTATATTGGACTTGACATTGCGAGATCTCTCAGCTGCAGCTGTTGAGAGAGAAGCACACCAATATGCATACCAGTTTTGCAGACATTCAGCTTGCATATTGGTAAAACAGTGGAAACATACATATTTGTGGGCAATTCCCACCTCTTGAACCCAAGTGACTAAGGTTCTCCTCTTTCTCCTCTTCAGGTCATCATAATGGTGGTGACATTGCTCACCTGTGTGGGGGATACCAGTAGCATTGTTGAGTTCCCTGGTCAATCGGTCCCAGGTCTCCGGCTTACAACCCCAGCCATGGAAACTGCCCTGCAGCAGCCTGGATTCATGATATTTTACTAGGAGCCCAACAAAGACACTAGACTCCAGAATGCCCCATCACTACACCCAAAAAAGTGCACCTTCACCAGCACTGCCAGCTATATCACCAGTTGATTAGACCAAAGACTGTTACTGAATTCCTGCCTATTGCACCTGATATAGGCTGTTTTCCCACCCTTACATAAAACTGAGCAACATTCAAAAAAGCTCCACATTGCTTAGCATTGCACAAACCAGCTAAGCAGAGATAAGCAGTGCAAAAACTTGCACAACTGGAGTTATAGCTAAGCTTAGCACCACACAAACAAAAGTAGCTGTTAGCATGTTTAAGCAGTATTCAGCACAGTGCAGTAGTGCCATATTTCACAAATTTGTTTTTAAAATTGCACATATAGAATAAATTAAATTACAGACACCTTATCACTGCTATGGACTCGAACCCAGGACCTATTAACCATTAGGCTGTATCTCTCCCCATTTAGCTACTTGGATATTAAGAAAAGTAGTATACCTTCACATATATTATTGGGCTACCTGTTAGCGTTGTTATGCACTGAGCTGCACCACGCAAATATGTTTAAATAGACCCAGACATAAATAATTAATTACATCCGGTTTCTATTTTTAATATCTAGCAACTGTCAGCTATATATGTATGAGCACCGCTCAGCTCTGCGGCACTCTGCACCATGCCACAGAAACAGCAATTAAAAAAAAACAGAAAAAAATTAAAAAGAAAAATACATAATTATGATAATTAATGAAATCCAGTTTCCATTTTTAGATGCCTGGCAGGTGTCAGTTGTCTGTATGTTAACACAGCTTGGCCTTGCTGGGCTCCGCACCACGATGCACAAACATCCAAAAAAAGGGAAAAAAAATTAAAATAAAATATTACATATTTGAATCAATTCACAACATTTCAACAGTAGTGGGGAGAAGTACAGAAAGCATCAGCCTGTATGCATCCAAAACCATGGGTAGCCTCTACATTTCTCCCTACACCAATTCAATATCCCTGTTCCTATGATCTCCCTTGGCAGTGTGCCATCATTAATATGCATGGCACGCTGCCAATGGGGACCATGGCCGTGTACATGGATACATTCTGTGTAGGCTCTACACGATGCCTACATGGATTTTATTAAATCCTGGGGATTTTCTATTTATTAGCACCTCACCATAACAATGGCATAGGAATGATACAGGAGCTCCTGGTACTGCCTACCTAGCTCTGGCCTAACCTACCTTCACACTACAGAACTTGAGTCTCGCTCGGGCCAGTAATCACATGTACTTCCCCAATCTACAATACTGTGGCCAGGCAAGCTCTGATCTTCTAAAGGATGTGCTCCTGGTACTGCCTACCTACTTCTGGCCTAATCTACCTTCACACTACAGAACTTGAGTGTATGTTAAGTACCTTACTCTGCCATATATCATTGTGATTGCCTGGTTTATTTTTGTAGTGTGCACACTAGCGGTTCAAAAGCTGTCTCTTCCCCACACACTTCTCTTTCATAGAATCTGACTTCCCCCAGTTCAGCATACTTTTTTCCTATTTTTCCAATAGAATGTCCTACAGGTTCACCACTAGATGGCAGCATACCCACACTCATAAATCTTTAGCAACTCGTGTGTGTGTGTGTGTGTGTGTGTGTGTGTGTGTGTGTGTGTGTGTGTTTGTGTGTGTGTGTGTGTGTGTGGTGTACACACACACACACACACACACACACACACACACATGCACACATATATAAATACACACTTTCTGCTCTTCTTCCCCGCTGCCCTCTGTGAGTACATCTCCCCATCTGACTTTACACCTCCAACCTGCAGTTTGCCATTTTAGTTTTTTGTAGTCTACACCTTTTGAAACTCAGCCTTAACTGTAACCTATTCTTTAAACTTACCTGGACTTGCCAATGGCTCTGACCACTTTAAGTGCCTTCTCTCACTGATTGTTTTTTTGCGGAACTTCTCCCATGCATTCCTCCTTCTCGGATCTTCCTGCTCCGTTTGCCCTGCAGGCTCACTCTGCCCCCCTACCCTGCCCCCATTTCTCACCTGCCCCCACCAGCTCTAGATTTATAGCCGCAAAGCCACTCCCACTCAAACTTCAACCTATCAAATCTAACTCCTCCCTCATACCCCTGTCGTTTTTTCCCTTCCTCCAGCTAATCATCTCATCTCCTCCATGTAATCCCAGTCCCCTCTTCCTCAGCACCTTCTATACACTAATCCTATAGATATCAACACACTACCTCACCACCTCATATTATAAAACACCCTGACTATAACATAAAACTAGTCATGCATACCATACCTACCAAATCACTACCCATCATTCTCCTTCCTGTCTTCCTCTACCTCTTATTCCACATTATCTATCTCCTAGACTTCTCTTATTCTCCACCCCTCCATATAACCTACTCCAAAAAAGAACCCCACTACTCCACCTTCATTTCTCCCCACCTATACCAATCCAACAATCTTCTCCACTTTAATAGAAAAATTCTGGCAACCTGAAAAAACTCTCACACCCATTACTTTCTCAATCTCTCCTTTGTCCCTACCCTCAATCCCAAATCCAGCAATCCTAACAAACTGCTATCCTTTCTATTTGGCCTAATCTACATCATCCTGTCTGGTAACATCCACTCTAATCCTAGACCTCCTAACAACCATAAAACCAACCACCTTTCTACTCCTACACCCTCTCCTTACACGTCTCTGCTCCTCACTACTATTAATGCCCAAATCCTATGCAATAAAATACCCAACCTCCACACTTGACTCTCCAACAAGCACTCTAACATTTTATCCATTTCCAAAACCTTGCTTAAACCTCACCTGAAGGACTGTGAAATTACATCCCCAACTATAGAATCATCAGAAATGACAGAATTCATAAGCCCTACTCTTTTTTCCCTCCTCCCTAACAGTGATACCCTTCACCAACCCAATACCTCAATTTTCTACAGCAGAAATAACTCTGGCCCTCCTAAAAATTAACAATCATAAAAACATAGTGATAGCTGTCCTATGCATACCACCAGGTAACAATATCCCCATTCTTGAGGATATTCTTTCATGGTTCTCTTCTAATATCACTAATGAAACAATTATCCTTTGAGACGTTAACATCAACTGGGCTTTCATACACTCCACCACCACCTCCCATAATATAAACCTATACAGATTCTCTCAATTAATTAACTCTCCCACCAGACTCACTAAAGATAACTTTGCAGGCACTGTCCTAGACTGGATATTAGTTTCTCATCACAATAACATCTGGGACAGTTGCACCTTGCCAGATCCACTTAGTGATCACCTACCTGCCTTCACACTTTGCTCTTCTTCTCCCCTACACCTTCCACACAACTATATCTTAACTGGTACCCTAACAAACTTCAACCCTCAGTCCTTTTCTGACTGCCTAAAACAAATGAACTGGAACCCCCTAAAAACTTTCTCTCTCAATGACACTGTCACTTCCTTTAATTCTTCTTTCATCAACACACTAAATAGCTTTGCTCCACCAAGAACTAAATGAGTCAAATCCAAAATTGTTCCATGGCTTTCTGAATATGCAATAACCATTATGCATGCCTGTGACAAATCTTGGAAACTCCACCAAAAACATAAAACACCAAACTTCCTAACCAAATACAAACAACTTCGAAATTTAGTTAAAAAACATATTGCCTCAGACCGCAAATCCTATTACACTAAACTACAAAATAACCACAAATCCAACCCCAAGAAATTTTGGAGTAGCATCACTAGCTTCCTTACCCCCGGCAGAAAAGACAACCCTTGTCCTAATCTTAATGCTCCAGACCATACCATAGCTGGGTCTATATTATATCATCGAATGCTTAAAAAAGCAAAAAAATGAATAATCAATCCCATGTAAGCGAAAAATTACAATCTTGAAAGCTCAGAACAGTGATTTTTTTCCAAGAGAAAAAAATCGCTGTTCCAAAAAAAAAAAAGAAAAAAAATTGAAATAATACATTAAGTGGGGGGCTTCACCCATCACCCCCCCCCCACTTAAATATACCAACTCTGAGATTGTACTATAGTGCCAAAAACGGCAAAGTAACAGAAGCGGCCAAGCAAATTCTTTCCCTGGGAAAGAATTCACTTAAAAGTTGCTTCACTATTTTGCCTTTTCGTTGTTTTAAGTTCAACCAAGATGCATTCGATAGAATGCATCTTCAGTGATCTAATAGGAACCCCCATAGCCTCCAACTTGAACTCATTCTTCAATGATTCAATAGCTAAGTTAACCGCATCCTTCCCTAAAAACTCTTCAACTCCATCTCCCTCCTCTCCCTCTGCCATCACCACTACCCACCTCCTCCCTTTTCTCTAAAACCCTTCTCTGTTAACACTATAAAAAAACTTCTTAGTAAATTAAAACCATGTTCTAATGCCCCTGACAACTTACCTTCCAACTTTCTCAAGTCAGCTGCTGAGGGCATAGCTCTTCCCATCTGTATACCAATTAGCCACTTTATCTAAGAATCCTATGTACCCCTCCTCTGGAAAAAAGCCTTCATCATTCTCTTACATAAAGGTGGCAACAACACTGACATCTCTAGCTTTTGCCCAATAGGCATCCAGTCCCCTATCTCAGAAATACTTGAAAAGTGTATTCATCTACAACTCTTATTAACTTTTAAAAAATCATCTCCTTACCCCTACACAACATTGTTTTAGACCCAATCACAGTACCACTACTGCCCTCCTATCATTCCTTGAGAACATCAACTATGCCCATGACTCAGGAAACATTGTATCTTTCCTTTTTTTAGACTTATCCAAGGCTTTCGACACCATATCCCATACCCTTCTACTGTCTAAGCTCTCTCACATTAATATTACCTCCCCAACTCTCAACTGGTTTTCTAGTTGCCTCTCAAATAGGCAACAAGCCATTAAATGGAACAACTGTACCTCCCTCTACCAAGACACACCCACCGGTGCCCCCCAAGGTTCCATATAGGCACTTTATTCTTCAATATCTTCATAAATTACTTCCATCTTTGCATCCCAAATGCCAAACTTTTCCAATACACTGATGACTCTACTATCATTTGCTCTGCCAAATCTCTTCCCACACTCTTGCAAGAAACTCAAGCTGCCTTCAATAGTACTGAGTATTGGATGCTAAACAAAACAATCACCTAGCTCTCAATGCATCCAAAACCAAAATCATGCTATTCACCCCATCTAAAAACACCGAAATAGACAAAAATTCCTTCTCTATAAGAAGCCATAATAAGACTCAGATTGAAATAGTCCCCCATACCAAAGGTTCTAGGAGTCCTTATTGATGTATTACTAAAGTTTGACATTCACCTTTAAACTAACATTAAGCAAACTCACCAGAAACTCAGCATGCTTTGCTTCCACAATCACTATCTAACCTCCTCAACAAAACTTACCCTCTCTACTACTTACCTCCTCCCCTCTCCCATGTATGGAGCTCCTATCCTTACCAACCTACAAGCCACCCTTAAATATAAACTGTCATCCTGCTACAATAACATCTCAAAGTTTGCTACAAGCACCAAATCTTCTTTTCACCACTGTAACTCCTTACACTCCCTAAACTGGCTAGAGCTTCCCAACTTCCTCTCTTACGTTCAACTCTCTACTGTCCACAAACTCATTTTCAAACCTTCTCAATGCCCATCTCTCTCTTCCACCCTTACCATGCACCTTCCTGACCAATCCCTCAGGTCTAACAATCAGAACCTACTTGAAGTGTACAAGCCATTGTGCACTCCAGGCCAATTTCTCCTATCTTTTTCCCTTGCACGGAATTGGAATTCACTTCCCCCTCATATTTGAACTACCCAAAACCTCTCAGCTTTTAAGACCTTATTCCACTCTTATCTCTCTTCTAAATGGGAGTGCACCTGTTCCCACCCCTCCTAACTTCCATACCATACTTGCATCACCACGGTAATATGCCAAAACTATAGGCTATCTACCACACAGTAATTTGATTGCTTAGCAGACCCAAAACCTACAACCTTGACATCCCACACAATCCTGTTATGACATGTCACACAGTCCTCTTATGACATGTCACACAGTCCTGTTATGACATGTCACACAGTCCTGTTATGACATGTCACACAGTCCTGTTATTTTCTGTCTTCCAATTGCTTGTAATAACTTCTGCTGATTATCTTCACAATTACCGGTATTAATATTGACATGATCTATGATGCTATTACTTCTGTATGTTTGTAATAACTTTTGCTGATTGTTATTTTCATAATTACCCTGTATTAACCTTGATGTGATTTATGCTGCTATTATTTCTGTATGTATGTACTTAGAGCTTTTCTCCCCGGGCCTCCATTGAAAAAGGGCTCATTCTGGCTCAATGGACTTTCCCAGCTAACAAACTGCAAATAAATAAAATAAAAATAAAAAAATTCAGAGGTAGAGAGTAAAAATTGTGCCTTGTCTGTATCAAATGTTATATAAGACACTGAAGAGTTTAGCTTGTATAATCTTTAAGAAAGAAAGCAGAGATTGGACTTTATAAAAACTTTCACAAAGAAATCAGAAGGTAGACAGATTTAGAATGAAAGTGTACATCTGCTTTCTTTCTAAAAGTTTTTAGATGGGACAAAAACTTTTAGAAAGAAAGCAGATGGTAGATGGGATAGAAAGATAATACATGAGAACAAGAACTTTAGGATACATGATTGGTGGGTCAGAGGGACATGGCAGAAAATATTGTTTCACAGAGGCCTAGTAAATTACTACAAACACAATCCTGTAAAGTTAGAAAGAAACTAAAAACAGTAACATAGAACCATCCTTAGCAACAACCGAGGGAAAATAAGCTGTCCCATGAGAATTGCCCACAGTTTGTCTATTAATCAACTAGCAGACAAGATAGGAAGTATACTTCCTATCTATATTTTGTCTCTCTTGCTGTTTTTGATATTTAGCACTAACATTTTCAGACCAAGGGATTAGACAGTCACAAACTCTGCATAGTTTGTGATCAAATATTAAAAAGGAAGAAGGAAAACTGATTTTGAAAATTAGTGTGAAAACTTTCTTTTTTTCCCATATATGTGTGAGATACAGAGTAGTACAAAATATTATTTTAAGAATAAAAGCTATAAACTGATTCTAGTGCTATTGTTAGACTGAGAACTAATACTTCTTATGCATTCTGTAATTAAGACTCTGAATACATGCATTATATTTATTTATTTTTATTATTTTTTTATTTATTTAACATTTGTTGACCGGGAATGTCCGACTAGGTTCCACAGAGCCTGTTTTCAGCGGAGGCCCAGGGAGAAACGCTCCAGATATATCTATTTTATATCTATGGAATTTGGATACTCTGTTCCAGGGTTGCTGTTCTTCATCACTGTTGTATCACTCATGACTGTATCCTGCCTTTACTTTCTTCTGTATCAATATGCCCAAAGAGCAGTGAATAGGTATGCACTAGGTGTGCAGTTGTGGCATACTAGCAATGCTATTATGCATGTAAAATCTGTAATCTGTTGTTAGTCCCTACCTCAGATTGATGTGCTGTGATGTCGATTATTAACGTTTTGCACTTGTGATAAAACTTAGACCCATCACTCACCCGGTTTCAATTTTTATGACTGAAGCAAAATGTATCCAGTTGACAGTTCTTACTCTTCTTCATGTTTGTTACTTAGTGTCCAATGTAACTGATATAGACACTAGGTTTATCTTTCATATAACCTCATAAACAAAGTTAAGTTACATTAAAACGAAAGCAAAATCAAGGCAAAACTCAGAAAATAAATTTCAGACTATGTGCCAGTAAAATCTTTTGAGTTGACTTCTCTTCCAGCTGCACTGTCTACATTCAGCCACAAGAGTGCCCCCTAGACTTCTACAATCTTATAGATGCTTGTTATTTATTTATTTATTTATTTATTCTTTTTTGTTTTCATTTTTCAAGTATGCTACCAATCTCTACTACAAGAGTGATTCTGTCATTTTTCCCTCTGGCACCTAGCTCCAAAGCTGCAAGTCTAAAGGTATGTGGGGCAACCATATGGCTTACTATATGGATAAAAGAATAACTATATTTTGACATATAATTTAAAGCTATATAAACATGGGTTAACTGTAAATATTAAAATCAAGCTGCAATCATCATCTAAAGAGTGGATAGTATGTTGGCTATAGAAGAAACTGGGTGAAGCAGTTAAAAAGGAAGCAAGTCATTTGCTGGTGTTCAGTTATTGCACTCACATGTTTTCTCAGAGCTTTTATTTGTAGAGGCAAAAAGCTAATGAGAAGAGATAGCATTAACTAGAGGCAGTATTATGCTGAAGTGCACGATGTATAATGTTAGTTATTTTACCAATATCTTACAGCAGTACTTGTAGTATATGAACTGTACTGTTTTCATAAATGAACTATATGGTTTAATGCTCCTGTTCACACACACACACACACACACACACACACACACACACACACACACACACACACACACACACACACACACACATATATATATGTGTGTGTGTGTGTGTGTGTGTGTGTGTGTGTGTGTGTGTGTGTGTATATATATGTATGTATATATATATATATATATATATATATATATATATATATGTATATGTATATATATATATATATATATATATATATATATATATATAGGTTCTTAGGTTGGTATTAGGCTATCGGCCCTAGGGTCTATACAAGCCTAGCCATAACAATTCCCTGGCTATTTCTTCCTATATATATATATATATATATATATATATATATATATATGCATATATATATATATATATATATATATATATATATATATATATATATATATATATATATATATGTATAAAATATTTTTTCCCAGTATAATTACTAGCTATACCTACATATTTAATCAAGTATTTTTAGTTTTCCAGGCACCTGATTTTGTATAGTTTAAATACTGATGAGCAATACTGTGACAGAAAAGAAGTTGGGAAACGTCTCCACAAAATTTTATTGACACTTTGTCCAGGTAACATGGACTTCATCAGATTACCATGCTAAAAACATTGAAACATTTATACCATCCCAAGTTCACTTCAATCATTCCTGGTCCTAAACCAATTGACCTTACTTGTCATTTGAAGACACAAACCAAATTACATATAAAATAAAGAGATAAAACCATATGATTTAGTACAAACATCACTTGAATTACAATCATGACATAAAACTAATCAGAAAAAACATTATTTATATTTAAAACAGTGCTTCCTCCCCTTTAAATAGCATATGCTGCTTTTTGTTTAAGAACACTACTAACAGAGACTGTTTCAATTAACACTGGAAGAACACATGCATTGCATTCCAATTGCCATTTAAGCTCCTTGAATTCTAAAAAAATAATTGGATGGGCCTGCCTGTTGCCCCAAATTAATATGATCAATAACAAAGAATTTAAATGTGTGTCCACAGTGACTTCTGATGTGTTTCCATAGAGCATTCCTTTCATTGTTCTTTTGGATATCATAATAATGCTGGTACACATTCTTTCTCATTGCCTGCTTAGTTTTACCACTGTGGAAACAAACACATGATTGGCACTGCCCCACATATACAACACCTTTACTACCACAATGGTATTTATGGTTCAACTTTATTCCACCATAACCTTCCAGAACAAAACTAGACCCTTCCAAAACATGTTGGCATTGTGAACAGTGCCCACACTTGAACATCCTACCATTTCCTCCAGGAAAATTAGTTTGTTCAAGTTGGGTTTTAAAACAAGTATCATTTTTATAAAGACTACAGGGTCCTTGCCCTACTGCTCTGATATATTCCTGATTAATACCAAAGACTCTCAAGCTCTTCTGTATCATTGTTTTTATTTTATAAAAATGTATGTAGAAAGGTTAAATGAGTGCCCTCTGAAGATGAGCTTGAGCCATGACACTGTCACGTAATGTCTTGGTAGACTGCATAGGGTTCCCCTTGCCAAGCAATGGAGAAAAATGGCCTGATAGTCTTTTCATTTCAACTTCATTAAAGATATCCCTAAGAAAAAACTTGGAGTATTGCCTCCTCCTGAGCATATGCCTAAGTTTGCCACACTTCTCCTGAAATGTAAGATCGTTGGAAACTATCCAAGATAGTCTGACACACTGTCCTTTTACCAAGGACTTTTTTTGGTGGATGGAGTGCCAACTTTTAAAATGCAATAAAGAGTTGGAGTGTGTAGGTTTTCTATATATTGTGGATTCAAACTGCTTCATGGGTTTGTTTTTGGAAATAAAAACATCCAGGTAAGTCACCTCTATCTGGCCTCAGTATCCATCCAGAATATAATGATGTCATCAAGAAAGCAGCCATATAAAGATACATTTCCTGTATTCAGATGTAAAAACAAAATTCTTCTCCCAATAAGCAAGAACAATGTTAGCAAAGATGGGGGTGCAAGCTGTGCCCATTGCTACAACCTTGCTCTGTCTAAACAATTGTTTCTCAAAAGTTATAAAATTGTTTTTGAGTATTGTCTCCACTAAAGTTCTAAGAGTTATGGTTTTAGTGTATTCAAAATTGGTATTAAAACAAAGGCACTCATAGAACCACTTTAGGTCAACATCATGGGGGATGACCAAAACAGATCCTGGATGTCAATAGTCACAAAAATCACCTCATCAAAAAATTACTCATTGGAAACCTTGAATAAAAAGTCCAATGAATCCTTAAAGAGATATGTGATATCCTGAAGAATCCCCTTGGCATTGTAATCAATGTACTTAGCTAAAGGAAATGTCTTGTGGCTTTTGCATCCACAATGGGATGTAGAAGAGGGTCAATTATACTCTTGTGGATCTTCTGGATTCCAAAGATAGTGGGAAACCATGCTCAGATATAGTGATTAGATCATTGACTAATAACTCCTCTAGTAATAAATCAATTCTACTGTATGATATATTCATCTGATAGATAGCCTTTGAGCTCATAGTAAGTTAAAATGAACTAAAGGACCAAACAATAACATCAATAACAATAAATTATTTGGGAAGTAGATAATATACTCATGGGATTACAAAAATCAAGATTCATGAAGGCCATGGTGACAACAGAACCTAGAATTCTATGAAGCTTTCATCATCCAGTAATCATAGTTTAATAGGTTATTACTAAGCTTACAGCCAAAGGACACCATCAGGAAGGTTAGCCACATAACCCAATAATGGTGGGAAAACAAAATCCCACATTAATTAATTATTTTCCACATCTGTAGTCATCCAGACTGGTTTTAAGTACTCTTCCTGGTAAGTAGTGACAGCCCATGTTGGTTAGGTATTTGTCATACCATATGGAGTTCTTCATATGACAGCATTGATTTTGGTGTCTAGAATGGATGTTTGCTTTACCACTTGTTCTGTTAAAGTAAAGGAGTTCAAAGAGTGATAGCTTGTTCATAAGATGAAAAGATAAGAAGAGATCCCCCCCCCCCCCCGAGTCTATATATGATACTGAGTAGAGGGACAGACCTTTTAGCCTATCAGAGTACCTAGGTCTACTGAGTTCTGAAATCTTTTCGGTGAGGAAACACTGAGTTCTATCTAGCTGGTTCATATGTTTCATGTGAGGTGCATACCAAAGGTTGCATAATAAGTGATGGATAAAGTGCAACTATAACTTATTTGGCCCTTCAGTAGGTACAATGAAGTATAAGCTTTGTAGGGTAACAGGATTTTCTAACCACCATAGAGACATGGTGGTCAAAGAAGATTCTTTTGTCAATATACATATCCAAGTCCCTGATGAAAGTGTCATGTTTAAGTGGAATGCTATCTATACAGTAAGCAGTTGTGATGACACATTTACCAAAGGAAACTATCCTAAGGTTCTTGGTGTTGAGGCCATAATTAATATATTAAGCATCTGTTCTAGTGATTGCTGAAAAATGTGAATATCAGAATGGTATTTGATAACTGCACCCAATTTGTAATCATCAGTAAACCTGGTTAGCTTCATTTTTCTGCTGTGCAGCCACATATTGTCTTGATTCCAGATTTATAGATTTATAGGTTTGATTTTCAAACTTACAACCAATTTTCCTGCAAGCAACTTGATTACCGCAAGACAATGTTGATATGTACTACTCCCCATATATGCATCAAGATTATTTTAAAGGGATTGAACAAATTTCTTTTTACTATAAAGTGTAGCTTATTCAGTAACTATGGAGGACACTTCTTATTGAGTCTGTCCTTTTTATTAATGTTATTTATTTTTATGCTGAGATTTACTGAAGTGCTGTTAATTGTCAAACACCACACTTCAGGGCTAGACCTTTAAGCAGAAAAAGATCAGGTACTTCCTTATACATCAGACAGAGGATACCAATAAGTGAAACATAAGAAACAGAATATAGTGACAGTTATGGAAGCCTTTCTAT
The DNA here is from genome assembly GCF_019279795.1 of Protopterus annectens. Lineage (NCBI taxonomy): Eukaryota > Metazoa > Chordata > Ceratodontiformes > Protopteridae > Protopterus > Protopterus annectens. The sequence goes on from NC_056744.1 coordinate 516,534,852, forward strand.
ATAGTCAATTTTTCTAACCCTATTCTAGTTAAGGATAGCTGTGTCCTTTCAAGTTGTTTCTGGTGGCTTGGGCAGATGCTACAGGACACCATGTCATGTTCAGTAATATTCAGTAGGTGCACAGTATAACAAAATTAGGCTATACATCTCATACTTAATAGGTAACTTCTAGAATGTCAGTATGAAGGTGTTAAAATCTTTATATAGTCTGTATCTGTCAAATGATGATGTTCTCTGTGACATTTGGGTTCCATTTATAGTAGCAGTTATAGATGGAAATCAGTTTTTACTGAAAAATGATAATATTATTGGATTTTGACACCGTGATTCTTTTAGTTGTCATTATATAAAGCTTCTTGTCATTTTTTTTCTGGCTCCTCCAGAATCTTATTTTTTAATGTCATTTTCAATTACTTTGATGAAGACATCCTGCTAGCTGCAGTGACTCCACTATGATCGAGCTAAGAACCTCGCTAATGTTATTTCTGATGAATTTCTTTGACCTCCATTGTAATGTAAACCATGTTGTTTGTTTCACAATATAGTTAGACTTCAAAATGAGATTCTGTCAAAAATGTTTTCTGTTGATGCAAAATGTCAGCTCTGTGGTATAGATGGATGAAGCTCTGACTGTCACTTGAATGACCTTGAATTATTTACTGACCTGGGCAATACAGGAGTCATTGTGGGAGAGGGTGAATGGTGAGGGATGGTCTCAATCATCTGTCCCTGGGATGAAGATTAGGGCACATGTTCCAGATCATAGGTGGAGACTGGAGATGGACAAATGCATCTATATACAACTGGTCCAGTGGTACTGTGTATAGCATCTTTTGTTGAAAAAGGTAACCAAGTCTTCAGCTACACCATTGTACTTCTAGCCCTTGGGATTTTCAATGATCAAAAAAAAATGTTAGATGGCTGTCAGGATGATAGCCAGTTTCTGGTTGTTCTGTCAAGCCATTAGGAAGGACAAATATTTGTTAGAGGCCGTGGTGGTCTGGCGGTTATCAGGTGCTGAAGAAAAAAATGAACCAAAAAAAAAAAAAAACTGTCGGAGGGAAGAAGAAGTTCAGAATGCCACATAAGAATTTAGAGAGCAAGACATTATAACTTCCTAACACTGACAAATCTTCCTCTTAGAAAATGGTAATGATGCTGCCAGTCCTTAAATACTTTGTAATCTATTGTGCCTGCACTTCCCCACATAATCCAAACAGATCAATCCAGACAGCATGCATTTGTTACCATAGCAGCTGTCATTAGTGGCATGTCTGCTGCTGACAGCTGCCTATGGCAACCTGATAATGATTACTTTTCTTGAAAACTGTACAGAATTAAAGTCCTCAACATTACTATGCTATGTTTGCACAGATCACAAAACCTGAAAACAAAATGTTAGAGACTACTGTACAGGTTGTTGAAAATGAATACATTGGAAATAGTATAAAACCATAAGTACTTGTCAAAAAGGGTGAGAAATGGACATTAACAGCCATAAGAAAATTAAAGGTAGAAAATTGATTGTTACCTTATGAGACAAGGCTTGATTTTTTAGTACGTATAAGGGAGGAAAGCTCAGTGGGGGCCTGTTCTTATATGCCAAACTTTTAGTGATAAGAAAAGAAGAAAGATATCTGGTATTCCAGATATTTGCAGTGATCTGGGTCCCTCATTGACTCACTCATTTCCATCAAATTTGGTTAACTTCTGCCCACCCGAATAAATAAAAAGGAGGCTGAGCCGCAACTGACTACTGGAAGACAGGATAAGGCATAGGAACTTGATGGGCTGCCTCTCAGAGTTCTCAAAAATCTGACAGTATGAAGGCAAATTCTAAGATGATGTGATGATACTCAACAGATCATTACCCACTGACAAGGTGTGTGTTGAGGGCAGCAAAACAGCAGGTGTGGTACTTTTGTCTATGCATGCACTCGGGTCACTGGACCATAAGTACCAGTATGACTCAGTCATGGTCCATGTGGGTGTAAATGACCTGAGATTTACTTCTCTGGACAATATGAAGAGATCTTATAGAAGTCTTGATCTATGAATTCCAGGTGTGGTATGACCCTAACACTGAGTGGCTTTGTCCCTTCACTAAGGATGATGCCACAAGATGAACAAAAGATGATTGGCTTTAATAACTGGTTTAGCTTCTGGTGTCATTCTAAGGAGTTTCAATATTTATCAGCATAGGAGGATATGGTCAGCAGACCACATTGCTTTTCCAAGGATGGTCTGCACCTGTCTCCACTAGGCTTTCAAATACTGACCAAAGCATTGTCCTCCCCGTAGTGTTTTTTTTAGGAAATACCAAACTGACAAACCTTCCAGCATAGCAACACTAAACTAATGGGAGTCTAAAAGTGTTTCTGCTCAATGCCAGGAGCCTAAAAAAGAAACTCCACTCCCTCAACGCTCTTCTCACCCTAGAGGATGCAGACATCTGTGCAATTAATGAGACATGGTTTTGTGCCATAGAGAGCACCCAAGCAGTGCAGGCCTACAATGCCTTCGGCACATTTAGACCAGGTACTGCACAGGCAGGTAGTAAAGGCAGATGTGTCTTATTCTACATCAATAACAAACTCACCTGTAGACTGGTCAAACAAGACAATGCACTTGAGCTTCTCCATGTCCAAATGAACATACCTGAATGGTCTGAATTTACCAGAGAAAACATATTTTTTGAGTACCAGGTCCAGTATGCTTTCACCCCTAGTGGCCATATGAACTATCTGGCCCAGGGTGTTTGCGTTTACAAAGTCCCGGAATCTCTGAGCCTGTAAGTTTGTGGTTATGCATGATTCCCAGCTTATTATGAAGTAGCTAATGTTGCCCAAGAATATGGTATTGGTGTTTGGATGAATGCTGAGTGTCTCCAGTAACATTAGGCATGAGTTAAGGGTTTCCCATGTCATAGAAGGTGACCTATAGCTTGCAAGGATATAGTATGGGGCTTTGCTTAAGACAAACTTGTTAAGTGATGACCTGGCAAGTGCCAAGCCTCCAAAACCCTTAGAACACAGGGAACATGTGGTATTGTTCACAGAAACTCTATAATTATGTTAATAGATGCACAGAAGTAACAGTGCCTATCAGAACAAACTTAAAAAAACAAACCACTCTGGTGGAATCTGAACATCACCTGGCTGTACAACAAAAGGAAGGAAGTCATAGCAAAAATTAGGAAATGCAACACCCAACAGGGTAAAAACTCTCTCATCAATCTAATCAAGCAACTCAGAGGGCAAATCAAGTCTTTCAAAGCCAATTTTGTCATAAAAATGGTCTCCCAGGCTAAGGACAACCATAAGACTTTGTTTAGCTATATCCACAACTTCAAAGTCAGTATACAACAATGTGCAGAACTAATTGTAAAAGAAGCCACTACACAGAACCAGAAGATACAGCTAATCTACTGGCTAAGAAATTCAGCTCCAGTTTCACACACCCCTCTCACCTGACTACCCCACAGGAAATGCCATCAAACATAACCCCCCAACAGTCTCTAAGGAACAGGCCATAAATTAACTCTCCAAGACCAAGAACACTACAAGAATGAGCCACAATAATATCCCAGGATGTCTCCTAAATAGCCTGAATATGGCTTATCAGGGCAGCTTTAGTCATTTTTAACCATGGCCTCCAGGCAGGCTTCATGTGTTGTGAATATAGAACTTCAACGGTCATTCCTTTGTCTAAATGCAGTCCATCAGCGGACCATGGAATCTACAGACCGATAAGTCTAACTAGTCTCATATGCAAGGACATGGAAAGATTATCATGAAAATGATTAATAGCAACATAGGAAAGTTTATGAAACTACATTTAACCCAGTTTGATTTTATCAGGGGTAGATTATGCCTACTCAGTGTGGTAGACTTTGTAAAGGTCAACAAGGCAATGGATGAGGGCAAAATGGTACATAATGCCTACCTTGATCTGGCTAAGGCATTTGATATGATACCAATCTCAGACATTACTGGTGGATTTAGGCAAAAAAAATATATATGCTATACGCTGGATAGCCAGGAAATTATGAGAGGGGAATCCACTATCACAAAGAAGCAGATCACTATTACAGACTCTCCGGGTTCTGTGCTGGGTCCAGTCCTTTTTGGTATCTACTTTTCAGAGGTCTAGGCTTGCACCAGTGACCTCTGGTTGTCCGGGTTTGCAGATGATTGCAAACTAGGAGCAATCACAGAATCCCCACATGATACTAATATCCTCCAGGAATGGCTAACACAGACACACGACTGGTGCAAGCGCCATGTTTTAAAACTCAATGCCAAGAAATGCATAATAGTGCCCTTTGGGAGTCAGCTACCCCAGGAAATTACCTCATTGATAACACCCCCCTCCTAAGATTAGACCCAGCAGTCAGGGATTTGGGAATATATGTAGACAGTAACCTGGGTTTTTACTAACATGTGCCTAAGGTATTAAGGAACTCATTATAATATTATAAGCAAGGGCATGGCATCTAGTTCCAAGGAAGTCATTGCTGTAGTGTCTTCAGCCCTCATCAGTCCCATCATCAAGTACAATGCTGCCTTTGGTATGTAGTTGACCAGGCACATGCAACAAGGGGAACATCCACAGAAGTACAAAATGAATACAGGGAGTTAAGAAGATGTCAAAGCCTCAGAGTCCTATCCCTCCTGCAGACTGTTGAGAGGCAATCTATGCCTGTCATACAAGGCATCCTTGAACCTGCTCTGATGGACCTTCTGCATATTCACAAAATTAATAACTTCAGAACTACCTGAACTAGATACTTATACTGTACTTGTGACATGAACAGGACATGGATGGACAGGTGTGTGTCTCAGAGAATACACAATCATGTCTGGAACAGACATCCCATCCATGTGAAGCACAGTTCTTCCCTTACCCTTATCAAGCAATACTTGGACCAGTCAATCGAAAATCAGAAATTCACCCTGGTCTAGCATCTCTGTCTCTAATGGACAGAAGATGCCTGTAGATCCTTGAACACCCATGCTCTACCTTACATATACCCCTTAAAATAACCTATAGGCACCAAAACTTGTTGGACACATTTGAGATGCATGGCTAGACTTATAAAGGCCTCAGAGGTCATTATTCTAGTATAAACCTATGAACATCATGAAAATTAGAGGCCTTTAGCCGAACCACAGTGGGTGAAAGAAGGAAAGGAGAAAATCCTAAAGAAAAGTATGTTAGTTACCTAGAGCACGACAATTTCCAGGGCAGCAAGTAACAATACAGTCAGTCAGGCTTGACCGCAGTTATAAGTATACATTCTAGGAAAAACTTGACAAGACAATATAGGTAGATATGACATAAATGGACTTCAACAGGTCCTTCATCTTGGTCCTGCACAGTTGTATGACAGGAACACTGGAGAAGTTGGGGTACAGTTAAAACTGAAGAAACAGAACAATACAATTTTAAAGTAATGCTATTTGCTGATGACATATTACTAACTTTATCTAATACAAAAGAGACATTAGAAGAATTATATATATTAATCAACAAATTTCACATGACGTCAGGACTCTATTTCAATAAATCAAAATCAAAATTTTTATTTTTAAATTAAGAAAAGAACTGCAGACTAAGGGGAATCACGTCATAGGGAAACAAGAATCTACCTTAAAATATCTAGGAATTGAGTTATCCAAGGATAATAATGAATTAGTCTCAAAAAACTACAATATCATCAACACAATTCAAATCTCTGTGGAAAAAAATGGAACAAAATAATATTAACATTTGAAGATAGACTACAGTTAATAAAAATGGTTTTACTGCCCAAGATCCTATATATAGCATTGGCAATACAACTGTTACCAGAAAGGAATATACTTAAAAAAATAAATACATGCCTAATAAAATTTTTATGGTTTCCCAAAAGAAACAGAAGAGCTTTAATACATCATATCAGACCATGGAAACAGGGAGGATTAAACTTTCCTGATATAGAAACAAATATAAAAACATCAATATCTAAAACAATCTCAGATTGGATAAGTCCAATTACTCTGCAAATTGGAAAGAATTACTAACTGTACTATCAATAAATGAATTTGAGCTACAAAAAAAAATTCAAATAACAGATAAAGACAATTTGCCATGGCACATATGTATCAGTATGCAATATAACATAACTTCTTCTTCTTTTGGCTTTTTCCCGGTTAGGGGATGCCACAGTGGATCACCTGTCCGCTCATGATTGGCAGTGGAGTTTTACAGTGTCGAGTTGCCAGCCCGGCGCCCAACCTTCCACAGAAGGCACACACACGCACTCACACCTAGGGCCAATTTAGAGTGTCCAATCCACCATCTTTGGGATGTGGGAGGAAACCGGAGCACCCGGAGGAAACCCACGCGACCACAGGGAGGACAAGCAGACTCTGTACAGAAGGCACCCCAGCCGAGGATCAAACCGGAGAACCTCTTGCTGTGAGGCGACAAATGCTAACCACTGCACCACCATGGTAAACCCACTAAAACTCGTATGAATAATTATTACATTGACTCATTTACGAAAATTATTAATGCAAATATAGATTTAAAAATCTGGTTTAATCTTCTAACACCATTTATAGTCGCAAAGAACTTTCCACAGAAAATATATAGAGAAATTATTAATTTCTGGGAACAGAAAGGATTTGTTTGTTGGCTTCACTGTATCAAATAACTAAAAGTTTTAGATATGCAAGTAATAAAAACAACATACAAAATTCCACAACAGGACTGACTAACTTTACAGAGTATTCTGTCATATTTGCAAGATTTAAGTAGAATAATTAACAATTCTTCATTTAAAGAAATACCTAAATTTACGAAATGCATATATGAAATCATATATAATGACTTTGACATGGGAAACAGTGTTTCAAAATGTTACAAAATATTGATAAACTATAAAACAACACCCAAAACTTCATATTGGAAATATATAACAAAAGTGCACTCAATACAGTTAACTGAAGATATTAAAACAGATATCTTATTATCTATTAAATATACATCCTTTACACAATACTGGAAAGGTTTTAATTGGAAATGCTTGCACAGAGCATTCTTAACCCCAGACAGAATCAGTAAAATTAGTTCTTCCATAAAAGGAATATGTTGGAGATGTGAGCAAGTACACAATGCAGATTGGAACCACATTTTCTTTGATTGTGTTAAAATTAAGCCATTTTGGAATGGTATTAATAACTTTCTACAAGCTTTATTTAATTAATCATTTTATTTAACTAAAGCTCTTGTATTATTAAATGTGAACAAAGGTCCTCATTTGATTAGGTCAAACATGTATCTAGTATGGACTATACTTGCAATTTCAAGGAAGTGTATGACAAGAAGATGAAATACAAACACAACACCGATTTTGGAAGACTTCTACAGCCTACTGAAAACCACAGCATTATTGGAAATTAAAATTAAAGAACTAAGATTTTATCCAAAACCATTTATCAACAACCCTTGGGGGAAAGTCTTATCGTTGATTGACATGATACAATAATTGATCAGACACTCTGATAGTGGATTAGACATACTTATAATGTAACTGTATACATTAAGATTTGTTATAGTGTCAGGCTAATGTAAATAGTGCACATAGTTATTTAAGATGCTATGTATAAATATTATGGAATTCATTCAAATGTGTTTGAAAAATAAAAACATTTTTGAGATAAAACTGAAGAAATAGGTAGTTATATGGAAGAAAAGTATGACACAGATGGTTTAAAAGAGAGAGTGAGAGACAGAGAGAATGTCACGAATAAGGAAAGTGACTACTTGTGAAGAGCTGGTCGCAGTTTTGGGTCCAGTACTTTTTGGATTGTTCAATTTATGTATATCTGAGGGAACAAAGAATTTAGACAATGCTGATACCACAGAGTTAGGTTCAGTAATGAAGGGTGTGGGTAATAATTTAAGAAAGAATTGGGAAATGCTGCTCAAGTTGGTAAAAAGGTGGTCTTTCAGGATCTGTGTAAGAAATGCAAAGCACTATACTTGGGTAACAACAACTATTATATGAATTAAAAGACGGGGGTGTGGAAATGATAACAAATGGGAAAAACACAGATGAGTAGTTATTGACTAAATCAGAGCTAGACCACCAAAACTAGAGTAAGATTACTGAAACAGTATCAGAAAGAATACTGGTGTTTATCTTTGGGAGGATAGACTCCAGAAACAAAGGAGTAATGGCCAAGCTCTATGGGGCCCCAGATTCCACTATACCTTGATTACACTGTGCAGTTCTGAGGATGAAACAAGATGAAGGGCATAAGGCTGTGTGAGGGAGTCCAGAGTTAAGTCACCAATAAGGTAAACTGAAAGGGAATAAATGAATATAGTAAGAAACTTCAGGAGAACTCCATGCTCTTCAACATTAAACATATTAATACTCTTTAACTATTCAGGAAACAGATTAAATTAACCTAGCAGAACTGCACATGCAAATATTTCACTGACAACTGGTAATTATGTATTACTATTTTTCTGTCAATAACTCCAGGACAGTTTTCCACTTGATAAATCTTCAGTGTCTTTCTTTCATAAAAGCTGTAATAATAAATAAAACTTAAAGCATGTCCTGGAATTCATAAAAGTGCTGACCACTCATGAAAATTGCCAACCAACAGTTCTGTCTGCTTGGAAATTTATAACAACAGACCTCATCAAGAAATTACTTAACAATCTATAGCTTACTGCCTTACATTTTGATCATAACATCATATTATCATAGATGGTTATGAGGCTAACGGACCCTGAGCCTTTTTAAGCCTAGCTGTTCATGTCCCAATTTTCCCAATTATAAATGTTGAAGGACTAGAATGGCTTTGATATATGCCTGTGCCTACAAAGTGCCTTCACTCAGAATCAGATGCAATTGCTTACACAGTGCCTATCTTAATAAATTCATCATTTAAAGATTCATACAAATACAGATTATCTAGCATTCTTTTATGACTTTTTCAACAACTGGAATGGAATAGTGGAGAAAGAGGATGCACAAGCAGTGTGTGTGTGTGTGTGTGTGTGTGTGTGTGTGTGTGTGTGTGTATGAGGGGGTGGGGTGGTGGGGTTCAGATGCACAAGCAGTGGGGGTTATTTCAGATGCACAAGCAGTGGGGGCGATTTCAGATGTACAAACAATGGGGGGAGATTTCATATGCACAAGCAGTGGGGGGATTTCAATGTTACCTTCAGAACTGAACAAAATAAGGATACATAGTAAAAAAAGAATACAGCGTTAAAAAACTCAGGATTGGTTAAATGAAGGGATAAGTGGACATGATGTAATAAACAAATGGGCTTGAAGGGGGAGAGAATATCATTCAATTACTCATGGAGAGGAGGCACTCAAGGTAGTACTTCCTTATAGTTACTACAGACTGGACAAAAGACATACAAACAGATTTCCTGGACAGATACTTTTCAGATCATGCCCCTGTGCTCTTAAAACATCACTAGATCAAAGACAGGATATAACAGCTAAAGGGACATGGGCTTGGTATAGTGGAAAAGAAAAGGGAGAACAAGAAAATCTAAGGGATGTGATACATACAAGAATAAAAGCAATGCCATAGTCTGAACACGTTATGGTTGGAAGTGGCCACAGCCGAATTACAAGCTTATTTAATAGCAGAGGAAGGAAGCCATAGATGGACAATATCAAACAAAGCTCAGGAAAAAAGATGGTAGACCAAAGGAGCTGCAAGAATTAATCCTAAGAGAAGATAATGACAGACCCCTTCTGGTGAAGAAGATACATATGTTAAAGGGAGGGCTAAAAGATGTAGCAATAACACATATTTAAGCAATAATCCACAACTGTGTGTGGGCATATCAGGATTTACCCACAATTAAATAAAGCCATCTGTGGGTAAATCCTGAAATGCCCACAAACAGGAGTGGATTATTGCTTTAATATAATGATGTTGCTTAAGAATATTGCCTTTGTAGAAAGGCACTTCAGTTGTCTTCAGCATTATTTTCTGTGGGTTGATGTACTGTGCATTTGTATGGGACTTGCATTGCCATGCTTGCAATGTACATTAGTGCAGTGCAGGCAAATTTATTTGTTTAGTTATACATGTTTGTATGTATGTATGTATGTATGTATGTATGTATTGATTTGTTTTTCTTTGTTGACTGGGAAAATTCCAACTGGGTAAAACCCATTTTCATTGGAAGCCCAGGGGAGAAAAGCTCCACATGTAAGTTATTCATGATGCACATTTATAATTGCCAGGTAAAACATCTGTGCATGAGCTTGCTTACATGACTTTTGAATATTTCTTCATTGAACATAGCACTTTAACACAAAAAACAAGAGCAAAATTAATATAAATTGGCTAATTATTGAATAGAAAAATAAAATGCAATAGCAGTTAACATATTGGTTGCATGATGGCTGCAAGGAAAAGATCAAACTTTCATGTCTCTCAGGTTAGTAATGATTTACAGACAGAGAAGTAGTAATGTAGCTTGAAAATTGATGATAAGAGAGATAAGAAAGGAGAAGTTATGGAAATGAGCAGGAAGACAAATGGAGAGAGGAGGAATTGTAATCAGTGTGTGTGGGGGGGGGTGACAGAAGGAGTAAGAGTAAGAGTTTAGGAAGTTAGTGCAGTATGAGGAGGAGCGACAAGGTACAACAGATTGGGAGGCAAAGTGGCTGTAAGAGTTGGAGAAGAGTAATCTGAATAAAGGTAGGAGAAGCAATGGAAAAAAGAGAATCTCTGTTGCTGCCCTTTTTTTAATGTTTAAAAAGTCATGATTTTACAACAAACAGCAAAGAAATACAAGGGAAATCAGGTATGTTTCAGTTTATTTAGTTTTGCAGAACATAGCTGATTTTTCTCTTATTTTGCTGTCCCCAGCATATGCCAATAGAATGTCTGACTGGTCAATGGTACTTCAGTGGCCGGACTTTTTTCTATAAAGGTATATGCTCAATTTGCAATGGTCATGCTGGTTTAGCTGTCCAATGAATATGGTTACTTTTGAACAGCAATGAGCAGTCATTGTATAAAACTAGAAGTAGTTTTTAGTGGTGACAAGGGGAAAGAAGTATCTAGCACATTGTAAGGCATGAAATGAAAAATGTATAGAACAGTATGTAGACTGTATAAAGGATATTATGAGTATTACGTTCACCTGAGCTAGTAGTGGAAACTTTTATAGTGAATTTTAAAGAAATGTATTAAAAGTTAGAGGTTTGAGAGGGGCAGGTATGAGATAGTGACATAATGCCCAATGTTGTAAGCTAGTAAGCAAATGAGAAAAGGGTCAACTAAACAGATGTATAAGGTTACAACAGGTTTGGATAGATGAACAGAATATTAAAGAGGTAATGTACCAAGTCCAGATGAATTCCCCTGGAATTTTATAACCGGGGAAAAGGGGAAATAGCATGGCAGTTACTGGATTATTAGAAACAAATCTGAAAAAGACAAAAATATGAGGCAGTATGAAACATTCAAAAATGGCAGTTATACAGAAAAGTAAGAGGGATAGAATAGACCTGGCCAACTGTAGACTGATCTTGCTTATGAATCTAGATATACATTTTTGGCAAAAATCATTGCAAAGAGATTATATGAAGTCTTGACCAAAATACAAAAGCCAGAAAAAATGGGTTAACAAAACAAAGATGAAGCTCAGATAATTGTTGAAAACTAGCTTGCTTCCTAGACAGCAATCAATTAGCATAACATGAAGCAGTGGTAGTTGTCTTTGACATTAAAAAAGCTTTTGATACAGTAAACTGGGAGTTATTATTTAAAGTACTGTAAAAATGAGGTTTGAAAGAGACAAAGATTCAGTAAATGGATAAAGATGCTATATGACTCTCCCACCTTTGATGTAACACTACTATTGACACTGGGAAGCATATTCTGAGGAAAGGCAGGGATGCCAGCTGTCCCCTGGGTTTTTGTTGGTAGTAATAGAAGAGGTGTCCATGTGAGTTCACAAAGTTTTCAAATGGAGACAATGAATAAATGTTACAGCTTACGTTCCAATTATATCCTGATGACTTTACCCTAATGGTAGAAAATATAGACCAGTCACTACCTTGTATGTTAGACATTTTTGAAAGATTCCATAAAGTATAAGGGTTAGAACAAAATTGTAAAAAAACAGTTTTAATCAGAGCAGGAGAAGGCAAGGCATAAAGTGCTATAAAATAATAAAAGATATATATTTCCCCATATATCTTGGACTGTAGGTAGGCACATTAATCAAAGGAAACGTATGGAAAAACCTAAAGATCTTACACAGAAAAATAAATATATTGTTAAATAAGGGTGATAATAGAATATACACGACAGGGGATAAGATAAATGCTATTAAGATTATGATTCTCCCCCTCATAATGCAAGTTATAAGACACATACCAATAAGATATGATGACCCATTAGTAGAAAAGGTGTAAATGTTAATTACAAAACTATGTAGGTCAGAGACACAAATATAAGATTCCAAAACAAGAACTGTTAACATTGGAAGCAGAAGGGGGATGGCGATTGATACATATCCCATCTCAAATTGTGGAGTTCAGTTTGGCATATTGTATCTGATTACATGAAGAAGGAGTGGAGGCCAAAACATGGGGGAAGGAGGATGGCCTCCCATTGAGAACTTATATAGCAAACATTAAAGGCGAAACTGAGAGATAGGTCTCAAACAGTTAGGTTGTGTGATATGGAGAACACCCGCACATAAGAGAATATGGGACCAGTTAGAGATCCATACGAAAGTATAAACAGAGTGGAAAGATACAGATATCAGACATTAAGGACAATAGCTGGGTTGGGTACCTTAAACAGAAAATGATGCAGGACTAGAGGAAAAAGAACTAATGTAATATAAGCTGCCGCATCAACTTCAGATAAGGGACAAACATTTTGAAACATTTAATATACTAATAAATAACTATACAGGCTATATAAATAATAAGCATGAAGGACACAGTAAGAAGGCTCTGTGGAATAAATGCATCAATGTAAAAAAGGAAGAGGAAGTTTGATATACAAAGACAGCAGATGATGCAGAAGTGAAAAAAGAAGGGCCAGCTTTGAGAGGATATGGATAGTCATGAAAGGCAAGCATGAGGAAGTATCACATGCAGAATGGACATAACGCTGTGAAAATGCCCATTTTCTTGGGATATGTACCTGTGTATGAGTCCAGCAGATGATACTGACTTTATGGTACAACATACCAAATAGAATAATACACAAATGGGGAATATGGTGGTAAAGTACTGTTAATATGGAGAGAAAGATATAGGAACAATAGTTATGTTTTGTGAATATGGAAGTGTTCAGCAGAAATAGAAGCAAGTAGAAAAAGGGTAGAAAGAAATTTTTAGTAAACTTATAACATGGATACGGAAAGCATTAGGGCTACAGATAGAATGAGAAGCACTAGGATGAGAAATGCAAGAGCTGATTATAAGACCTGTGCAAGTATCTGTCCAAAAAGAAAAAACACAATATTAGTGGCAGAATGGAGAACATCGGACCCAATCAAACTAGGGAGCCTACATACAGACTACTGAAAACTGATAAAACATGTCAAATATTATTTCAAAGTGAATGCAATGGAGAGAAAGCTAATAAAAACAAGTAAGAGGACAGTGACATAACTTTATCGGTACATAAATAAAAACAGAAATCTCAAATGTAATTTAGGCATCAGATGGGACATGGAGATGTGAAATGGAAACACGAATAAATATTAAGGCAAACACTGGAAGTCATGGTCATATGTAAAGATGTATAGAGTATTTTGATACAGTTTTATGTAAAGTTGACATTACTATCAAAAATGTATACATGTTTTTGTTTTTATTTTGTTCAAAAAAAGAATAAAAACTATATAATTAAAAAAAATCCATAAACATATAGAACTGGGCCATTTTATCTGAATAATGCCAACCTTAACATTAGTATGCACTGGTAGCAGGGATACTGGATAACACTGGGGGAACAAGGCTGCAGCATCTCTACAAAACGGAAAAGTTATTATATATCTATTATTCTTCCCTTGATTTTGAGTACAAAAGTGCATATATTCTTATTAGATTTGACTATAAGCTAAGATGCTTATTAAGAAAATGTGACTATATGTCATGTCATTGTATTCAAACTGATCAGATGTTACCTGTGAATCCCCAGAAGCTAAAGCTTCATATCTGTATGTGTATTAAACATTTATCCATATCTATATCTTTATTTATATCTAAATCTATATATATTTCTACATATTTATCTATACATATGTGCATATATTCATAGGTAAGTAAGTAGCTATGCATACATTCACGCCACAAAAACTGCCACGTTGACACAGAAGGCAGTTTCTGAAGACTAGCAGTGTACTTTTCAGAAATATGTGACTTATATTAAATATAAAGCTGTTGCATGTATACAGTAACAAATTAGATTGACTCATATAGCCTGAGATGTATGAGTAAAGAATGAATGCTGAACAATGTATTTTTAAAACATATGTAAATTATTATATACAGCCATTAAATAAACAAATCCTGCTTAATTTGTTGAAAAAATGTCTGTGGGCAATAGATCCCATAAATGTGTGTTTTACATGATATTTCAGATATGGAATTCCCCACAGAAAGTTAAACTTAGACATTCTAAAACTTACATTTCATATATTTCAAAATGTATTAACAGTGTGCATAAATATAATTTACTTCTGTTTTTAACAACATCCTATCTATCCATCTTTCTAGTCAATGATTGCATTTTTTCCATTTTGATTTCTATATGATTAGCACCTGTTTCTGTCTAACTACATTGCACCTTGCTACAAAACAACCATGTTAAGCTAAAGTATAATTTAATTTTTTTTACTAATAAACACTCCATTAAATTCAAACCTGAAAGACGTCACACTAGTCAATAAATTGTTTTGCATGTATAATATAACCTAAATGTAATTATTTTAGGAATAACACTGCAGTGTTATCATTTATTTTCCTAGTAAAGATTCAAGAATGTCCCTTACACATAAATGAATGCATACGATGAATATTATGCTATGGCATTGATTTATTTAGCCACCCAATTACTTACCTTGCTTCTTTCTGGGATGAATTGTTTTACAGAGCTCCTTCCTGCTTGCCTGCTCATTGTGTTTTTTGCTTTTTGTGAATCAGAAAATTGAGTCATTATAAGACTTTTAACTGGTCTGTGCATCATCTGCTCTGATATATGCTTTGTTTGACAACATGGCATCCAATTTACTTGACTGAGTAATATGCTTTTTGTTGGCCTTGTTGGAATCAGACTGAGCAGGCCATTGTTCATGCTTGCAGTGGCTGTACTCTGAGTGGTTGAATACTGCAAAACAAGTTTTCCTGTAGTGGTAGCTCCCCTTACATGACTTATATGAGACACTTGTCTAGAAGTATTTAATACCTCTTTTGTTATGTCCTTGGTAATTTTTTTGTCTAACAGTTCATTTTGCATTTCAGTCTCTTTCAGTGTGGATTTTGAAGCATTATCAGATTCATTGTTGTTTTGGCTAGTAAATGGAATGCCTTTATATGTGGTTCTGGAGGTATTCACATCAGTGCAATTATTCTGTCTGACAGGTACAACACTAAGTGCCGAAGGTGTGCTTGTATCATTCAGTAGTAGTTTGCTACTTGACAGCTTATTCACTGTCATGACCCTTTGGTCAGGCTGATGAATTTGTATCCCTGATGGTGCTGCAATACTGGGAATTAAGATGTTATTCCATTGCAGATCAAATGAATTTAGTTTTTCTCCTTTTGCTCTAATTAGATTTGTAGGTGGTGTGATTATAGTCTGTACCCTGTGAAAATGTACTTCCTCTGATGACTCTGTAGTCATGTCAGGTATTACTGGATTGTTGAGTAGTAGCATTTTCTCAGACTGATTTGCTTCTGTTATTGTATCTCTGCTTAGAACAATCGTAGGCACACTTTGTGATGCTTGCAAATCATTGTTTGCAGATATGAATGGAGATATTGATGGAAGTACCTCACTAGCATATGCTGGATGATTAGTGGTCTTGCTTTCTGCTCCAGCTATCAAAACCTTAGTTGGTGTAATCTTCCAAGGAAGAAAATATGGCTGTCCTGTTTGGTCAGCTGACAGAGACAAAGCCGTGTCATATGATTGCAATGACATTTCCATCACATGACTATGCTCTGTTGCTACAGCGACCATAACAGATGCTGTTCTGATGAATGGATGGTACTTATTTTCCATGCTTGATGTTTCAGAACTGGAAAGTAATACTTGATGTGTAGGCTGTGGTGTCACTATTTCAGCAGGTGTCACATTTACACCAGTACTTTTAAAAGTAGTCAACAGGTTTATAGGACTTGAAGTTTGATTTAAAATCCCCCTATCTGAATCTCTGTTGAAAGATAATGCAGTTGCTTTTTTCAGCACTATAGCACTAAATTCATCTTCATTCCTCAAGGCCTTTTTTGTTGGTAAGAATGACATATTTAGCACTGTCTGAAACTGCTTTTTCTTTGCTGGTTGCACCATAAAGGACGATGACTCTGCATTAGAAAGATCGATTGCTTCTGGAAATAAGTCCCTCCTTCTGGTATGGACATGTTGGTTGATGGACGATGCTGTTAAGTAAGACATGAAATATTTTACCGAGTTTAAATCTGCTGTATTACGAGGCTGTAGGCTGCTGCTATAGGATGACTTACTTGGCTGTAGGTAAATTTCGAGGTTTCTTTCCACTGGTGAAACTGATGATTCCAGTATCAAACTGGCATTATAAAACATTGTCTTTCCAGTTTTCTCTTTTTTCTTCTTCAGTTTTGACTTAAATGCTTTATGAGCTGTATAACCACTTTCTGCATGTTGGTGTAGTGTGTAAGATCCCAGAACAGATGTATCAGTAGGTTTGGAAGATATTATTCTATAAAGAGGAGATAGAAGTGTTGTACTTGGTAAAGTTTCTGATGAACGCAGCTTTGTAACTGATTTTACTTGAAAAGATGATGAGTATAACTGTGAATAACCCTTGAAGAGAGGTCCCTGAAAAGCAAAGAAAGAAACAATCACTTTTCATTTTGCATACTTAATTGATCATAATTGTGGCTATGGTATAAATGATTTGTATCATTTTTTAACTACTCAGTGAATTATCTGACATTGTCATTGATTAAGATTCTGAGTTAATCAATTTCAAATGGACAGATTAGTCACAATGAAATGCATGTCTAAATATCTCAGTGTATAAAACAAGTATTTGCCAGTGGTTGGCTTGAACTGGAACCAAATGAGCAAAAAAAAAAAAAAAAAACAAAATTGTGATTAAAGCTTTTCTGACTTGCCTGATATCCACATCATATAAAAGTATATGGAAGAGCTAGAATTTAAATTGTCTTTATTTTTCTATAATTCGCTGTTATATTTCACTCTGGATTTCTACAGATTCATATAATTGATTATTTTCAGATGTCAATCTGCTGTCAATTTACAAGTAGTTAACAGGCAGTAGGCAAAAAAACAAAACGGTTTTGCATAAAGTTATATTTTCATCACATATTCAGCTGTACTTAGTGTGTTTCACTGTACTTAAATATTATGCCTTTTCCTGCTTTAATACTTTATTTTGTTGTTCTTAAAAGTGTTCAATTGCATTTATACTGCTTCTTTTATTCCTGCTTATTAGTAGCCTGATTACACTAAGAACATTGTTCTACCGAGTTGCTCCATTATACTGTTTCTTGCTGTTGTGACTGTGATTTTAAGCACTTTAAATTTCAAATACGTCAGCAGTTAGCATAGACTAGGTTCAGTCTCATGGAATGTAGACTGCCTTGTATCACTTGAGCCCTAAAGCCATTTTTTCACCGAGATACTGAAAGATCAGAGGCATCCACTGCTTCCTATTGACTCTAAGTGCCTGTTTCTGCTCTTACACTCACCCCTCTCACCCACTAGTCACTCCTAAATGTGACCTCTCTTCCTGACCATTCCTTACCCAACACTATGGCTGTACAATTTCCACAGTTTTTCCAGCCAGCTTGGTCATGGTCATCCTGAGACAGTGTAGTAATTGCCTCATGTTCACTGACAACTCTCTACTCCTAGATCACACAAACTCAAAATGTGAGAGGTGCAACTATATTAAGAATCTAGAATTCATGCTCTGTCACACAACAGTCAGTATAGATGACAATGATCGGGTCATCAGCATTCACACCTCACCTCCTACTCCACCTAAACCCACATCCCACATACCTACATATGTGGAGCTCCTCACCAGAAACATACCTAAACACCAGAGACCTCCCAAACACAAGCACAAGCATGCTATACTTAATACTTCTTCTGCAGAACACATTACTCATAATAACTCATATACCAGTGTCTCACCTATCAAATCCTTAAGGCAAAACACAAAACCAAACATATTAGTCATTGGTGATTCCATCGTGAGACACACAGATGTCCCTATCACCAGGCTGGATAAGGAAAAGGCCATGGTCAGCTGACTGTCAGGTGCCAGGTTACACCATATCACACATGCACTCAAGTCTTTCAACAGCAGGTACTGTTATGACTCCGTCATAGTCTATGTTGGTGTGAATGACTTGAAATGTACCTCTCTGGACTATATAAAGAGAGACATGATTGAGCTCTCAGACTATGTGTCTCAGGCGGGTATGTCCCTAGCGTTAAGCAGCATTTTACCTTCAACTAGGATGATGCCTCAATACAAGCAGAAAATGATTGACTTCAATAATTGGCTTAGTTTCTGGTGTCATTCCAAGGGTGATAATGCATCTGTAAGCCTGGGATGACATGATCGACAGACTTCATTGCTTTGCCATAGATGGTTTTCATCTGTTACCTCTGGGGCTTCAGCTACTGGCCAAGGCTCTTGCCACCCCCATAATGCCTTTTTATGCAGTGTCTCAAGGACAACATCCCTGATGTTAGAACTCCATCTAAGAACAATCTCAAGGTTTTGCTGCTAAATGCTAGGAGTCTTAACATGAAACTGCATTCACTGGAAGCAGTCCTCATCTTGGAAGTCTAGACGTTTGTGCAGTCATGAAGACCTGGTTCAAGGCTGTGGAGAGCACCCCAGTCATATTGGGCTACACCTCCTTCCACACATTCAGACCACAAACTGAAGGCATGAAAACTAAAGGAGGCAGTGCATCAGTATTCATTAAAGATAAATACACCTCCAAATTGGTTAGACAGCATGATTCCCTGGAGATACTTCAGGTGCAATTAGCTGTTGGTAGGACACCTATTCAAGTAATTCTCAGCTACAGGACTCCCTCTATGAATCAGGACATCCACTCTGCCAATTTGGATCTATGTGAGTCTATCAAGATACATCCGAACACCATGGTTTTGGGTGACTTTTACTTGGTCTATGTTATATGTTTGAAAACACTTAACATTGAACACCTCTTCAGTGACCCTTAAAAAGTGAACTTGCATTTCAGCGAAAGCCCACATCAGTGATTTTTTTTGTCCCTGGGAAAGAAATTGCTTGGCCATCCTAGTGAGTTTGCCCTTTTCCCTACTGTGGTGCGATCTCAAAGTTGGTATATTTAGTCAAGGGGAGTCCCCCACATTGGGGGGGTGTGGGGGTTGAAACCCCCACTTTGTAATTTTAGAGAAGTTATGTTCCATTTTGTATAGGGCAAGCAATTTTTTCCCAGGGAAAAAAATCGCTGATTCAGGCTTTCACTGTAATTACAGATTGCTCTTTAAAGGTTGCTGAAGAGGTGTTCGATGTTAAGTGTTTTCAAACATATAATATAGACCCCTTTAACTACCCATTCATTGACTGAACAAATTACTCATGCAGAAACTCACTTGCCCAAAGGTTCTTTGACTTCATTAACTCCAATGCCCTGGACCAGCTAGTTGACACCCCCACAAGGAGTGCCAACATCCTGGATCTGGTCCTTACCAATATGGGGGACCACTGTAGCACCTCCATTGTGAGGTTTTCCCTGGTCAGATCTGACCACAAATCAGTCTCATTTGAAGTTAATATCACATCTGACCCCTCCCATAGCACAAACAAAACTAAAAACTTCTCCAGTGTAGATTATAACCTCTTATAGGATGGTATAAATAGCTTCACTGCACCCCTTCCCTCAGATGGACCTGGCAACTATGCCGAGTTCTACCCAAATGCTTTATACAAACACCTGAACAACTGCATTGATGCGGCCATACCTGATAGGACCAAAACAAGCTTCTTGGGGAAGAGCAAACCTGTGTGGTGGACAACTGCCTTTAACAGGCTTTACAATAAGAGGAAGAAATTGCTGTCTAAGAGTATGAGGGAGTGAACTACAAACTGGAAACACTCCCTCCTCAGCTTAAACATGCAAATAAGAGTCCTTGTGAAGTCCTCCAAAGCTAACTATGAATCCAAATTAGCTTCCTC
The DNA here is from genome assembly GCF_019279795.1 of Protopterus annectens. NCBI lineage: Eukaryota > Metazoa > Chordata > Ceratodontiformes > Protopteridae > Protopterus > Protopterus annectens. The sequence goes on from NC_056744.1 coordinate 516,555,339, forward strand.
AAATAAGGGCAACCATAAGACGTTCTTTAGTTACATCCGTAACGTAAAAGGAAAGGCTCAGACTTGTGCAGAACTGGTAGTTAATAATACCACATATACCAAGCCTGTGGAGCTTGCTAATCTGTTATCCAACTGGTTCTGTGAAAACATCAATCCCCCTTCCCAGCCACACTTACCCCAAGACATCCCTACCACCTGTCCTCTACCCTGTATCTCTAAAGAGCAGGTTGTGAACACCCTCTCTAAGGACAAAAGCATAGCATCCATGGGACCTGATAACATCCCAGACTGTATCCTACATGTGCTCAAACAAGGATTAGCAATGCCATTGGATACTCTTTACAGTCATAGTCTAAGAACTGGCTTCATCCCAGATGAATGGAAAAATGCCACTCTTATCCCCTTGCACAAAGGTGGTGCTTCCACTGACCTTGAAAACTATACACATATTAGCCTGACAAGCCTTTTCTGCAAGGCCATGGAGAGAATCATCATGGACCTTATCAACAAAGGCATTGTTAACCTCCAAACACTTGACCCTACTCAATTTGGATTTCTCAAAGGGAGATCATGCCTGTTAAACCTGGTGGACTTCTTCAAGACAGTCACCAAGACCCTTGATGAGGGGAAATCTGTGCAGACAGCCTACCTAGACTTAGCCAAGGTTTGTGACATTATCCCCCACTCAGGCACAATTGGCAAACTCACACAGCTAGGTATCAAGGCATATATCATTAGATGGGTTGCTAACTGTCTCTCTGATAGAACCCATATAGTCAAAATAGAGGAATCCACCTCCAACAGCAGACCTGTAACCAGTGAGGTTCCACAAGGATCAGTCCTGGGACCTCTACTACTTAGAATCTTTTTCTCTGACGTGCAAGCTAAAATTAAAGGTCTGTGGCTGACAAAGTTTGCTGATGACTGCAGACTGGGAGCAGTCATAGAATCTCCAAACGATGTCAGTATCCTACAAGAGGGTCTTACACAAACAAATGACTGGTAACAAAGTCACGGCCTTAAACTCAATGCAAAAAAATGTATTATCACCCCTTTTGGTAAGGGTGATGTTCCTGATAACTACCACATCAATAACAACACCCTAAGTACACACTCAGTGGTGAGAGACTTGGGAACACTGGTTGACAGCAACCTTACCTTTGATCACCATGTCTCCACAGTGGTAAGAAGGGCATTCTATATTGCTCATCTCATAAGTAAGATCATTGCCTCCAGAAAAAAAAAATAAGTTATAACCTCCTTCTACACTCCCTCATCAGGCCAGTTATTGAGTACAATGCCCCTTTTGGTATGTACCTTTGCAAGCACCTGTGCAATTGGGGAGACCATAAAGGTCCCTCACAAGAAACATTCAAGGTCTTTAGCATCTGTCTTATGAGGACAGTCTGAAATCACTTTATTCTGTTTCATGCAGACTGGTCAGAGATGATCTCTACCTTGCATATAAGGCAATCATTGACCCTGCTTTATTGGAAATGCTGCATATCTGCAAGTCAAATGGTACACGGGTGACTTACTCTAATGGCCTTAACCTGGTATGTCAGACCAAACCAAAATACACGCAAGGTGGACCTAGTGCATGGTTCTAACCAAAAGTCAGGAATAACCCAAAAACGAACCAGCACAAAGGAGAAAAGTGCCTAAATGTTCTTTATTAGTGGCAAATTACATTTCATATATGGCAAACCGGTTTCGGCTGTATTTTTAGCCTTCTTCAGTGCAAAAGAAAAAATAGTATTAACAGCACATCCTGGTAATTGCTTTTATATCCCATCATTTAAAGGTGTATATACAACAAAAAACATGTATACACCTGTTTGAAAATCAAATGATGTAGACTATAAACTTGTCTTTATCTAAAGAGAATACAGTCAGATTTTACTAATGTACAAATGCATGAAATCATAAGCTGACAAAAACTATTCCATTTCATTTAAGCCAGGTTTGAATAAAGCTCCTAACCTGGTGATCCATGAGGATTCCATATTACTTAATCTGTCATGCCAGCCTGCTTTAAGGTTTCTATGCATATCAATTTTGTCAATAATAGTAAATTTAAATTGTGCAGTTTGGTGAGTCATGGTGTGTTTATATAAAGCATTAGAAATGTTATGATTTCTAATGGCACTGAGATGTTCACTTATCCTGTGTCTCAGTGGTCTTGATGTTTGGCCTACATAAAAGGAGGAACATGTACAAGTGGGCATATAAATCACCCAATCCGTGCTACAGTTACCAAAAATTCTTATCTGGTATACCTTAGAGGTATTGCCACTAGAAAATTCTTTGGTCTTGAAAATGTATCTGCAAGCACTACAATGACCACATGGAAAACATCCTACCAAAGGATCACCAAATAGAGTTGTCTGAATAGATATGGGTAGCTTGTATCTTTTGTAATATGTAAAGTGAGACTGAATGGTTCTACCCCTATAGTATGAAAAAGCACATCTGTCAGGTAATATCTCATTCAAATGTTCATGAGCCCTCAGAATATCCCAATGATTATTGATAATGTCCCTAAACAAGGGTGTATTGCTACCAAATGTAGTGACAAACTTGATGGGTTGAGATGTTGTTGCTTTAGGTTCATCATGTGAATGTTTGTATTGTAATAGTGTAGATCGGGGCACATCTTTGATCTGATTAATAATTTGGGTAATACAATGTTTCTGATACCCTCTGCTTATGAGCCTGTTGGACAGGTCCTGTTCACATGCTAGATGGGATTCTTGAGACAAACATATACGTTTCATACGTAAGAATTGAGATGTAGGGATGTTGTTAATGATGTGGCAGGGATGATAACTGGATGCATGTAAAAGTGTATTGTATTTTGGAAATTTCCTATGTACACGGGCCGCCAATGTATGGTCAGCCTGTCGAGAGACTAGCACATCCAAAAAGACAATTTCTTGATATTGTACATTTAAAGTAAACTGAATATCCCATGGGTTGTTATTAGATATTTTACAAAATCATGTACTCGTATGCTATCACCCCGCCACACCATCCAACAATCATCTAAGTATCTTCTCCAGATATCTAAATGTTCCATACAGGAATTGTGGTAAGAATCATATATGAATTGTTGTTCAAAGAATCCCATAAACAAATCTGCGTATATGGGACTAAATGATGCTCCCATAGCAGTGCCTTTAACTTGCCAATAGGCTTGTCCTTCAAAATAGAAGATGTTCTTAGTTAACACATATTGTATCAGTCTGATTAGAAAATTGTTTGGCATCTGCTTCTCAGAAGTCCAGGCAACACAGAGGGACTCTGGCTGACCAGATTCGCAGACTACTGCAAGCTAGGAGCCATTATTAACTCCCCAAGTGATGCAGACATCCTACAGAAAGGCCTCACTGAAACCAATAACTGGTGTCAAAACCATGGCCTTAAGTTTATGCCAAAAAATGCGTCATCATCCCCTTTGGGAAAAACTCATTTCCCACTAATTACCACATCAATGGGAGCCCACTGAACACTGAAGGCGTTATAAGAGATCTGGAGACATAGGTTAACAGCAACCTCTCCTTTGACCACCACATTGCCACCGTGGTCAGAAAGACCTTCTATGTGGCACATCTCATTACCAAGGGTTTTGGATCCAGGATGAAAGAGATCATCATTTCTCTCATTAGATCAATCATAGAGTATAATGATCCATTTGGCATGTGCCTCACTAGACACCTACAACAGCTGGAGAGGCCAGAAAAGTACCTCATGAAGAGGATGCTAGGGCTTAAACACGTCCCACATGGACAGACTCAGAAAACTCCAGCTATTCTCTGTCTCATATCATCTACTAAGAGGCGATCTCTGCTTGACTTGCAATGCCATGTTTGACCCAGCTCTGTTAGAAATGCTACATCTAAAGAAATCCCAATCCCTCTGCACCATACGCTCCAGAGACCTCAATCTCATTACCACAATCAACAAAACATGCTGGAGGGACAGGTTTATAACCTAGAGACTGCCCATGCTCTGGGATAGACTTCCCATACATGTCAAGCAGAGCACCTCACTAGCCCTCTTCAAGAGAAATCTTGATTAGTGGATGGGAAATAGAAAGTTCACCCCGGGGATCACTCCAGTGGCCCTACTTGATAGAGGCACTGGGAACTAATGACAGGCAGCACAATGCCAGGGCACTTCTATGGGCTAGGCTTGTAAAGGCCCCAGGGCCATTAGCCTAGTACACACCTATGAACCTATGTACATCACAATGTACTACATCTACAAACTGACATGATACTGTTAGAGGAGATGTGTACCAAGATATACATTACAATGTTCTACATCCACAGACTGACATGATACTTGTAAAATCAATACCAATTCATTGTATTCTCACCCTGTACATATTGAACCTTAAGGGTTTTTTTTGTTTCATTAATAAGTTGAGCCAGAATGGCACTGATGTGGAACTGATTCCAGTTGACTAATTTTATTAATATTGAGAATGTTAACTGATGTTCACCAATGCCATACTCAGGTGCATAGCAGATGACAAAGTGTTAGTCCACATGTACGGATTTTTGTATTCTATTTCACGAAATGAGAAATGCCATTTCCCTAGGGTCATTGCTGACAATTGACACTGCCCTATGCCAACTGTCATACCACAGCCGAGTGCAAAACTGGCATTTCTAGTTTAGAAAAAAAAATGGTGCATATGTGTGATGTGAATGTGTTTTAACAGCATTACCATTATTTTAGGGGAAAGCATAGCGGGCAGTGACATTGATACTGCACATGAGGGGATACAAAACCATGCATATTCCAAGAATAATAAAGCAAAAAGAGCATTAGCTAGATATGCCACTAAAGGTGTGGATGTACATTTCTTGAGAACTTATTGGTATATCTATTTAATAATTGTTACAATTTGTGTTCAACCAGTGTAGTAACCTGAGTTTTGACATCTTTTTTTGTTCCATAACAAGAGGGATATGGATCTTAAGACTGCTGAGGCTATATCCTCACGCAAGCCTCATTTTCTCAGAGGCTGAGAATGATGTGATAGTACAGGCCATCTGTCTCCATGGAGGATGGCTCCATGAAGTCCAAGCTTCCATCAGTCCTTTCTGTGACTGTATATAGAGACTGGAGATCAACAATGTGAAGGCTGTCAGTGGTCATGGTCATAATTATGATACACAGAGCCATCATCACAGTAGAGGCCATGGCATGGGAGCAGACAACTATATGTGGTGAGACATCTGCTTTACCACCAGTTTCTGAGATGAAGGAGTTCCTGACATCACACAGGGGTGCTGACATCACCACATTGTTTCTCAGTGTAGAGTGGGATGTTGAGGCAGAGATGGACATGCCCCAGAGGGTTTTGATTAATGATGTCTCAGATATGTGGTTCTATGTTTACTAAGTTCCCCATTTGCAGTTCTAAGTCACATGAATGATTATAATGCCTCTCAAATCTATTGCGTCTAGGTATATCTGGTATTGCTGTGCAGCAACTACCTGCTCAAGGTATAGCCATACTTACATGCATTAGTTATCTTTATTATATTTATATTAGGCCTCAGTGGCCTAATGGATAAGTCATTGGCCTTCTAAGTCAGGGACTGATGGTTTGAGTCTAATATGGGGTGGCCTAATTTAATCTAATTAGTAATAAAAAATGATAGCATTTGCATGTGTAGTTGTCGTGTTTGGGCATACGTACAGTGGATATTTTTATTGTCATGTTCACAGGTGAAGCATTGTCTAGCACCAAGACTGTAGAACTACCTCTGTCTGATGTTGAGGAGTTCTGTATATTCTGATGATAATGGCTTGGATGAGCAGGCACAGTCTGAGGGTGCAATTGGTATGTCAGACACAGGGAATATGGTCCCCACATCCCTTCCTCACATTATGCACACAGTTAATCAACCTCTCATCCCTTCCCTGCATTATGCACAAAATTAATCAGCCTATGGTTATCCATGAACTAGAACCCTTTCCACATAAACTTGACTTCTTGGAAGTATGGTTTCTTTATCAAAAGATTCCGTACCTGTGGAATAAATCTCCCTTGTATGTTAAATGGTGTGATACCTCAGCCTCCTTCAATTTCAAAGAATTCATAGGATTTTTTATGCAATTTATTCAATGCCTACTCAGAGGCAGTAATCCCCTTTCTCTAGGATCACTAGGCCAGCTCGTCCCAGGATAAGTCTGGTGATACCCATACAGACATTGAGGCTCTGTATGAAGGATACTAATGTATTACATTGCTTAATCTGCAGGGGCAGCTTATTCCAAGGAAGGCGGAATGTTACTTAATGACTGTTTTATTCTACTGCATTCTTTTTACCTTCTGGTGAAGATTTAGGTCTTTGGTTCTGGTCTGTACTAGCACATCAGATTTCTGATATATTTATTTTTTTAATTTATTTTATTTAACATTTGTTAACTGGGAAAGTCCGACTTGGAACAAAGCCAATTTTCAGTGAAGGCCCGGGGAGAAAGGCTCCAGATGCATGTCTTTGTAATGTGGGAGGAAACCAGAGCACTCGGAGGAAACCCACACGAACGCAGGGAGGACATGCAGACTCCACACAGAAGGCACCCCAGCTAAGAATCGAACTGGAGAACCTGTTGCTGTGAGGCGACAATGCTAGCGCTGCACCACTGCACCATCCAATGGTATAGGAGATCAAGGACAGCAGGCTCACTAATGGCACAGTAGGTGAGGCACAGATCCTCCTTCAAGATTAAATAAGATACTGATTAAAGGGATACAACTTATATCCTGTCTTGGTAGTTTATGGCCTTTAAGACTGAAATCTTCATAATTAGGAATCTCTGGGGCTTTTATGGTTGTTTGATATGCCAAAGGAAGCACATCTCCAAGGAGGCATTGCACTGTATAAATGATCTAATTTGTGCTGAACTAAAGGTAATTATGACATCTTAAGATCTGGATGATATACCCTTGAGTATTACTTGTGCTAAGTAGAAGCATTTTCTGACTATAGTTACCACATGATGATTGAAGAAGAAGGAGCTGTAAATCCAAGTACCCAGGTCCCCGACTACATTTTTTTAGTAGTTTAGTGTTGTATATATGATACTATATTTTGCCAGCAGAAGCTGTTTGCCAAATTAAACGGCGATACATTTTTGGCTTTTAGTTTGGGACAATTTTCAGTGCATCAGTTATTAATAATGGTATTTTTCTAATGAAGAGTGGCAGCATCAGAAGGGTTCTTGGTAATATTAGCAGAAGTCCTGGGTCTCAGTTTGGAGATCACTAAAGTAAATGCCAAAAAGGATAGGTCATAGTACAGAGCTGTGGGTGAATACACTGGTTATCTTCACACTTTTGGATTAAGCATCTGCCACACAAACCATGTAAATTCTGTCTTTTAGCCAGTTTGTTATTCACCTTACCACATAAGGATCTAAATTTGAAGTGTTTAGCTTACTTGCAATGCCTACATGTGGTATGTGCCAAAGACTTTGGTTAGGTGAAGATACACTGTGTGAACAGTATGACCACTGTCAACAGTTTGTGTAACATTATCAAAGAAGTTAACTAGAGTTAATAGGCTGTATCTCCCTTTGATTAAACCAAACTGTTCAGAGTGCAGCCTAATCTGACTTCTGATATCATAACCAATGAGCTAAGTGATGATATGCATCCTAGCTTTGCAGATCAGGCTCATAAAGCTGATGGCTCTCTAATTATTGGGTCTGTGGGAGGCCCACCTTTGTGGAAGGGTGTTACCACTATTGCACACCACAATTCATGAATAAACATCATCATTAATCTCAAAATAAACAATATGAGGAAGGATTCAGTGGGTTCATATTTGGTGTAATTGTTTTACAAATCCAGTTATGTGGTACCCTGGAGGAAGTATTTTTGGTCCTCAACAACATCTTCAGAGCATGTTCCTTGGTGATGATAGGGGGGTGTATATGTGGAGTTTAGGTTAAGTCTAAATGACTAGATGGATTCACATAAATTTAGCCCAGGGATTAGTAGTATGGCATTATCAAGAAGGAAGGCACACTTGCTGCTGGTACTTCCTAGGCTGCATGGCTAGGCTAGATATGTTTGTTCAGAAACCATAAATGCATAATAAATGTCTTAACAAAGTTAATTCAACTTCAGACACCAGTAGTGCCTTAATTTTCACATGCCTGAATCAAAATTCATCTGATAAAAAATATACAATTTGAATGCACCATATTTCAGTTACATTTGAAAAAAGAAGAATTTGCATATTTCCCAAATAACCCAATTATGCAGCATTAATTGCAGTTATGTTAGTTGCTGTATGAATTTGTTTGCTTTGCTCTAGATAGTAGACACCTGAATTTTAAAGGAATAAAGACTATTGCATCTGGCTTGTAGCACTGAATGACAAGTCTGAGGTTAATAGAATTGTGTTCCATGTCTTCTCTGTAGAACTTTTTCCCCAGATATAAATAGTTATATCAAGTTTCATATGGTGTAAGACATTGACAGTTGTGCTTGACATCTTTTCAGTGATCCTTCTCCTCCTCTCACCTTCAAGCACTTCAGTGAAAATGTACCCAGCATTTTTAATATGTCTGACCAGCAGCCAAACTTACTTTGGTTTCATTACATTTTGCAGTGGATGCAATACTTCATAGAAGCCTGATATCTAGCTTTATAGATTAAGATGAAATGATCAAAGTTTTCCGTGTTTAGCCAAATAATTAGAATACAAGCTAGACACAGTATATATGAATATATTAGCACCTCAGACTTTCTTTAAAACACTTTCCCAAATCATGACAGACTGTTTAAAATTACACCCAGTCTGCATTTTATGTTAGCAAAACATGCTAGAAACACTTTATCTCTTTTTTCATCTGGACTTGTGAGGCAAACTGCATGACTTAAAAAAAAATAATGAAACGTTATGGAGAAGTGTGGGCATTTTGTAATATGCAGTGGAGATGCTGATTTGAATTTTAAGAGGTCTTTGTCATTATGGAGTGTACTTCAAAGTTCTTAAGAAATATTTCCTTGCAGCATGCACACATATTTGCTACAGGCAGGATTTTCTGATGCACGATCTTTCAGAAATGGCTTTGTTTGTCACAGCTTGGTGTCTTAGGAATGACAATACTAAAAGACAGGCCTGGCACTCATCCTTTACAGGAGGCCACATGGCTAAGCTTTGGGATGTAGGAACAGTTTAATTTATTAATGTTTAATTTAAAACACATAGAAACCACCAGACCGTATCCATACTGTCACAAAAGCATACTATTCTTTGGACAAAAGCTACATTAGTTTTAATAATTTCAAGAAGCTTCTGCAGTGTACATCTATCATTGCAAGGTCCTATAATATTTATAAATAGTGCCACCCCTCTTCTTGTTTGTGATGTTTGCTTTGATGCATTTTCTGTGTGTTCCTTTATATTGCTAAAAGAAAAATCTAGCAAGGCTAGACATTCCACTGTGTGATTCTTTAAACCTGTTGTATTAGGGGCAACATGGGATATATGCAAAGGACCGTTTAAGGATATCAGGTGTTTCAGCTAAATGACAATTCTGAATGTCCATGACCTTTTCCTTTTTAAGTCTATTAATGGACAAATTCAGGCCAATAAAGCCAAACCCCACTAGCTGTGGACATGCATGTTTCACATTTATTGATTCTAGATTTTCTTTTAGATTCTTCTTTTGTTTTTTTACTGATTTTTTTCCTCTGTTACCTTTTTACATTACATCATTTTAGTTTCCTTCATATTACTGGAAAAAAGGTTGCAGTATTGCTTCTAATGTCATTATCAAGCAATTATTTTCTAAACCCGCCAATACAGTATAGATCTCAGCTGCAGTACATAATTCCTTTGCCCTAATGGTATTAAAGAAAATGAACACAGGGCTTTCCATGGCTGTCAGAAAATTGGGCAAATCAGAGCAACAGTAAAGGCTGTTCATCAAATTTCAATAAACCACTTGCCTGACTAGAAAACCTAGGGATCGTAGGTGATCAGAAGAGCTGTACCGTCACTGAACTGGGACTTAACTGCTTTCATCTTCAAACACATAATTCTGAAAATCCTCACCAGCATGTAAAATTTAGCAGGGCATATCTGCTATACAGAGACCTATTGACTGTATTTCTGTACGGGGAATCACCACATTGGAGAGAGACTTATCACCTTTAGTCAACATTTAAAACAGTCTGCCTTAACATATCCTGAAAACAGTATTCCTTTCATATGATAAGGGGACAGAATATTATAAAATTGTCAGAGAATGTCTTAGAGAAACAGCATTACAATTTCTTCCTTTCAAAGAGTACTACTACACATGCTTCTGCTGCCATGGTAACAGTTGTAGATCTCCATGATAGAATCAGCCTCATGGGGAAATAAAAGTCAAATTGTTTAGTATCCATATATATATATATATATATATATATATATATGTCACATCACATACTCATCTTCAAAATAAAAAAGCTTTACTATTTCAGTCTAGTGTGAATATAGCTTATTCCTCAGCATTATAACAAAGAAAAATGCAGCATTAATACTTGAGTTATGCTACCCTAATGCATCAGTTACACTTAAATGAGTGTCACTCAAGGCAGAACAAAGCAAATTTCCTATCTTTAGGCTGCAGTCTTTTTTCAGAAGTATGTACATATACCTAGTTAGCTGCGTGTGAGTAGGTAAGCATATGTGTATGTGTGCTGTGAGAATGTATGTGTGTGTCATGTGTGCACACAAATGTGTGCTCACATAGGAGAATGATTAATTATGCAGGTAGTACTGCGGTAAAAGAAATGCAACAGCTGCTGTCAAACATTTCCAAAAAGAATGCCTGCGCCTCTTCACTTTTCCTGTAATTCTTATCCTCTGTGTGTGAAAGAATTCACTAGTGACAGGCCTTATCAGCATTTTTTTTCTGCCAGAGGCACATTTCCAGCTTTAATCCACTGAGATTTTGCAAATATTTCATCTGCACTTCACTCTGTACACTTTCCAGTGTGGATGAATGTCTTATTTACTTCATAGGAACTTTTATTTAGCCAGTTCAGCCACCAGAGCCCAGATTAAAAATGAAGGTACAGGACTGTGCTATAAATGACTCTCCTTTTTATTACAAAAGTTAAAAGAGATAGGGACATTACCCTGAGAAGACTTTGAACTAATGAAGGATCTTCAGCCTGAGAGAAATGCAGATAAATCAAATAAGATTTTTTTTTTTATTATTTACTTGGAAAGAAACCAATTTTCAGCAGAGGCCCAGAGAGAAATGCTTCAGACGCATGTCTTTGCAATGTGGGAGGATTCTGGAGTACCTGGAGAAAACCCACACGAGCACATGGAGGACATGCAGACTCCACACAGAAGGCATCCCAGCTAAGAACCAAACTGGAGAACCTCTTGCTGTGAGGCAACAACGCTACCGCTGCACCACCGCACCATCCTAGGTGTCAGCACTTTGAAGGATCTCAGCCTTAAAAGTTGGTTGAAGCTCTGAATTTTTAACCAGTGACCCAGGTGCTAGCAACAACTGGTGCAGGGTAGGAGGGAGATGAGCAGCACTTGTCAGGTTACCAATACTGTAGGTACAGGGTACATTGGTTATTCTGTGGAAGGACTTGATGGCTATGCTTGGTGTTAATGCATGGACACATGCTTTCTCCACTTGAGCCAAACTATAGTGGAAGTAACTGTGGCTGGGAGAAGTTAGGTGCATAAATCAAAACGGTCACAATTCTACAGCTGTTGATGGCAGGACTCTCATTGTTTGACCCTTATATAGGGGAAATGAGTGGGCCTGTATGTTGTAACATCTCAGAGCAACAAATAGGTCAATAGGGTATCTGAGGTGGAGATATGATGGCCACTGCAGGATTGATACTCCCCCCAGATCTAATTTCTTTAAGAAGAAGCCAGAACCCTCACTTTTTGTCTTAAAATGTTCTGGGGTATATGTACCTCTTGCTGAAAGGAGGAATTGTAAATATCAGATGCCAAGTCAACATATATAAATATGGCAAGCATTAAATCACATATAGGCCTGCATGCTGTCCAATGAGAATAACCCATTTAGGTTCATATGTAAGTCCAGCTGTGTTATCCCTTAGGTGTTTAACTATCCTTGCCATAGCTATATTTAAATATTTCCCATTTGTAGTAGATTCTTTTATTTGGATCTCATCTTAAGTGTATTAGGGGTCACTACTCTAAGCTAGGCATTTAATTCCTGCTTTCTGTTAGGAGCATTGGGGTCAGTTCTAGAGTAAGTTTCCTATTTCAATATTTACTGGTCCAAATTACATTAAATAGGGTCACAGAAAGGCTTTGTTTTACATATATGAGGGGGTTTGTCACTGTTCCACGGTAGCATTATCCTGTCGGATATGTATCTGCCCCTCCAGGCCATTCTGTTCATGTTGCAGAAGAAGTTGATGTCTCTGGACCATGTATTTCTAGTACCATTGGATTTGCAGATGTGCAGTAGGTCCATTAGTGCTTGGGCTATGGATGCCTTATAAATAAGGCACAGGTTGCCTCTTAGTGCTTTTTACTTGACGGAGTGTAGCAATGGGGTGTTCAGGTAGTCCGTATAGGTCATGTGCCTTAGGCCACTATTCTTTTTACAAGGAACCTCTGTGGATGCACCAGTTCTTGCAACTGCCCAGATAGGTACATATGAAAGGGGGCATTATACTCTAAGATGGGCCTAATAACAGCTGACTTCTGGAGCTAGATGGTGTCTCTTTATTTATAAGCTGTATAATATAGAAGGACTTTCTCATAACAGTGAACACATGTTGGTCAAAAACTAGGTCACTATCAATGTAAGTGAGCAGATCCCTGACTACTAGGCTAGTTTTAGCTGTGTACTGTAAATTGGATAATTCCCAAGGACAGAGGATTTACCAAAGGATGCAACAATGCACTTTTGGGCATTTTGTTTTAATCCATGACTCAGACACCAGTTATGTGTTTGGGACAAATCTACCTATAGGATCACTGATTTTTTGGAGGAATCTGTGACTGCTAACAGCTTGCTGTCATTTGGATACTTGGTCAACAATAGACACATAATGGTTGCTCTGACTTCTGAGAAGTAGATGCCAAATACGAGTTACCCAGAACAGAGCCTTGTGGGATCCCACTGGTTACAGGTCTTTCTGTTGAGGTGGCATTCCCTAGCTTGACTTTCTGTGTCCAATCTGTGAGCCAGTTTACAATCCATAGTGTAACATAAGAGTTCATTCCTAGTTTGGCAAGCTTATACACAAAGCTCAAGTGGGGTTTAGTGTCAACAGCTGTGGCCAGGTCAAGGTCGACAGTGTGTACTGTATTCCCTTCATCCATAATTTTGGTTTACTTTTCAAAAAGTCCTCTAGGTTTAGTAGACATGACCTGCCCTTTACAAAACCAAACTGTGATGAATCTAGCATTTAGAGGCTTCCTATGTCCTTACTAATTTGTTCCATGATATGTCTTTTCACACCTTTTCAGATGAGGATGGGCAGACTTATGAGACAGCAATTTTCCAGGTCAGTGACTACTCCTCCCTTGTACAAGGATATGACCGATGCCAACCACCATTCAATTGGTGCGAAGACAGTTTGGAGACTGAGGATGCAAAATGTTGTTAGAAGCACCAAAATGTCATGTTTCTTCCTATTTAGGATACATCATGGAATATTGTCAGGGTCCACTGAAGCCATATTTTTGGCCTCTGACAGTACTTTATGGACTTGGTCTTTTGTTATAGCTGGGATTGAATGGTTTTCTGATGTTTCTTGTGAAATTACCAGGGGTAATGGGGTAATGTTTAAGCTGCATTTGTCAGCTAATTGGTTTGCTATAGCAACTGCTTACTTATAGGTGAAGTTATTTACAATTGGCTCAGCACACTGCTGTGTATTGTTCTTGAGATGACAGATACAGCCAAAGGAGGTTTTGTGGTTATTGTTGACCTGTGTAGCTAATTTGTTTCTCAAATTCGACCCAGTAGTTTTTATAAAGTTGCTAAGTTGCTTGTTTAATTTCATGATTAGATCTTATTTTGCCAAATGTTGCACTTTTTATTTTTGGTTATTATTTTCTTCTTATGCTGTGATTCCACCAGAGTAGTTTGTTTTTAGGGTTTGCTCTACATGTACTTCTTTTGGATACCTCTACTTCTATGAAATGCTGTACAAATTGGTAAACGTCAGCGCTGTATGTTTCCACCTAAGCAGTGAAGCTTTCCGGGTTTGGAGAGATTTCAGTCTTATCAGAAAATCACTTAGAAGCAGGAAATTAGTCTTGGTGAAATTTCTAAAAGTACCTAGGTCCAGGTGGGACTCTGGTTTTATCATTATTACAAGTGAGATGGCTTTATAATCAGACCTGAAAAGGGGAGTTGTTACCCTGGAGATGGAGCATGATTCACCCTAATTAATGAAGACAAAGTCAAGGATTTTGTTTCCCTCGGTGGGTGCTGTGACTTGTTCCAGAGCATTGGCATTGACAAAATCCAGGAATCACTGGGCATGCACATTAGTGATATATGTGTCCCAGTCTATGGCAGGATAGGTTAAGTCACCGAGGAATATGGTATTTGGATTAATGCTAAGTGACTCTAGGAGGTATGACATTCCTGGGTCATAAAGTGAATTCTGTAGCTCACCAGGATATGATAGGGGACTTTGTTGATGGTAAGTTGGACATGAAGGATCTCAAAGGCATAATGCTGCTTTACCAACCTTGATGTGAGCCTATTCTGGATGAGAATTGAGAAAGAGTGAAAGTCTAACTTGAGATGTCAGCTAACATATAGTACTGACAATTTTGCTATCCGTAACATCATTAAGAAATTTTGGCCAGTGTTAACATCTGATAATAAAATTAGAGAAATTGTTAGAGGTCAACCCCATTTTTCTTTTAAGAACAGGAAAAATCTAAAAAGATTGCTATATTATAAAACAGAAACTGAAGCCATCTCTGAAAATAGGAGCTTTCAACTGAGCAGGAGAGTTGGTACGTTCAGATGTGGAAGTTGCAAGGCATGTTGTTACATTAACAACTTGAATATCTTTATACATCCCTTAACTAAGAAGAACTATAAATTTGAAGGATTTGCAAATTGTCAGAGTAAGAACATCATATATGTGGCAACCTGCAGTCACTGCAAGGCATACTACATAGGAAAAACAAACCAAATGTTTAAAGAACATATCCTAAAACATTTGTCCGACATAAGAAATAAAGTTACTAGCAATGCACTTTATATGCACATTAGTGCAAATGGTAGCCATTCTTTTAAGTTTATTACACTAACTAGGCTCCATGAAACATTAAGAGGTGGTGATTTAGTAAATCAAACAGAAACTGAAGAAATGAAGTGGATAATGAACTTGCGTTCAGATCAGCCACCAGGTCTGAATGCGTTCCTTTAAAACCTGCACTGAAAGGAAAACATCTTCAGCACTCTAAATAACCTAATTGAAAGGGTGTATACATCGCTATGGCTACTAAGTATCTTTGAATGAGTGAAATATCAGAGAATGAAGGTATTTAACAGAAAGTTTTACTGGCTAACATTTAGGATTTGAAAAAGGTATTACACCGAAAGCGCTTATCCAGTTTATGAGCCAGTGTGTTTTATTTTATCATTGTTTTATTTTTATTAAAAGTTTTCAAGTTTCAAGTTTTTAGCAGGACTGGTGGCAGATCCATTCTTTTTCTGAGGACTGAGACATCACCACCTATTTTCACTTCCTATTTATTTATTTATTCACTTAATTACTTACTTATTTTTTTTTATTCATTTGGTTTAGTAACTGGAGTAGAGCACTGATCCAAATGGACTTATTTCAGTCTCAGCCCTCTTGTGTAGTGGTGATCTAAACATAAGGAAGAAGTTTTAACCCTGCACCAGTGGAGTGCTTGCCAAGAAATTGGAACCATTTCTTGATCATTACACATATGTTTATGCCATCTAGGGTGAGGTGGAGTTGCAGAGAATGGAGTTAAAAAAGCAGGTGCAAGCAAAATTTGACTGGCTATTATCTCCAAGTAATTATACATTTTAGCTCCCTCCCTTACTGCTGAGCTAAGATTCTAATCATTCCTTGAAGGTAGTTCTTTTAGTAGAAGTGGTCCATGGTCATGTTAGATATGTGAGTGGCTAAGATGGAAGGACAGTGTCTACTGATTGTGTCTGTAGTCATTTAGGGCCATATCACTAGCACATGCTGTCAGAGTCAGCATCATAGTATGTGCACTGTGGCAACCCCAGTACATACTCCATCTGGGTATGAGTAGACTGAAAGATCTGCCTAAATTCCTGGAATTTATCAGAATTCATTTACGGTCGATGTCAGGTTCCATTTTTTTTTCTCAAGAAGACTGCAAATGTTTGAGATGTGATGGAGGTGTGATAGGGAAGAAACAGGTAACTGTGAATGTATTTTTTGGGAATGTAAAGACCTGGCAGATTTTAAAAATTCCGTACAGAGTACTTTGTCAGAAATATTGAAGGAACAAGTGGCTGTAACAAAGTAAGACATTCTTTTGAGCTGGGATACACAATCTGAATTGCCTAGACATAGTAAGGCCTTATTAAGCTTAATTCTGTTGGCTGCCAAAAAAGCAGTTACTAGAAAATGGAAATCTAAATCTAAGCCTGCTGTAGCGAATACTATAAAAGAGATAAAAGAACTGGAAGGTGGATCTTCAGAGAAGGAAATGATCAAATTACACAGAAACAAATAGAATTTATTGAAACAATAAATGCAGTATAATGTTCAGGAACAAGAGGAGTGAAGCTTAAGGAAGGCAGGAACTCAATTTATATAATGATAGACTAAATGACAGTTGGTATAAGGAAGGAAAGCATAATGTATAATATATGCAACTTAAAAAATGTTAATATGGTTTGTCTTCTATTAATGCATGTCTGCCTATGTCTTAAGTGCTAATTTAATAAAGCTATTTAAAAAAATGTCATCTTAATTATATTCTAATTCAAAATTTTCATGGAAAGCATATCAGGATGCAGCTGTGGCTGAAATGATATCCAGTTTCAGTACATAAAGTTGGTATTCCAGTTGTTTGCAGATGCTGGTTGTCCTTATATTAAAAACCTGTATTCTCTGCCACTTTACTACATCTTTTCATAACCACCTCAAAGAAAAGTAAACCTCTGTAGCAGAGAAGTTTCACAGATTCCACTCAATCTGCCATTTCTGATGTAATGAAAGCTGACGATTTTAGTTGCCATCTATTCTTCTGCTCAGCTGTTTATATTAAGGATGATCTTATATATCTCCCGTGTTTTCTTGAATTCTTTCAGTGTTCTTGATCAACATATCTATTTAGAAAGGTCTTTTTCAACACTTGACTTCCCCTTTTGAGAAATAATGTTTCCACATATCTCTCCTGAGCCAACATACATATAACTTCAGATTGTGCCATTATGTCTTCTTATTGTCATACATCTTATATCACTTTATCATTTTCTATTGTTCATGTGTAATCCAAAATCATGGAAAGGTGTATTCAACAATAATTAATGAAATATCTAATCCTAAACAACCTCCTCACTCAAACTCATCACAGCTTTAGGCCTGACCATAGTACATCCACTGCACTACTATCCTTCACAAATGCCTAGTATCTGCAGTATTCCTGGACCTCTCAAAAGCCTTTGACACAGTATCTCACACTCTGTTGATAAAGACACTATCCAAATTAAGATGCTCCACAACCACACTTCAGTGTTTCCAAAGCTACCTACATGATTAGAGGCAAGCTGTGAAATGGTCTAGCCAACTCTCTCCCTTCCTACAAAATCCTACAGGACTCCCTCAAGGGTCCATCTTAGGACCCCTACTTTTCAATATATTCACCAATAATCTATACACCTCCTCTTCCCCAGGACCATTAATTCAATATGCAGACGATTCAACCATAATCTGTACCTCCAGTACTCTCCAAGAACTGCAAATCAAAACCCAGCAATCTTTCACAGCAACTGAAGCATGGCTCACAAAGTCTCAACTTTTTCTAAATCCCCCAAAAACTAAAATTATACCCCGGGATTCACTAATCGTCCATGTAAGACTAAATAAGTCTTACACAGAAACTGCAGCCTAAGAGAACATGCTGACTCAACTCTAAGGCTAACACGGAGCGTGCACAAGTGCAGGGGGCGTGTCGGACTGCCGAGCATTCCAAATATCCACCCCTGCAAGTCCCTAAATCTGCAAATGTCAACTGACATGAGCGAGTCCACTCAAATGTGTATATACCCAACATTACACTCCCCCACAGTCTAAACCCCTGTACAATTATAAAATGTAAAACTTTTATTTTTGTTTTATTATTCCCGATATAGCTGCCTGTATTTGCTCGTGTTTGCGCGGGTTTGCCCATTGCTTAGCTACAGTTAGCAGTTTAGACATCGAACAGGATAATAAACTACTTATATGCAAATTAAGCCAAATAGCAATAGCGTAGTGGTAGAGTCTTTGAACAAAGAGGAGGCATTCCCGGGTCGAGTCCCACCACTCCCCTTTCTATTTTCTGTAGGAAATCTGTATAGAAACATAATTCCTGACATTCATCTTTTAAATCTTAGTAAAAGGCATTGAAATGGCCGATGTAGTAGCGAACAATATTTTATATATATATATATATATATATATATATATATATATATATATATATATATATATAAGCAGGTGAATTGGTTATGCATACTGATGAATGCATAAGTAACGTATCTTAAGCAATGTGAAGCACTGCTAAGCAAAGTTTACCAGTATTAAGCACATTTAAGTATAATTGCTCAAAGCTTAGCATTGCTTTAACTAGTGCAATGGTTTTGGCGTAACTGCGCATCGCACCAACTAGCGCAAACAAAACATGATTGTGCGTAGCTGCACCGCGATAACTAGCCCAACGTCGAACAACGTCGGGCAACGTCGAGCAATGTTGGGCAAAGTTGAGCAAAGTTGGCTACTAAACACAGCCACACCTCCTAGCCGGTCAGGCCGGTAGTAAAATAAAAAGCAATGACAGGCCTCGAACCCGGGATACTGTGCACCATAATCACAGTATGGAACCACTAAGCCATGACAGCTTTTGATATTCATGCATTGTCAACACACACATACATATTAATGAAAGTTTACCCAGTGCTAAGCAGGTGTGCTTTCAGCTGAGATTTTTTCAAAACCGGCCAATCACAAATAAGTGCGGGAAATGAGGCATATTTAAGCTCCATGGGTGGGAATACTTGCCATAACTGGTTGTAGCTCCCATCTGCAGGCAGCCTGGCTGGTGTTGGAGAGGGCTCTCACTTTCGAGTGCAACGGTGGGGCATTGAGGAGTCAAAAGTGATGGTTTGACTCCTTGTCCATAATCATGATGCCAGACTCCTGCAGGGCCAGTTCCAGAGCACTGAATACAAAGCGGAAGCCTGGAACTGTCTCGCACATGATCTCACCAGTGCCACAGACATCCCTCGGACTGGTGAGCAGGTCAGACACCACTACGCAGACCTGAAGAGACTCAAGCAGGACCAACTGAACCATTGGATACAGGAGGCCCGTGTAATGCAAAATGCCCCACTACAGAGTAGGTAGCCATGGAATGAAGTATGTAAGAATTGCTATTGTAGTCAATATTATGGATAGGTATATGTCTCAATATCACTTCATTTACTTCACAGATGCAGGTGTCCGTGCTGCGAATCAGCAAGCCTATGCAGATAGGCTGCTAAGGCTGCACCATCAGGCAGGTTAGTAATTATTCTGCATGTATTGTTATATAAAATAAGTGAGACAGCCTGAAAAAAAGTGTTGTAGCCCAATAATAAAGGCATAATAAGTCTCAAATAACCTCTCTGCATGTACAGTTATGTAAAATAAGTGAGAGAGCCTGAAAAAGAGTGTTGTAACCCATTAATAAAGGTATAAGTCCTGAATAATTTCTCTGCATGTATTGTTATATAAAATAAGTGAGAGAGCCTGAAAAAGAGTGTTGTAACCCATTAATAAAGCTATAATATGTCTTGAATAAGTCATCTGCATGCACTGTAATATCAAATAAATGAGAGAGCCTCTAGAAAATTGTGTAATGTAATTAATAAAGGTATAATTCCTGGAGTATGTCCGTGTCACTTTCTTCAAAATGTTGTTGTACTCTTGCATTATAGAAATAGTACTGTTGTATTAAGCGCTGTCAACCCACACTTGGGTAGTCCCATAGAAAGTGGATGAAGGGAGTGCAAGTAGCTGTTAAGCATGTATACAGTCCTCAACTGTTGGTTCGTGGCTGGCATGTACAGGTTAATCTGGCACATGAATAGCTTGTTACTGTGTTCCCCAGAAATGTCAGTGTGCTGCTAGAAATGTAGGGGGCTGTTAAAATATAACTGATAATGTCACCTGAACACATCCAGATAAGTAGACATATAAATATAAATATAATATATAAATACTTAGAAGTAACATCTGCATCCTGGACAGTTTGTATGTTAGATACAGGTCAGGTATATAAAGAACTAACAAAACCCATTTCACAATTTAACGGACATTGCCTAGTGTAATAAGACATGTAGGGGATATATACCTGCAGTCAATAGGAATGTAGTGTAAACTATAAGTACATATAAGTTGTTAATGGAGGTATCTTTTTAGACCCTACTGTATGTGCATAATGCAATTCCACACCTCAATGGGTATGTTTAATCTCAAAACATTTGTTGGGACATATGTCCTATTGGTTTATAAATATCTGCATTTACTTTGATGCATGTGCCCTGTTCAAATACCACAATCTTGGTGGCCTGTTGCCACCAATCAATCCTGCATGCTGCTGGAATGTCCACTGTTGTTCTATATATGCATATGTTATGCTTGCTGTTCAACTGTTGGAACTCTGGTGTGTTGGGTTAATGGGAATATTACTGCATGCTGTTACAACTAATTTGGAATGCTGTTGGCTGTTACCAACCCATATTATCATTAAATCCTCCTAAACATAGAACGTATGGGAAGGCCAGTCCCAGCGGACCCACCTGTTCCACCTCAGCTGGCGATGGCACCTGGCGCCAGCAGGTCTGGTGCCCAGCCCGGGACCTCCTCCTCTGTTGACCCTGTGCCACCTTCTGGTGGAAGTGCTGCAGGGGATGGGGCTCGTCCCCCCTGCAAGCGTGGCCAGAGGAGGGCCACTTATCACCCTCCGAACGGTCCAGGCTGTGGTGCGTAGGGAGATTGAGTGTTCAGTCACTGATCCTCTATGCCAGCTTGAGGCACATGTGGCACGACTCACAGGTGAGCCTGCCCCTCCTACCCAGCCCCCAGCACAGCCACCCTCTGGGCTGTGAAGGTGCAGTGGTGACTGCCCATGGGTGGGGATCTCAGTTCCACTGTTGCCATCTGTGGGCTCATGGGCTTGCGATTTCCAAACATCCTTCCCCGTCAGTGGTGTTCACCCACCACATGTGTCATATTCTGCCCCTGTATGCATCTTGTTTGTCTTGTCTGTTTACCTCCCCAACCTACCTCCCCAAATATACCTACTTCCCTTACCCCACATTCCACTCTCACCTGAAAAAAAAGGGCAATCTGCTCCCCCAAAAAAATTATGCCCCATACATAGCTGCCCATTTTGCACACATGTCCGCTGGACACATAAACTGATATTTAATTGGCAGTACAACATACTTTGTTGTCCTCACCCCTCTCTCAGGGGTGGAACGTTTCAAATTTCCCTCCAAATTTCTAGCATATGCACAGCTGTTGCTTTTAAAGAAATGGGCAGCTATGGACCTTCCCTACACCTGTCCTGCACATCCCGAGCTGTTTTCCCTACTGTCTTTCCCTCTTTGTGCCACTTTTTCACCACTTTCCTATCTCCCCATTTTCTTTTCTTTCAAAGAAATGAGCATGGGGGTTAGCAGTAGTAAGCACTTTTAAGCAGTAGTTAGTGGGGTTGTGCGAGTGTGCGCTTGTGTGCGCTTAGCTAAGCATTGCTAAGCATTGCGCAAACCCAAGCAAACCCGCTTACAACTGCTTAAAAGTGCCTTAGTCACCCTGTATGCAAGGGCCCTTGTTCTGCTCAGCAGCAAAATAAAACACCACTGGCAGTCTCGAACCCCGGACCTTGGACACACTACACTGCATGAAGTACCACTAAGCCACAGTAGATATACAGCAGGTTGTTGCTGAAATATATATGTCATACATCAGAATGAGTGAATGTAAAGGAAATTTAGGAATGCCATAACACAAAACCTGTTCTGTGGAACTTTACCAGCAGTTGTTGTACAATTGCATTACATGACTGTGATAACAGAACCAGACATTCTAGCAGTAAATAATGTTACAGCAGCACTTTACAACCCCCACACAGTATCATAGCAGGACAATCCACACCCAAACGTACAAAATACCTGTGTGTTCAGGGTCCAGCAAGGATGTAGGTAGGCATACTCAGTACTGGAATTGATCAGTTTTCATGAGCATCCTGTGCTAATGTCAACAATAAAAAAGCATGAACTGTGCAGAAGTGAGTACATTAATATTCACAGTATAGCAGTTCACAAACAGTTCATGTGCCAAATGAATACATCTCAATAACTACGTATGTATGGCAGCTAATTGTATAAGTAGAAAAGAAACTACATACTCCCATGTATCTTGTGTTAGCATTTGTAGGGGTGAGTACAATTCTACACTGACAACTGTGTACTGGAAGTGGCAACATTCAGATCTGAGTACAACATTCAAATCACTGGCTACACCCCTAGCTTCAGATATAAGAAGTTTACCAACCTTCTGACTTACACAACGGTGTCCACAGCAAACAAGCATGGGTCCAACTTTGGAAAGCTGAAAGGGCTACGCCTACCTGACTTAGCAATTTATAGCATTGGGTTGCTATGACAGTGAGTACTGCAATTACCACACAGCAGGCTGCATGCAATTACCAAATGGTGGCCACCAATTGGTGCAGAGGCCATCACATGCACATGTGCAGATACCTATAAAAGCAGGCTGTACTTGCTGTCCACACATGCAATCATTTCATTGCAGCTACGGAGAGAGAGAGAGAGAGAGAGAGAGACACAGACAGACAGACAGACAGACACCAACATCTACAACAACAGCAACAGCAACAGAAAAAAAAGATATTAAAAAAAAATATATATATATATATATATATATATATATATATATATATATATATAAAAAGATATTAAAAAAAAAAACACATGGAACTGACAAATACAAACACATACAAAGGAAAGATATGTAACAGATATGTATTTACTGGCATGTAGTAGATGTTTTTGAAGAGTACTCTACATACTTTGAATCATCCATATGTGGCAGCAGTACGTACCTATGCACAGATGCCCTGCATAACTACTGCCATGGAGAAATCAGTGTGTAACTGTGTGCAGTGGGATATGACTGTGACATATGTAGTTCAGCATTAAATGTCAAACATCTGATCCATGTTATCTGTGTTCTGTTCAGTAGTGTGTACAATGTCTGTTTGGGGGAGTAGCGCATACAGTTATATAAACATGGATGTGACAGAGTGACAAATGCATGATAGTCATATTAATGTATAGCTTAGCATTGACAACAGCTGTACCAGGCTAGTATGCTAATCTAGCATTTGCAGCTATATATAGACCCTCTAATATTACTGTGGGCTCACATGTGACACCTGTTCATGTTGCAGGAAGGCCCAACAGGTCAGCCATGAGGTCCACGGACTTACAACAGTGTGGACCTTGTGTGTGTATGGCACACACATATGGAGAGATCTGTCTGTGTCAGATATATTAGCATCTGTACATGTGCATAGAGCAAGGGACATACTGCAACTGTTTGTGAAGGGTGGACATATATATGTTGGTGAAGGTTGTTATGTGCATATTTCTATGTAGGTTGTAGTGTGTGGCAAACAAGACAGCATACAGTGCTGGTATATGACATGTGGTGGTTAAACGCTATGGGTATGATTTGTCAGGTTTGCAGTGTTGCAGCCAGTGAGGCCTGCTAAAGCTACATGGGCTGAGAACACCTTCAATGCATTCCGCACAACACTGTGCAATATTATTACATAACTGTATACCTCACAACCTTCGCATAATTGATATTCCCACCATGAAAGGTGGACTGTATATGTGCCTATATGTATATCTATATATATACACATTTACTGTGACAGATGCCTGGTGATAAATCCATGGAATCAAGCTCAGTGTTGAAACTGCATTGGCATCCCTTCTGGCAAAAACTCCGTACCCATGAACTACCACATAGGTGGTAGTCTACTTAACACTGAAAGTGTGATAAGAGACCATGGGACACAGGTGGACAGTAGTCTTCCCTTTGATAATCACAGTGCCACACTAGTCATGTAATCTGTCTATGTGGCACACCTCATCACAAAAGGTGTGGCATCCAGGGAAATATAGGTCAGTGTTCCCCTCTACTCATCACACATAAAACCCATTATAGAGTACAATGCCCCATGTGGTATGTACCTCACAAGACATCTACAGCAACTGGAAAGGCCACAGACATACCTCACAAATAGTAATACCGGCCTCAAACAGATGCCCTATGCAGACCATCTCACAAAACCACAGCTAGACTGTGTTGCATACCGCCTACCCAGAGGTGACCTCTGCCTAACATACAAAGCTATGTCAAACCCAGAGCTGTTGGACATGCTCCACGTAAACAGATCACAATCCCTACAAGCTACACACTCCAGGGACCTAAACCTTGTCACTTCAATAGACAGAACATGCTGGAGGGATAGATTCCTATCTCAGAGACATCCCATACTCTGGAACAAACCACCTATCAATAGCAAACCAAGCTCTTCATTAGCAGTCGTCATGAATAATCCTGATGATTGAATGGGAGATAGGAAATACACACCAGGAATCACCTCTGTGGCTCTGCTGGACAGGGGCATGTGAAATTAAATTACATGTGTGTCAAAGGCCAGGATAGCGTATGGCTAGGCTTCTATAGGCCCTAGGGCCAATAGCCTATTACCTACCTATGAACAGATACACACCCACATGTACTTGTTGCAATAATTGCTATGTGAGGTTGACTGAGTGTGATGGTGAATGTGTTGGTGAATGTGTCGAGGTTCTGTAAATGTGTGATAGCTTAGTGGGAAACTATTTCTGTCATGCTATTTTGTGTCCTAGCTCTGATCCTAGCAAAAGATGTGTATGCTATTGCTAGGCAGAAAAAGCAGTATGGCATACGGTCTGACATAGTCCCTTGGTGTGGACTGGGGTGTGCCATTGTAGGCTAAAGCAGTACATGTATGCTTATTGATTGGTACGGCTGCTGATTCCAAATCCTGTATGAACTGTAGTACTACCTGAAGCTGTAGGCCTAAACAGAACAGTATGGTGTATGTCCACATTGCTTGGAAACACTGCTATTTATGTTCCCTGTAGTCCTCACAGATTACATACCTCAGGCATAATGTTTTGTAAGTACTAACACACAGTACTGTATGGTACACAGGTAAAGCTCATCTGGGTTGCCATACCTTTGTGTCTTGTATGTATGTCTGATGTGTGTGTGGGTATGCTTGTAACATGCCCTCAGTCATATGTGTGTTACAGGATATAAGTGCGTATCTAGCAACATGTATAGTCTAATACAGCAGTATGCCACCTATACTAACGAATGTGCACATATGTTAGGCAGGGGTTTGCCACCAACAACAAGTGTGTTATACTGGTAATACTGTAACTGGACTTTACAATCATTGATATGGATGACATATTTCTTTATGCATTAGCTTGGTATATACTTCCTGTGGCTGGGTGATGCATTGTGTCGCATACAGTATGACATGTACTGTTGTATAGTCTTACATACTGGTTTCTCTTTGTTGCTCTGCAGAACATGGTTTGATATATAGAGCGTGCCAGGCACTGTCAGGCAGTTGTGGTATGAGCACTGATATGTGGTATTGAAAGTGTGTATCCTCTGACACCCAATAGGTTGTTTTATATGGCAGTTCAGTGATATCTGTACTTTAGAATGTTAAGTGTGCCACATGATTTGCTCACACATATTGTTTCATTGTCTTCCAGGGTCATGGCCCACCATTGCAATCCGACATATAGCCCAGCCGAGGATGAGCAAATAACAACCAGCCTGGTTCAGCACTACGCCCTGCTGTTCTCAAGAATCAGCCAGGACCAGCATGAGCGGACTGTACTGTGGCAAGATGTTGTCCATCGGGTAAATGTCATAGGCATGCATAACGGGCCTTATGAGAAGGTATGCCATCACTGCAGTGATTTACTTAGACATGTCCGGCAGTGAGCATCTGATGTCCGTAGACAACAACTTGCCACAGGTGGTGGGGTAGCCATCCACCCCCCCCTCACCAGAGTGGAGGAGCTGCTCAGCCTAGTGGATCCTGGCCAACAACAACAACAGCAAACATGTATCATCATGGGGGCCGAAGCCACCCAGCAAGTTGACACAGAGCGTGCAGGTAACATGGCATATCTGTAGATTACTGTTACCTCTATTGTTAGATCATGCATATATGAGATGTGTACTGTGTAGTTAGAAGATGTGGAGCCTGGTGTTGTGCAATAATGATAATTTGGAACATAATCTGTAGGCCTGTGACTGTCAACCATTGTACTACTGTAAGATTGCAAACCCACAGTAGCAATGCCACAGTTGTTGCCACTGACAAACTGTCTCATATCCTTGTAGGTCCCTCTGGTGTGACAGCAAGGCAGCAGACCCATGCTGGTGAGTGTGTTCTACATTTAATATTGCATAATGTATGTGCATGTCATAGGTGAGGTGTAGGACATGTATACA
Organism: Protopterus annectens; assembly: GCF_019279795.1. Lineage (NCBI taxonomy): Eukaryota > Metazoa > Chordata > Ceratodontiformes > Protopteridae > Protopterus > Protopterus annectens. The sequence continues at coordinate 516,582,244 of NC_056744.1, forward strand.
TACCACATCTACGCATAATACATGCTGTGCATGTTTGCTGTGAGACTATGCACATCCAAGTAACGTGAGTAGCTGCCTCAAACACATGCAATACACAGAGCATCCCACACAATTGTGTCAAAACTGTAGTGGACATTGGATAGGCAGAGCTGATACACATGCACACAACATACACAACATTATCATACGCAGTACACGTTAATATGCTACACATGGCGTATTCAGACACCCGCTGTAAGGTCACACTCCAGTATCCCAAATGTCATCCACACAGCACACAAAATATACCTGAGGGGTAGAGGCCTATCATGAGGCTATGCAACACTCTGCAACACATAACACATTCATGTTAGGGAATGCTCCCCTATTGGGCACCTTATAAACCCATGTAACAACTGGCTGTGAAATGGTGAATGTAGCCATGGTACTGCAGTTCAGGTACAGCATGCTAGGTGACGGTCTGGCACACATTCGTAGCCTTGAGTGACCACATGATGCTGCATGATTATGGCTCACAGTACTACACCCCATCCAGCTACAGTAACCACAGTACTACACATAGCATTCATTGCTATGCACCTCACTGTTGTGAGTGTGCAAACATATGCACCTATACACAATATGCATAGCAATCACCATTTGTACAAAGTGACACATATATGTCTTGTAATGCCATGGAGTGTATAGGTCACATGACACACACTGGGTATGTGTGATGTTTAATGTTGCAGTTATGTTGTAGCATGCCATGTAATGACTGACACTGGCATGTGCACAATATGTCCTACACTCACCATAACCACTGTACAATGGCTATGTTGAGCAACGGTATTCCATCAGGTATACATCACCACTCATCCTGTGTGTATACATAGCATGCATGTGCTAAACCTGTGTCCACAATTATCTGCTAAAGACACAGATGCTCTAATCAGAAATGGATATCTATGTGACACACAGATACACATCCAGCCATGGTATGTATACCTGTGAGTGATGGTGCACAGAACATTGCAGAGCTTTCAATACTTACACAGCAATGTCGTGTCCATGTACACATTGAGTTCCAGGGTGAGGCCAATCACTGAACAACAACACACATGCATCAGAGCCATGTATACTGTTATTAGCAAGGGCTGTCTACACTCGCACTGCATGCTGTTGAGCAACACACGTCCTGCATGCTGACACGTGTAATATGACTGTTTGGCTTGTGATACTGTACCCCACCATCAACCGCTATTGAGTATGTTCTGGATTGCTGGTGGTGTGTGTGTGTGCGTGCGTGTGTGTGTGCGTCTTTAAGTGAGGAGTGCATGTGTGCATGTGTTCATGTGTTCATGTGTTCATTTGTGCATGTGTTCATGTGTGCATGTGTTCATGTGTTCATGTGTGTATGTGTTCATGTGTGCATGTGTGCATGTGTGCATGTGTTCATGTTTGCATGTGTTCCGACATTATGTACATGTCGTAAAGTGTGTTTCCTGTCTTCCTCTCAACAGGTGCTGAGGTTGGGCTGGTTCACTGTAGCAGGGAACCTGATGTCACTGAGCAAAATAGTGATAATGAGGATAGGTGTGTTGAGGCACAGGCATGTTTGACAGGGTCTGTCGTTGGGCCACCAATTGACAGAACACAAGTTTCCACCCCATCCATGCACACAGTCATACTGCCAATACATCCATCACCAATGCCCTTAGCTGTGGGACAGTGTACAGTCGGCATTGGCCAGGACAGTGTGGTATCTATGGCATATGCATCCCAACACAACAGCCATACCCAGATGTCTGTAATGGTACCACATAGGCAGATGTCCAGGAGTTCTCATCGAAGCACTGCTGCTCATCATGCCCCTGGCAGATGTGCCACAGGTCTTACAACCTCATGCATGTTCCAGGCTGTCATGGAGGCACAGGCATGTATGGAACGGTACACTAGACAGGGACTAAGGGCACAGAGGGCACATAACACCACTGTAATTGACAGTATCAATGACCTAGCAGGTGCCGTCCGTAATTACACTGAGGTCACTGATAGATGTTGGGGTGAGACATTAGATGTCCTCCGCAATGTCATGTCCATGTGTCAGGACAGTGCGGGATGGTTGAGACGTCGATGTGGATGTATGCCAGCAACATCAGCAGCTGACAGTCGCCGCGGACATCCCTCAAGTCACAGCCACTCCCGTAGTGCCAATACCAGCCCCAACAATGTTGGGGGTGGGCTGTCCATAGACCATCATAGAAGACCACGTGCACATGGCCCTGGACAGTCCCAGCAGGGACCTGGGTCCAGTGTACATCTGTCCACCTCTGAGGCTAGTACCCAGTCTGGCTTAGTACCTGATACTGTCAGTAGCACACCTGCCAGGCACAGATACCATGTCCATGGCCAGAGATGGTGATCTGTAAAGCCTGGCAGGTACAGTCTGTGGCTGTCCAACAAATCCCCATATATGGCAGCCACATGGTGGAACTGTGTGCATGCAGACACACACAGACACACACATACACATAAACCAGACACCTAGGGCTAACACATACCCGCACACATTACATCAACATTGGCACATAGCAGCACTCTTGGCCCTCACACACACACACACACACACACACACACACACACACACACACACACACACACACACACACACACACATGTTGATTGTATGGCTCAATGTAGGCCTCTGGCAAACCAATGACACACCCTGTGCATATGATGAAACCTGTGCCACCTCCTGTGATCTGTAACATTGATGCAGGAACAGGCTACCATGGTGCTGATGCACAGGGTGACTTTACAGCAGTATAGCAATGTTAGCATGTTGTCAGCAGTAGAGTGTAATGATATCCTTGAAGGTGTAGCTGAGCAGACATGATGCATTAAAGCTATGATTGTCAATGTAGTATTGTTTACACCAGTGTTAGTTCCAATAGTGTATTGTGCGCCCACGTGCCACTTGGCTGACGTGTGTAGTATTGGCAGTATGTGTTAGAGAGTGGACAGTATGTGTGGGATGTGTGTAGCACAGATTTTCAGGTGTACATTTGTGAACATGGTGGAGGTGCACTGTCTGCATGTACGTGCATAGTGGACACATGGGCAGGGTGACATGCCCTGTGTTACACAGTAACACTCCATAGTTTCTATTGGTGGCCAGAATGCATTGTACTACACAAATTTTGGAACTTGAGTACACATGTGTGTATGACATGGTTTGACTCTGTGCTGTGGGTGATACTGTTACTATCTGTCATTGTTTTGCATTCTGGTAGTATACATAACCTAAACAGCCTGACCACAAACAATCGTTAGATGATGTCTTGACAACTGACACACAGATGTAGGACACACAGTAACATTTGAATTCTTCAGGTACTATACTATGCCAGTAACCAGTGGTATTCACCTGCACCCATTCCTGAGACCACTCCTGTTTGGCATATAGCTCTCTTAGGTACAAGCAATCACAGTAGGGATATGTCCATCCACATCTGGAAATGCATACTGTGGCCTATAATGCATTCTCCAGATGACACACACATCCTCCACAAGGGTATCATACAGACAGATACCTGTTGTCAAACCCATGCTGTAAAGCTATAAGCCAACCAAAGCATAGTCATCCACCTTTACAAAACATAGTATCCCCACAGTACCACATAGGTAGTAGCCACCAACATGTTGAACAGGTACCGATGTGTACATTCAGCCAAGTGTTGCGTCATCTCTACTTTGGTAATCACATTTCCAAAGGTATTTTGAAATCCCTTGCTGGATCACATAAGCAATAAGGGGTCTGCATGCATATCCACAAAGGTTGTTGTACACCTATAATGAATAGCCATCATTGACAGACTTTGCTGCGTTTGAACAGCTCTGTAATATACCTCAGCCATAAACCCTCACTCACACAATTCAATAGAAACCGTAATGAGTGTGTGTGACATGGAGGACTAGGCCAGGGATCACTGCAGTGGCTGGCCTTGTTACAAGCATACAGATGTGACCTAAGGTCTGGAAAGTGGCAGCACACTCTGGCAAAGATGACAGATGTGTTCATGGAGAAAGCAGGGTTCCCACCTATGAAATAATTGAGGTCACATGTATGTATATGTATTTGCCACACAGCTACCTGACATGTGCAATGCACATATTGTTGTCATACTGATAAGTCATACAGTAGTAAAAGCAAAACTCACAACACATTGACCAATAATGTCACACACATAGAGCACACACACACACACACACACACCCAGTGCAGGACTCTAACCCCTACCTAACTACTTTATGATAATAGAGAAGTACACATTAACACGGCATGCTATACACATTACTGGACGTTTTCCTTTCCACAGGTATATTTGTAGGATGGTGACATCATCAGACTTGACAAAGATAAGTATACCACTTTTAAGGTGTTTTACTACTCTCCAGTAATGGTTGCTCTTCTCCAAGGAGACCACACACAAACACACAGTTGTCAAGTGCAGGATTCAAACCCCTACCTAACTACTTCATGATACTAGAAGAGTACACATAACACAACATGCTATACACATTACTGGGAGGTCTCTTTTCCTCAGGTATATTTGTAGGATGGTGACATTATCAGACTTGACAAAGATAAGTATACCACTTTTAAGTTGTTCTACCACTCTCCAAAAAGGTTGCTCTTCTCCAAGGAGATTACACACAAACACACACACACACACACACAGTTGTCAAGTGCAGGATTCAAACCCCTAACTAACTAGTTCATGATACTAGAGGAGTACGCATTAACACAATGTGCTACACATTACTGGGAGGTCTGTTTTCCACAGGTATATTTGTAGGATGGTGACATCATTAGACTTGACAAAGATAAGTATACCACTTTTAAGGTGTTCTACTACTCTCCAAAATGGTTGCTCTTCTCCAAGGAGATTATACACAAACACACACACACAGTTGTCAAGCACAGGATTCAAACCCCCTATCTAACTACTTCATGATACTAGAAGAGTATGCATTAACACAACACACTATACACATTACTGGGAGCTCTCTTTTCCACAGGTATATTTGTAGGATGGTGACCTCATCAAACTTGACAAAGATTAGTATACCACTTTTAAGGTGCTTTACTACTCTCCAAAAAGGTTGCTCTTCTCCAAGTAGATTATACACAAACACTTGTCAAGTGCAGGATTCAAACCCCTACCTAACTACTTTATGATATTACAGGAGTACGCATTTACACAACGCGCTATACACATTACTGTGAGTTCTCCTTTCCACAGGTATATTTGTAGGATGGTGACATCATCAGACTAGACAAAGTGGGTTACATTAGGTGGGCTACATAGAAGGAATGTCTAAACACTTTGGCCATGTGATCATCAAAGGAGAGTTTACTATCTACCTGTGTCCCCAGGGCCATAATGACTTTCTCCGTACATACTGGATTACCACCTATATGGTAATTTGTGTGCACTTTGTTTTATCCAAAGGGGATGACTATGCATTCTTTGTCATTCTGCTTGAGGGCATTGTTTTGACACCAGGTATCTGTCTCTGTAAGACACTTCTGGAGGATGTCTGTGTCAGCCGTAGAGTCGATTATGGACCACAGTTAGCAGTCATCTGCAAACCTGTTCAGCCATACTCCTCCCATGCTTGCCTGTACCTCTGAGCAGTATCTACTGAACAGATGGGGTCCCAGGACCAAGACCTGTGTGATGCCATTTGTGACTGGTTTAGAGTCGGACATGGCACGAGCAACCCTGAACATGTGTGTTTGAATTGTGAGCCACCTGGTCACCCATCCTGTGACATAGCTGTTTAAGTTCAAGCTGGTAAGCTTGTCCATGATGACAGAGTGGGGAATGGTGTAGAAAGTCCTTAGAGAGGTCCAGGTGGGCTGTATGGACTACTTTCACCTCCATCTATGTCCTTGGTAACTGTTTCAAATAAGTCAACTAGGTTTAGGAGGCAGGATCTGCCTTTAACAAGGCCAAGTTGGGTAGAGTCCAGTGTCTGGAGGTCCCCAATGTCTCTGTTTATGGGTTCCATGATAATTTGCTCCACAGCTTTGCAGACCAGGCTGAGTATACCTATAGGGCAATGGTTTCCAGGTTCTGTTGTGGCACCCCCTTTGTGGAGCTGGATGACTGTTAGTGTATGCCATTCTTTGGGTACATAGCCTGTGATACGATTGAGTCTGGACAGTGAATGTAGGTGAGGGTGTAGTTCCTTTTGGGGCTGGTGTAAGACGCAGCCTGGGACACCATCCAGTCCCATTGATGCTGTGTTCTTAGCTTTGAAGAGGGCTGTCTTTACCTGCATGTCCATGAAGTCTGGGGCTCTGCATTCTTCTGGGATGGACACAGGCCCTTTTGGGGGTGATGGGGGGGTTTGCACTGAACCTGTCCCCCAGGATGTGGGCAATGTAAGTTGGTTCAGTGTATTTCTTGCCATTTTTCAGTAACTGACAGCATATTTGGAAGTTGCCACCTACATGTTTGGTATAGCTAACAAAGGCTTTGTGGTTGTTATTCTTACATTCCTTGGCAATTTGTCTTTAGAAACTGGCCTTGGATTATTTTATGAGCGATCATTGTTTCTTCCTAATAATGATCAGTGATGCCTTTCCTTTTGTGAAGTTTGCTCTATCATGTGTTTCTTTCCTCCTGCTGTTGTCTAGCTTATTTATGGACGATGACCACCAAATTGGTTTCTTATTTTTGGAGGAGTGCATCTTGGTTTTATTTGGGATGTCTCGATCAATGCATCCCTGTAGATGCTCATAGGATGCACTTGTAAATGATTCAGCAGATTGTATAGCATTATCCTATAGCAAGGGGGCTTTGGAACTTTCCACTTTGGTCTTGGGAAGTGTGAAGTTTGCTTTTGAAAATGTCTTCACAGTGGTTTCATTGACTGGGGGGGCGGGATGTGGATGTCCAGTGTGATTACTTTATGATCTGATATTACCAGCGAGGGGTTTAGCTCTGTTGTGGTACACTGGTACTCCATGTTGGTGATGATCAAGTCCAGTATGTTGTCACCTCTAGTGGGCATGGTGACCAGCTGTTCCAGGGTGTTAGAGTTTTTAAACTCTAGGAAACATTGGGCAAAGGACGTTGTAGACGAGTAATTCTCCCACTCGATGTTTGGGTAGTTGTACTCTCCTCAAATAATGGTGTTTGATAGGACCTTTGTATTTTCCACTGTTCTCAGGAATACTGAGTGAGGTTCCTGAGACAAGGTAGGTGATCTGTAGCAGGCTACAATCTGATAAGCAGCTTTGCCCAATTTTAGTTGCACTTGCATGGTCTCCAAGGCCTCATGCTGTGCCACTAACCTGAAGGTGTGGGTATCCATAAGGTAAATGGATACACCCCTACCTTTGGTATTTCACTTGTGGTTTTGGGTCCGAAGATCAGAGGGAATGTGAGTGTTTTACATGGAGCATGTCCAACAGCTCTGTGTTTGACATAGCTTTGTATGTTAGGCAGAGAACACCTCTGAGTAGGCGATATGCAATAGAGTACGGCTGGAGCATTTTGAGATGGTCTGTGTATGGCATGTATTTCAGGCCGCTAATGCTCTTTGTGAGGTATTGCTGCAGGCTTTCCAGTTGTTGTAGTTGTCTTGTGAGGTACATAGCAAAAGGGACATTGTACTCTATTATGGTTCTAGTGAGTGATAAGTAGAGGGGAACAATGTCCTCTTCTATTCTGCATGAGACACCTTTTGTGATGAGGTGTGCCACATAGGAGGATTTCCTGACTACTGTGAGGATGTGATTATCACAGTTGTGTCTGCTGTCCACCTGTGACCCAAGGTCTCTTGTCACACTTTCAGTGTTAAGTATACTATCGCCTATGTTGTAGTTCATGGCTACAGAGTTTTTAACAAAGGGGATGACAATGCACTTTTTGGCATTAAGCTTGAGCCCATGGCTTTGACAACAGCCATCTGTCTCAGTGAGGCCCTTTTGTAGGATGTCCACATCTTTACTGTTTACAATTATGGCTCCTAGTTTGCAGTCCTTTGGAAACTTCAGTAGCCACAGACCTTCCATTTTATAGTTTACTTCAGGGAAGTAGATACTGAACAGGACAAGACCCAGGACTGGACCCTGTGGTACTGCACTCGTCACTGGTCCAAAGTCATACATGGAGTCTGCTACTTTCACAGTGTGTGTTCTGTCAGTAAGCCTGTTGGCAGCCCATCTTGTGACATAGCAATTTATACCTTGTTTAGTGGGTTTATCTATATTTACAGAGTGTGGGGTGGTGTTGTAAGCCGTGGCAGGATCTACATAGGCTGTTTGAACCACCTTACCCTTGTCTACGGTTCTGGTGACTGCTTCAATGTCATCTATCAGGTTTAGGAGACATGATCTGCATTTTACAAACCCAACATGGTTGTGGTCCAGGGTTTGGGGATTACAAATGTATTTTTTTTATAAGTTGTATGATGATACATTCCATGGCCTTGAAGGGCAGGCTCATCAGGCTAATGGGGCACTAGTTCCTGGGGCCTGGGGTCTGTGGTGTCTCCACCCTTGTGTAGTGGGATAACCGTTGCTGTGCACCATTCAGCTGGCACAAAGCCTGAGGTGTAGCTATGACTGAACATGGTACGTCGGTGTGGTGCCTGTTGGTTTGTGTAGAACACAGCCTGGGTAGTTATCTGGTCCCATGGCTGCTGTGATACTGACTTTGTAGAGTGTTTTTTACCTGTGCAGCCGTGATGACAGCAACTTTGCAGTCTTCCATTATAGTGATGTGGTCTGTCATGGGTGACAGGGGGGTAAAGTTAACACTGATCCTATCTGCCAGGATGTTGGCAATATCAGTTGGGTCTGTATATTTAGTGCCATTGAGCTGTAACTCAGAACAGATCTGAGTGTTGCCATGACATGGACCTGTCTGTTGTGCAGAGATCTCCTGAGTAGACAGTATGCAACAGAGTACAAATTGGGTTAAATTCAGTCTTGTTGCATGGGGCAACTGTTTGAGGCCAGTAATCCTCTTGTTGAGGTACTTCAGTGGTCTTTCCAGCTGTTGACGGTGCCTAGTCAGATTCATTGCAAGTGTGCTGTGGTACTCTCTGATGGGTCTGATGACTGATGAGTAGAGGGAACCTCCTTTGACCTACATGCACAGACCTTGGCAGGTTTTGTGAACACATAGCATGATTTTCTGACCACCTTGTGAATGTGTTTCTGGAAGTAGAGATGACTAACCACATTTGTCCATAGATCCCTTATTATCACCTCCATATTTAGCCTAAGTGTGTGAGCATGCCCAGTATGACCTTTCAGTATGTTGTTGCCTGACATTTGCTTTGTTTATTTAAGTGTGTGAGCATGCCCAGTATGACCTTTCAGTGTGATGCTGAATGAAATCCACTACATTTGTTGAAGTGTGTGAGCACGCCCGCTATAGGCATTTATACTATATGTGTGTAGAAAATCAAGTTGTATTTTTACAGCAGGACTCACCTTTGTGTCATAAATCAACAGGGATCATGCTGTGCCTGCAGGGCTTCCATGAGACACTTTGCATAGACTTATCAACATTTCTACATACGGGGGGACAGCTATTCCTTGTACATTTCTACCTGGGGGCACACCTGATTGTTAATGTGGATGTACATAGGATGAGGGGTTCACCTGACACTTATACACATTTGCTAGGCCTGCACTGCTATGTAAGGTACTCCATTTCAGTCTGTACTGTTGCCTATCATACTGGCTTGAGGCATACTACTGTACTACAGATCTTAGCGTCCACTGTCACGTATATTAGATTGCAACTTCATAGCCTACACAACCCACATCACACTGCCTGGACTGCTGTTCTCTGTCTGCATAGGCGTGTGGGGGGGTTACCCATATACCTCTTTAGGGGCATGCTACAGCATTTCTTTGTGTTTGCATTAGTGTACAATTGTCCTGCTGTGTCGCTGCCAGTGAAATGCTGGCATGGCTTAGTGGTTCAGTACTTTGACTATAGTGCACAGTATCCTGGGTTCAAGCCCTGTTACTGCATTTTATTTTCATGCTGGGCAGACCAGACTGCTTAAGGAACAGTAAAGCAGATATGAGCATGTTTACCTGACTTTGCTCAACTTTGCCCGACCTTGCCCAACATTGTTCAATGTTGCCCGACGTTGCGCTAGTTGGCGCGGGAAATTTTGTTTACATATACTAATTAGTAGTAAAAGCTGCCTAGCACTGCTTTATATTGCTTAAAACATGGCAATCATGCCTCAGATGGTGCTGCAGGTCTGCCTATGTTGGATGCGCATAGCACACTCCCTATACATGTGTGAAAACAGGTAGTGGCAAGTTAGGCATCCCTTTTATTTTATGTGCGAGTCAGAGAGAGGTATCATTTCCAGGGTTCCTACTGAGCCAGTGTATGTGCTATGCATTGCCTCTTTGCCAAGGCCAAGGCATACTGGGCACGCCTCCTTCTGCCTAGTGGGGCAGGCTCAGGTTGTTCCTCCTCTGAGTCATGCTGTGCCTGTGCAGGCCTTGACAATAGTGGGGGGCTTTTTGGCCCTGCCCCATGCTGTTCCTGCTGCAGCTGTTTTTGCAGGATCATATTGTGTAACATAGCACATACCATAACAATTTGGGTACATGTAGTTGATGAGTACTGCAAGGCTCCACCAGATGTGTCCAGGCACCGGAACCATGACTTGAGCATCCCAAACACATGCTCAATTACATTTCGTGTTTGTGCGTGTGCCTCATTATGGAGTTCTTGTTCAGGTGTGTGTGCATTTCTGATGGGTGTCATCAGCTATGGCTCCAGTGCGTATCCAGCATCCCCCACTAGGTGACCGTCAGGGATGTCCCCACTGGCAAATATCTGGTACAGCTGCATCAGATGACAGATATGGGAATCGTGGTAGCTTCCTGGGCAGCCAGCACACACATTCAGTATTATGCCCTGGGCATCGCACATGACCTGGCAGTTGATGGAGTGGAAGCCCTTGCGGTTGATGTAGGCCCTACCCCGCTCACCAGCTGGTGCTTTGATGTGTATGTGCATGCAGTCAATTGCACCCACTACCTCAGGGTATTCCACTATTTGCTGGAAGAGACGCATATTGCTGGCCAGTGCCTCACGGGAATTGGGGAAATATACATGATCACCGACATGTGCTGACATGGCATTCAGGAACTGGTGCAGTACCCTGGATGCTGATGCCTTTGAAATCCACATCATATCATCAGTTGGTCTCTGGAAGGTACCTGTTGCTAGTATTCTTAGGCCAACACATACCTTGGTTTCCACTGGGAAGGGTTCCCCTCTGTTGGTTCTGTGTGTGAGGCATGGCCTGCACAGCTCAACAATTTGCTGCAGGAGGACTCTGTCCACTCTATAGAGCTCCACTATCTCCAGCTCATGTAGCCCCTGGTAGGTTACCCTGGGTCTGTACACTCTTCTCCTTCTCCTCACTGTGGGTTGCTCAGCAGCATTCGCAATGGCACCACCCTCAGCATCTTGCACATGTTGCTTTATAATAGCAATGGCAGCCCCTAACATTTTTTTGTCTCAGTTAAGCTTTTTAAGTTTTCACTTCTCTTTGTATACTGCAGTGTTGCAGTGTTTCTGAGAAAAACATGGGGGGATGTTGTTTGCAGAGTTTTAAGTGCTGGGCTGGGCTGGGCTAGTATACTGCCTGTGTAATTGGCTGATTCTGATTGATTTCACCTGGCAGCTCTGCTAGTTCTCCTTGGTTAACTTCCTACTACTTCTTTTCCTTCCTTTTCCCTTTCTGTTTCCACAGGGGGCAGCGACGCACAAACAAGTGCAAACACGTGCACACGAGCGTACATAGGCTTAGGCAAGTGCATATCCATGCACACAGGCATAGACAGCCTTACACAGGCTTACACAGGCACACACATGCGCACACAGGCTTAGACGGGTTTGCAGGAGCGCGCACAGTGTAAGCACCTTTGCAAAAAACTTTAGTGATATCCACGTTGTACACCTTTGGTTTCTGGGTTTCAGTTAAGACAACTGTAGACACGCCTCTTCCAGTCCTGAGTAACTCACAGCAAACACATGCCACTCTGCTCCAATAAGCTTACAGTCTTTCATACATACCCCCTCATGATGTCACCTATCTTCTACTCTACTACTCCCCTAATCCTACACTTACACTCTAGGGACATAACTCACATGGCAGGGAAAATTGGGATTCACTATCCTTATCCTCATTTGCATAGGATTGCCTACTAATGCTTGGTTACATCTCTCAAACTGAGCTTCCCCCCTTAGCAACCACTACTCAGTAGCCATGTTGTCTTCAGCCTGCCATTCACCTGCATGGCAGAAGAATATTTTTAATAAGAATGCCTATTTTTGGCTTTTTTTTATTTTCTGTTTTTTATAGTGCCGCACGTTTGCGTGGCACTGTGCTACACTTAATCATCGGAGATCGGGGAAAAAATAGATTTTTATTAAATTTGAAAAAGATAAAAATGCCAATGGCCTTATATTTGGCCATTGGCATGCTTCCTCCACTGGATGCATCCTTTATTTGGAGCTGTCATAGCTCCGTTTTGCTATTTGCAGAATGGTACTCCGTTACCAATGGAGTACATTTCTGCAAATAACTCTACTCTTACTCAGACAGTTTACTGTTTCCTGGATTGCAAATGCACCTCCTTTGCATAGCTTTCAGCAGCAAATGAGGTAATTTGCATAACATAACACTGTCCGTGCAAGAGTAGTTTTAGAGCTCTCATGCACGCCCCTGCCGGCTATTGCTGAATCGCTTGGCAGACATATTGCCTGTCTGGAGTCTTACTCTACTCTTAGACTCTGTGCAAGCCTTCGTGAATCTGGCCCATAGTCTTTCATACCAAAAAAAAAAACAATCCTCGACCCAGACCAATTTAATATTCTCGCAGCTGACAAAACCATCTTAGCAGTAGTACAAGATGGTAATCTCCTAGGTGTTATTATTAATAACAAACTCAACGTTGATCTTCATATCCAACACAATGTCAAGAAGATATATATAAAACTAGGGCTCCTCTACAGAAACAGACACTTTATCACTTCCACCAAGACCACCCTGGCCAAAACCTTCCTACTTCAATTACTAATCTATGTATCCTGCATACTAACCAATCTACAAAACCCCACCAAGACCAAATTAGAGCAATGCTACAACAAAGTAACAAAGTAGCAAAGTTTGCAACAAGCTCCAACTACCATACACATCACTGCATACCACTTAAAGAATTAAGTTGGCTGGAGCTATCAAACCACCTCACTTATATACATCTAAATACAATCCACAAATTGGTCTATAGGCCCACAGCTTGCCCTGCCCTAGTTAGCCTAGTCCAACCTTATGAGCCAAACAGAACTCTCAGATCAGAATATAAAAACCTTCTTGATACCTACAAACCTTCCAGAAACTTTACTGTTACGCTGTTGCTAAGTTATGGAATATCCTCCCACCCACTCTTAGACTAACACCTAGCTGACCTTTCTTTAAAGCCTCCCTAAAAGAACACCTAACAAATCATGGCTCTGTGCATGGCTTACTCCAGGCTAATCTACTTTTCCAACCATTAACCTCCTCTTATTTCTTCCCCCCCAAACTAATCCACCAACTATCACATCAAACTTTAGGAAACCAAGCATCACTCTATCTCCAGCAACTCACACATATACCAGGGGACTAATACCTTGACTGTTCCTACTCCAGTCTGATCATGACACTGAAAAATACCCTAAGGAAATATTGTCTACCCAGGAAGTTTATTTCAGTGGTGTTTAACTGTAAACTGTTCTTACTTTACTATCTACGCAAGAAGCTTATCTCAGGTGCATGTTAAGTGTAAATACTCTACTGACTGCTCATAATGCAAATATTACTGTTCCTATATTTATAATATATTACTATGGTATAACTTCTAACAAACTCAAAAGGTGGAACTTGTGCATTATATCTGCATTATACAGTATGTATAACTAAGCTTTTACATGGAGCTTTTCTCCCTGGGGCTCCGCTAAAAAGGGGATATGTGACCCAGTCGGACTATCCTGGTAAACAAATGTCAAATAAATAAACAAATAAAAAATAATGTAGTGGCAGCAGTGTGTGCTCTAATAATGTTAATCTCTGTGAGTTACACAGCATTGTCATCAGATAACTGCTCAATCTCTTTCTCTCTCTCTCTCTCTCTATATATATATATATATATATATATATATGTGTGTGTGTGTGTGTGTGTGTGTGTGCGTGTGTGCGTGTGTGTGTGTGTGTGTGTGTGTGTGTGCATGTGTGGATATCTTATGATACCTCTTGAAAAAGTAACTCAGTAATACGTAAACATTTAACCGCCCCAAAAAAAGATATCCCAGTACAACATTACTTTAATAACATATGAAAAGAAACATTGTACTTATAAGAATGTGTTTTAATGAAGAATAACAATTCCTGTATAACCTTCCCTTTTTGTGTTTTGTTCGTCCATAAAGAGAACATGTTCACTACCGTTAAGGCTCGAAAACTACATTTCCTTGGTAACAAGCTACACTGTCTTCTCTCTAATATTTCATTTAATTGAAAGAGAATGTAGTTACAAAATAACAATACTCCAAAAAGTCTCGCATAACTAGATGCTGAACTACATCCATTGCTGTGTTCATAGTTTGTAAATAGTGAGTTATATTAAGCTCAAAACTTGATGCAAACGAAAGAAGAGCTGGATAATGGTGAAATAGAGCCCTAGACTGAGTAACAGACCCCTCCCCTGCATTTATACCAGTATCCCATTAATTGGCTACTTTTCCCCAATTACTATAAAACACTGTTCAAACTTGTCAGTATGCATACTATTGTCTTTATTTTTACAATGATCATAGAAATTTGGATTTAATTAAAAACTTTTATTAAAAATATTGAAACAAAAACATTCAGCACCATTTGTTAAACAAAACAAAGCATTCTTAAATTGAAAACAGACTTAGCATGAATAGCAGCAACTGATTTGCCATAGAAACTTAAATGTATTGAAAATGTATCTGAGAAATCAATAAATTACAAGAGAGGTGCTGGGATTCATAGCCAAATACAGCAAAGAACTAATTAGTGCTTATGTGAAGGGTGCATGAATTCAAAAGACAAATGTGTGATGCATTTGCTAACAGCTTGGGACAGCCACTGCACAAAAATATCGCTTTTAAGGCACTTTGTGGTAAAGTGACTTGGACAGAGTCACACATTAGACAAACAAAGGCCAATGGAATGAAGCCCTGCACTACAGAAAATAATGTTTAACATAGCCTTATTTATCTACATTAATTATCTGACAAACTGCTGTATCCCAGAACAGTGCATTTCACACCCTCTGATGTGTTCATGTCATTTTGCTTATTGTTCTGTGGTTTAATCAGTCAAAATGTTACTGTCAACAAAACCTTTTAAGCCTCTCTAGAATAAATGATTTTAAATAATATATCAATAGAGCACCACTGTTGCAGATAAGCTTGTAGCGGTTCAATTTGTTGCAAGGCTTGAGCATGTTAATATTAGTGATCAGTCAGCTGGGTAGATATTTCTCTGTACACTATGGTGCAGCCTTCTGCCCTTTAGATAACAAACCATGTTTCTCAGTGAAAACCCAAGGGAATTACCCTCCTATACCCTTAGCATTCTCTTTAACCCAATATAATTACTTAGCATATCTTGGTCAAAGTAATACTTTAATTACATTTCTCTCTATGAAAGTCTTGAATATGTTTTTATGTTTTTTTTAACGATGTGACTGGATCATTTTTCCTCTCTCTCTATTGAAAATTAGCTAAGGAAACTGTGCTGCCTCTTAAACCTGGAGACAATATGAAATTGTATTTAATTTTTACCATTACTGACTTCCAACTTCAGATTCGTTTTGATATTTCCATATGAAGGAAAACACCACAGGGACCATGTCTCATAATTCCTCATTTTTGTTTTATTTTTATACTTCGGTACCAAAGCTTCTCCATTCTATTTAAAGTTGATAATGTGAGAATTTTACAACCATTTCATAGTGTTTTGTAGCTAATAATCAAAGTTGAACAAATTTGTTTTGCAATAAAGCAATATATTAGTTCATTTAGTACACCTTCAAAAGAGAGGGGAGAGAAAATGAAGGAAAATGGAAGCATCTTAATGTTATAGTAACTGTTATTAACTACAGTGCAGTTTTCTGCAATATTCTTTTAACCATAAATCCAGACACAGATGGACTACTTGATACAGCTCTACAAATTGTAGCCTGTCTTGGTTTTGAAAATGAACCTGGGAATAATGCAATGCAATGAGGGTCAAATGAGAATTCTTACAAATATCACAGATATAATTTAGAGTCCTCAAATGGACACTGTGCATTTTCCCCCATACACAATTCCATTCTAGGCTGCACACATGAACATCATAGTACATATACCACTGTTGTTGAACTATTGCCAAATATGCCATAGCAGACAATGTGTTCTGCAATATGAATGCACAGGTCATGCAACCTAAACAGTCATAGGTGCCTTTATTGTGTATCAACACTACAGGCTCCTTCAGTAGTGCTGAAACCAGATTGTCTCTGTACTGTTAGTATTTGTGTGAGAAATGTTTAAACATGCATAATGGCTTTATTCTAACTCTAAGTCTGGGATCAAAATTTATTTTATTTCATTTGTAGTTGCTGACCAGGGTAGAAATCAAGATTTATTATATTTAATTTGTATTTGTTAACCAGGGTAGAGATATTGATAAGCCTCGGTGGTGCAGCGGTAGCATTGTTGCCTCACAGCAAGAGGTTCTCCCGTTCGATTGTCAGCTGGAGTGCCTTCTGTGTGGAGTTTGCATGTCCTCCTCGCAGTCGAGTGACGTTCAAAAGACATGTGTGAATGGGCATGCCTTCATTAAAGGTTGGGCATCAGGCTGGCACCTCAGCACCATAAAAATCAACTGCCAATCATTAGTGGGCCAGAGTTCTGCTGTGGTGACCCCTAACTGGGAAAAGCTGAAAGAAAAACAACAACAACCAGGGTAGAGATATTATCTCCATCGACCTTTTCCAGACTAAGCCTGGGAGTACTGTCTTATAAAGTGACTTGCTCAGGGTCACACAGTTAGGTAACAGAGGCAAAGGAAATCAAATTCTGGACCACTGGAAGCAGTTTATTAACAGCTCCTTCATCCTCTTTGCCAACTGCCAGGCTTAACCTTCTGTGCCAAATGTCAGGTTTAACCTTCTATGCCAACTGCCAGACCGTGTTTATGTAGCAACTTTATGAATTGTGTTGATCATAACCTTACAAATGTGAATCCATGCAGACTGAGGTCATGTCCTTCACAGAGTGCCAGATAGATTATATTTTTCCTTTAGTAGTAATTCCACAATTTCTTACAACAGTTTCTAGCTATGTCACTCCCAGTGTTATGAATGAGAATCATGTCTCCTTACAATTGTCATCACCCTTTCTTCTTCCTAGGATTTATTTAATGGCTAGGTAGCTGCATAGTAGATATCTCCTCAATTTTCTAAGAAATCTACAATGGGGCCACCAGCCTCCAATTTCTTTTTCATTTTTATTCAAAATCTTTCAAGACTCCCTCACTTTATATTGCATTACAATTACAGAAAGAGAGAGTAAGCCAGTTTAGTCTGTCAGGTAACTCCATTTAGCCTAAGGGCTGCCACTGTTGTGTATGCATGTGTGTGTGTGTGTGTGTGTGTGTGTGTGTGTGTGTGTGTGTGTGTGTGTGTGTGTGTGTGTGTGTGTGTGTTTGTGTGTGTGTTATTATGGTGAAGCTATTAGGTGTGTTAGGAAATAACTACTATGCATCAATATAGGTGCTTTTTCATATACTCATTTTTTTATCTTAATGTTGAAGCTACTCGACATACTATGCTCTTTCAGTGTACTTCTTTGAACATGCAGTATAGCTCTCCCCCCTTCTCAGCGTAGGAATTGGGGGTTATTGACAGATTTACTGGTGAGACAACTGAGCAAAATCAGGTTCTGGTTGAAAATATTTCTTTTCCATGCGTTAACATTTGTTACATAGACAGTTCTTACATCACTATTCATGTATTGAAAGATATACATTCTGTAACTGAAATATCTGTCATTATTTGGCAACTGAAGTCAGATGCCCTCTGCCAGAAGTCCACTTTTACTTATTTGTACTGGCTCACTGTGTTAGAGAGCACTAATTCAACAAGACTAATCTCATTCTCTGACTGAGAGGATGAAGAAATGAAATAGTGACTGAAAGTATGTTGCCAGCATGGAGACATTCTATAAACCAGCAACAATTGTGGGGTACATACTATAAGACTGTTCTACAATATGATGGGAACTGTCTGACAGAAAACAAATGGGAGATAGTTATCTTTCCTCTCATTTCTAGCCACATGAGCCATGGCTAACTGCATCTTGGTGACTGTAACTGCTCAGCCAGTTTCATTTAACTCAATCACGGCTTACTGCTGAGCTGACATTTTTCAGAAGGAGTGCAGTAGATCTTATAGTGAATAAGAGTATATCAAAATCATTGCTGAGTTACACCCCAAAAAATGATAAAATGACCTCAGTCAAACTCTAAGGTAAGCTTCTGAACATCAGAGTGATACAAGTTTATGCTTCAACTACAGATGCTTAAGAGAAGAAAGTCAACAAGTTTTATGAGGATCTGTAGCATCTCCTGGATATAACAACAAAAAAGATATTACCTTCATCACAGGTGATTGAAATGCTGAAGGTTGTAGTTAAGGAATAGGTGGTATAAGCAAAGTGAAGTGAAGTGAAACATAGACTAGTAGAATTCTTCCAAGATACATTAACTAGTCATATCAAACACTGTCTTTTAACAGTCACACTGCTTTATATACCGATATCACTATATTGTCACTATTGAAGTCGGAATGATGCTATATTTTGTGTTCGGAGATGGAAAAACTGTATATAAGAACTGAAGCTGAAGGTGGCATGAACCATCAGTTTTTTATTGCAAAGTTTAGGGTCAAATTAAAGAAAATAGGAGACCCCAGAAGATCATCTAGAAGTGAACTTACCAATATTCCACATGGGCATGCAATGAAAGTGAACAGGTTTTAGAATATTTTGTAGGAGGTGGAGCAAAAATATTTCAAAAGAAAAGAACATTCAGAAGGCAAATGACTGCCTATGGTGGCTTCATAAATTATTTAAGAAAGAAGGAAAAAAGCAGTGGAGATATGGAAGTATATTAAATTTAATACACAGTTTCAGGGAATGGTAAGAAGAGGCAAGGAGTTAAATTTATATGAACAGAGCAACAAAATGGAAGAAATAACAGAATGGGAAAGACAAGAGATTTACTCAAGAAGACAAACAAAGGTGATGGAAATTTCCATGCAAAATGGTCCAAAATAAAACCAAATCTGGAAGGATATAACAAAAGATGAAAGTATTAAAAAGTGTCAAATTCATTACAAAAGGTTTCTCATCTAGGAAAAAAGAGGTCATTGTTCCCTGCTACTCATCGCTCATTAGACCCATTATAGAATATAGTGCCCCTTTTGGTATGTACCTCACAAGACATCTACAACAACTGGAAAGGCCGCAGAAATACCTCACAAGAGATGTCCTACGCAGACCGTCTCAAAAAACTCTAGC
The DNA here is from genome assembly GCF_019279795.1 of Protopterus annectens. Classification (NCBI taxonomy): domain Eukaryota; kingdom Metazoa; phylum Chordata; order Ceratodontiformes; family Protopteridae; genus Protopterus; species Protopterus annectens. The sequence goes on from NC_056744.1 coordinate 516,601,935, forward strand.
TTTACTCCATCCCATATTGCCTATTCAGAGGCAATCTCTGCCTAACATACAAAGCTATGCCAAACTCAGAGCTGTTAGACACACTCCACTTAAAGAAATCCCAATACCTCCGAGCTACATGCTCTAGGGACCTAAACCTTGTCACAACAATAAACAGAACTTGCTGGAGAGATAGATTCCTGTCCCAGAGACTTTCCATACTCTGGAACAAACTACCTATCTATATCAAACAAAGCTCCTCATTAGCACTCTTCAAGAAAAATTTTAATGATTGGATGAGAAATAGGAAATTCACCCTGGGGATCACTTCTGTAGCTCTGCTCGACAGGGGCACAGGAAAATAATTTTCATGGGTGACAAAATTCAGGGCATCTTTTTGGCTAGCCTTATATAGACCCTAGGGCCAATAGCCTAGTACCTACCTATGAACCTATAAGAATAAATAGAAAAAATATATAAGAGGGACTATAATATCATTGATAAAAAATAACGTTACGTTCTCTGGTTTAGAGATGGTCATCCTGGAAAGTGAAGTCAAGTCAGTTCTAGAAATCCTTGCAAACAACAAGGCTACAGGAAGTAATGGAATTCCAGATGAATTGTTTACAACCCTACAAAATGATGATACAGAGGTGCATATAATTCCAAACAAATTTTGAAACAGCAACTGTAGGCTTGGATTTGAAAATGTCAATTTAGTTTCCATTTTGAAAAATGCCAGTACTAAAGACAGTGGAGATTATCAAACAATTTTACTTCTTTTACATGATATCAAGCTAAAGTTTAATATTCTGGAAGCTAGACCTCAGAAACATATAAGCTGAGAACTCCCAGATGTCCAAGGTGTTGTTAAAAGTAGTCCAGGCACTAGAGATCAGACTGATAACATCCACTGGATAATACAGGAAGCTAGGGAGCATCAGAAAATAATTTAGTTTTGCTTTGTTGACTATTCTAAAGTAATTCAATGTGTGTATTATAACAAACTGTGGCAAGTTATTAGGGAAATAGTGATCCTGGGTCACTTTATTTGTGTTCTAATACAGATGAAGCAAGAATTGTTAACAAATATGAAATAACTGAGTGTTCATGATAGGAAAAGGAGAGTGACAAAGCTACACATTGTCACCCTTCTTATTTAATTTATATGCTGGATATGTCATGCAAAATGCTGGCTTAGATAACTCAAATGTTTCAACTAAAATTACAAGCAAAATATTTACAGACTTAGGTAATACCACTCTGAAGGCTGAAAGTGAATAGGACTTGAAAATGTAGTTGAAGTAGGTGAAAGTAGGAAGTGTGAAAGAAAGTTTGTATCAGTATTGCAACATTAAGATTATGTCTTCTAGCTCTACAGAGGTTTTAGACTATTGATTTCTAGACCTAGATTCTACAGGAGCCCTACAATTGATTCTTACAACCTCCAAAGCAATTTACTTAATTAGACATTCCTCCTAAATCACCAGAGACAGTGTATCCCACCGATTTATCCAGTTACCAAATTTTTAATAAGTGGGGCTAGTGAGAGATATTATATTCCTGGGCTCAAAGATCTTTGCAGATATTGACTACAAGCATTTGCTTCTTGGAAGGAAAGCTGTAACAAAGTTGGATAAGATATTAAAGGCATAATTCCCTGCAGAAGTCACTGATGGTGAGAAGGATCAGTGGCAAAAGAAGAAGGGGCAACAGAAACTAGGATTATTATTGTTATTTAGACATTATTATTAAAATAATGAAAATTAATTTAAAAGAGCTCGAAGAAACAGTGTTTTGAACAGGCTAGCTTGTCATCCTAAAGTCTTTGAGGTCAGGAAGAGTCAGAGGAATAAATAACAGCAACAATTTTTCTCAGATTATCTTAAGAACGTGACAAGCATTACAGTTCAAATTCAGGACCAAAGCTGTATTCCAAAAATAGTACTTGGGTTTCATTGTTTGGTATTCTTATGATGTGGTCAATTAATTTCAGTATTTTTGGAGAGTTTAGGTAATAAAATCCCTGCCAAGAAATATTGCCATTAAACTTGATGCGTTTCTACTTGCATGTCTTTGCTGACAGTCTGACAGAGCTGAGAAAATGTTTTTGTTCTTTTATACTCCATTATTAGCAAAATGACAGTGATGTGCCTATCTGGAAGCAAAAACAAAGTATACAATTATGATAATTTATTGCAAATAATACCTAACTGTTGATTAGGTGTCACTAAAGCAGAAGAATAAGCATATTCATTTTGATGTATAAAGCAGCATGGAAGTTCTGCCACATGAATCTAGCAGAAATTTCTCCAAAAGTATTATTTTCAATTACTCAAATTGTTATGTGAACAAAGTGCACATTTTGTCTAAGGTATTCAGATATGTTATGTTTTCTAAGCATCTAAGAAATTCAATGCACTGTAGCATGTGTGAAAAAATTCATATTGTAAAGCAACTAAATGTGACAATTTGTTCTTAATATTCTAGAAGAAACAAATGAAGCTGAAAATATCATAATTTATTCTCAAATTAAAATAGGTCTGTATCTTAAGTTGTATGCAAATATATTTTAACATGCATTGCTTATATCAGTTTTGAAAAAAAAAAAAACACTAGCAAGACATTACACCACTGCTGTTATCCCTTCAGTTAATTGCAAATCTTACAATAATGTACTATGTGTTTTCACAGAGAATATTAAAATAAGAGATCAAAGTGTTAAGGAAGAAAAGAGCCCACAGCCTTGTTGAATCTTTGTTGTGGTTATCCTGAGTGCTGGGAGACATGAGTACAACATAACTGCATTTCACTTATGCTGTCCTGATCATTGGTAACTCATATATGAATAACTATGCATTCATTTATAAAATAAAGATGTGCTTTGTTTTATGTGAAATTCAGACTGCATATTACATGGATGCAGTCTTGTCAGCTATATTTTAAAAGAAGCAAACATATCGTTATTAATTAATTTTGTCTTTTCTCAAAAATTGTATCATGGTACAACAAACTCAGTTTTGTACATTGCAAACGTGTGTGTGTGTGTGTGTGTGTGTGTGTGTCTATTATACCAACTAGAAGAGTACAAAATAGATGATAAAACTGCCCTTGATTTTTCACAGCCTTTCTTTTTTTGAATAAGAAAATCAGCCTGATGAGTAAAGATGAAGGAAATCATTCTCTTACAAATTTAAGATTGTTGGGGAAGAGGGTAGCAGGTTTGGCATACTAGAATGAGCAACGAGTTTTCTAGATGAAGGCAACTTGTCTTTGCAATTTATTTTACTGGGTTGAGGCTATTAGCTATTTCTTAGCTCCAGTCAGTGGTCCCTGGTTTGATTCCATTAGTTTCAACTTAAAACTATGTGTCAGTAAACAAGTCACTTAACCAGATACTGTTTACAGGTGACCCTTGAATAGGGTACTTGTCTCCAGTAGGGTTGAGGTGGTCACTCACTGAATACAAGTTTAAAAAAAACACATGATCATGTGATATAGCCCAGGTAATTCTGTCATTTGCTGAGATCTTTAAAGGCAGTATAATCTTGTCTTGAAAAATATATATATATTTAAAGGGGAATATTTATATGTGAAGTACAGTAGATGCGTTTTGTACATTTTTAGCATTAATGGGACATTGACAAACTGCTGCTGTAGGTGAATTAGATATTTCTAAAAAATATATAAAACCAATAAAAATACTATCAAAGATAAATAATGTGACCAGAGAAAAGGTGAAGTGCTACACCTGAGCTAACAATGAAACTATGGGCGGGTTTCTCTAATACTTTGGTGCATGGGGCTTTTCTAATGAAGAGTTGTGTACTTGTCTGTACTACACACTCAGTCAGGGCATAACATTCCTCTTGTTATTAGGTTGCTGTTTGCTGTTGGAGTCCACTCAGGTAAAAAAAAACATTTTTTCATTGACTCGAAGCTACATGTAACATGATGGAATATTGGGCAATCAGCCTAGTGTGGACTGTGTACATTTTGGCTATTTTTACGTTTCTTGTAACTGGCGTGTATATTATAAATAAAGCATGACATACTTGCTCTACTTACCTGATGCATGTAAGTGAAAATGGTAGGACATTAGAAAGTTCTATGCATTCATAAAGGATGATACTAAAAAGAGTTTGTGTGAGGAAGTGGCCATATTTGCATTATTTGGAAGGCATGTAACAGCAGCGCTGACATGAAGAAAGATAATATTAACTTAGAAAATGACCTCATATCCTAAAAATGCACTGGTTGCCAATGAGGTTTAGGTATATGCTCAGAAAATAATTATTCTTGGAGGTTTATACCCAATGGTAAGGTAGGCAGTGGGCGTTTAAAATAGTGCCATTTTAGTAGAGTGAAAGCATCTTTGAGCCTACAAAACATTAATTGTATTTTCTGGGTTATGGTCTCTTGTAGTACACATATGAAAAGGAAAGTATAAAGGAATTTATGTGTTATCATGGATACTTTAAGCTCATACCACTCAATATAGCATTTTTGAATTCTTATTCATAAATATAGATATGAGAAATGGTCTGTGGATAACCCATTAAGCTGGTGATTGAAAAGTGGGCAACATAATTATGTGAGTAAAAGATGTCAAAGTTCTCCAAGATGGTCTAGAAAAATCCATAGTAATTATGTGGAAATACAGGCAGACTGAGCAAAAACGTTAGTAAAGGATAGGGGAATGGAATGCAAAACTGAAGGCACATTTGATCAAACTGAGCACACACAAGACAGTTGTAATGGCAATAAATGTGGGAAAATCAGAAGAAGCTGAGAAATGTGATAGAAAGGAAAAGGGTGGAACAGGTTAGTAGCTTCAGGTGTCTAGGAAGGGAGGTTGAGGAGAAGGAAGTCTGAATAGGGTGGAGAAAGCTAGAATCAGAGGAGCTGCAACCAACTGGCACAGAGTTTCAGGGGTAGTATATGACAGAAGAATGCCAACGATGCTGAAACGAAAGATATACAAAACGTGTTATGACCAGTACTACTGT